>NC_142465.1:95653333-95961428 GCF_049115385.1 Moschus berezovskii
TACCATGTCATCTTGTCTAGAGGGAATAAAGCAGACTCTAACCCTAATATTCCAGAAACTGTAAATTACAACTACAGGGCCCTGCAATGGTTCCTGGCCTAAGAGATTATTACTCTGACCTCCAGACAATAGATTTGACTATCCATTAGACAAGGACATGGGCTTTCTTGGTGGCTCAGACCATAAAGAACCTGCCTGCAATCCAGGAAACCTGGGTTTAATACCTGGGTGGGGAAGATCCCCTGGAGAAGGGATTGGCAACCCACTCCAGTGTTCTCGCCTGGAGAATTCCATGGACAGAGGAGCCTGTCAGGCTACTGTCCACGGGGTTGCAAAAGAGTCAGACACAACTGAGTAACACATGCAGACAAGGACACAGGGCAAAGGAGACACTAAAATAAAGAAAATTACAAAGGAGCATAAACACTCTTTTCCCTGAAAGTGGATACTATTTCAATTAAACTGAGTACACTTATATTGTCCAAGTATTTTTAGGATCACAATGTCTTTAAGTAAAACTCACTAAATAAATAAAAATCTTAGCATTCTATCTTAATTAAAAGTGCATGAATGCATGCTCAGTCATGTTTGACTCTATGAACCTGCCAGGTTCTTGGCCCATGGGATTTCCCAGGCAAGAATACTGAGTGGGTTGCCATATCCTCCTCCAGGGGATCTTCCCCACCCAGGGATCAAACCCATATTCCCTGCCTTGGCAGGCGGATTCTTTATCACTGAGCCACCTGGGAAGCCCCTTAGTTAAAAGATCAGTGATTAAAATCAATCATGAAAAATGAATATAGCTATGTTCTTCTTTTACTTTTTTAAAGAACCATTTGTTTTATTTAATGTTACATTAAGTTGACATAAAAAATCATTTATTTACAAGGGTACTCTAACATGCAAGTCTTCTGCTATTCTTTAATGAAAGAAATAATCTTTCCTATTACTTAGGCCTAACTATAACACATAAACAAAGAAGTCCTCTCAAATGTTTATTTGTTCTGACTTAATTATAGTCACTCACAATTACTAAGTTTCTATAAAATTAAAATTCATAAGATTGAGATTTTTATAGGCAATTCCGTCTATGGGGTCACACAGAGTCGGACACGACTGAAGTGACTTAGCAGCAGCAGCAGCAGTTTAGTTATAAAATGTCATCTCTCATAAAACAACATACTTATCAAATAAAAATCAGAGTAATGTTTTCTAACGATTTTGTTAAAATATCAATGAAAATAAATTAAGAGTATGAAAAACCAAACTATCAACCAAACAAAATTCCAGTCTTAAGTGTTTAAATGTGGTAATTTTCCACAACCTGGTAGGACTGTCAATTCTTACTGCTCTTGTTTGTGCAAATGTATTTTTATATACTTAAAATTTTATTTTTATATTTCAAAAACTAATTTCTAAATCGTCCACAGAAACTAAAAATCAGTTAAAAATACACTGAGACAACAAATGAAAGTAATGTAAACATAACCCAAATGAATCTTTAAAAAAAAAAAAGCAAAAGCCATCACTGTTAATGCGCAGAATTCTTTTAGTGCGTAATACACAAGTTCTTTAATACACACAGCAACTGGGTACCCTGGGAGGTGGCTGGCCACATATAAAGTCATGACCATGGGCACAAAGGAGGAGGGACTGCTCAGGACCACAAGAGGGCAGGGAAGACAAAATTCTAGCCTTTCTTCAGTGCTCCCAGTCTGTCTGCAGTATTATTTACGAAGCATATCTTTTCATCCTTTTTGTAGTCCAAGTTTTCTTCCCCCCCTCCTTTGAAGGGTCTCAAAATCCACATGAAAGTAGCATCAGTTTTCCTATAACATTTATGCACAAGGATGTTCTGATGCAATTCAGGTATTACAGAAAAGCTGAAACATCACATAAATTCTGCATTTGTGTATGCATGAACACATCCACAAGAAAGCCTAGGTGAGTGCAGAAACTGCACCTGATGATGTTGACAGTGAGGAGCACACAAATGACACACCTGCACACCCTCAAATGTCCAGCAGCTACTTCAGTTCATTGTCTGTTTTATGAAACACACCCATCCACAGGCAGTGATACAACTAATTTCACGTCTCTCTACTTTCAACACTTCCCAATAACTTACAAGCTGAAACCTCTCCAATGTCCATTTCCACAAGCAAACTGCAGGTCTTTTTCAACACAATTGTAGTACTTTTTTTCCCTAAGCATTTAACATGTGTGAAACTATGTTATGTCTTTCATTAGGCTCCTATCTTTATTTTTTTAATTAATTTATTAGGCTGCAGGTTTTTAGTTGCAGTATGTGGGATCTAGTTTCCCTACCAGGGATGGAACCCGGGCCCCATGCATTAGGAGTGTGGAGTCTTAGCTACCAGACCACCAGGGAAATCCTCTTATTTTTAACCTAGATAGCATATTAAAAAGCAGAGACATTACTTTGCCAACCAAGGTCTGTCTAGTCAAGGCTATGGTTTTTCCCGTGGTCATGTATGGATGTGAGAGTTGGACTGTGAAGAAAGCTGATCGCCGAAGAATTGATGCTTTTGAACTGTGGTGCTGGAGAAGACTCTTGAGAGTCCCTTGGACTGCAAGGAGATCCAACCAGTCCATTCTAAAGGAGATCAATCCTGGGTGTTCTTTGGAAGGACTGATGCTAAAGCTGAAACTCCAGTACTTTGGCCACCTCATGCGACGAGTTGACTCACTGGAAAAGACTCTGATGCTGGGAGGGATTGGGGGTGGGAGGAGACGGGGACGACAGAGAATGAAATGGCTGGATGGCATCACCGACTCGATGGACATGAGCTTGAGTGAGCTCCGGGAGTTGGTGATGGACAGGGAGGCCTGGCGTGCTGTGGTTCATGGGGTAGCAAAGAGTCGGACACGACTGAGCGACTGAACTGAACTGAACTGAATAAGGTTTTTGAGTACTATGCTCCTAAATCCATTTTCCACAAAAGCCCCACACTTTCATTGTCTGAGTTTGTACAGGGAGGTGATTTTTAGGAAGATGTGTGCTGTGTTACAGCAAAAGTGACTGTACTAACTAAATTATGAATTAACATACCTCTGTGCTACTAAAAGTGCATTTGAAGCTTTACTAGACAAGCCATTATTTTTTAAGTCCTTGCCTGAGATTTTATGCACTTCATGACTGAAAAGGAAAAACTGAAAAGATACAATTTTATATAAATCTGTTGTTTCTAGAGGAATGCTTATAAAGGGATAAAATTCAGGTCTTGACAGAAAACATCCTTATACTCACAGAACAAACCAGTCCCCATTTTGTCTCTGACTCATTGTGGCACAGCAGGAGATCCAAACTTTTCTAAATACAACTGCAGGTATTCACCTCCATCTAATTCTTACTTCGAGACTTCTGTCTGAGACGGTTTAATGTGTAAGCTCAGACTAACAGATTTTCAACTGCGTTAAGCTGCTTCAGCTCTGTCTGACTCTTTGTGACCAGATGGACTGTAGCCTTCCAGGCTCCTCTGACCATGGGATTCTCCAGGCAAGAATACTGCAGTGAGGTGCCATGTCCTCCTCCAGGGGATCTTCCCGACCCAGGGGTCAAACCCTTGTCTCTTACGCCACCTGCATTGGCAGTGGGGTTCTTTACCACTAGCACGACCTGGAAAGCCCTGGGAATAATTTTTATCTCCCAAGGGACATTGGGAAATGTGTGGTAAGACATTTGGTTTTACATACATGTTACTGAAGTATAGTTGATTTACAATGATGTGTTCATTTCTGCTATATGGCAAAGTGACTCAGTTATGCATATATATATATACACACACACATCCTTTTTAATATTCTTTTCCATTAGGTTTACCCTGGACATTGACAACAGTTCCCTGTGCTATACAGCAGACCTCATTGTATACATCCACTGTCTGGTAGCACTTTTTGAACATTACAACTGGGGTTCATATGTAGTGAGTAGAGGCCAGGGTGCTGCTCAACATCTTACAACTTGCAGGAGAGTTTTTCACAGGAGAAAAAGTATCCAGCCCCAGATATCAATAGTGCTGAGGCTAGGCAACTTCCAGGAGGGCTTGTACCATGGGGCACCTTCCAGGATTGCTGCTGCCAGTGCCCTGGTCCCTGCGGTGAGCCACTGTCAACCCACACCTCTGCAGGAGATCTTCCAAAACCAGCAGGGGACATGGGTTCAACGCCTGGCTGGGGAACTGGGACTGAACATACCGCAGAGCAACTAAGCCCAAGCACTGCAACTACTCAGCCCATGAACCACAACTAGAGAGTCCGTGCACTGCAAGGAAGGATCCTACCTGATACAATGAAGGTTCCATGTGCTACCACTAAGACCCAAGGCATTTAATACATAAATATTTTTAAAAAATAGTGCTGAGGTTAATAAACCCTATGTGAAGACCATCATTGCCCTCTAACAATAAACTCTACCACATAAGCCATGTGTATTATTTCTGTGGGTTCACTGTACCTGTCCACGTCTCAGCTGCCTCACAGTTAGGTAACAGTAGCTATGTCACATGTTGCTTGTCTATTTGTTCAGAACTGTTCTCAGTACCTGGGGATGGCCACGAACAAAACGTAAAAATCACTGCCCTTGTGGAACTCACTTTCTAGTGGGGATGTTTATGAAGATTAAATAAGTAAAGAGTATAAACATGGCCAGGAACAGACAAGCCCTTAAAGACATTTATTTTTGTTATGAATTACAGGAATTGAGCATATGTTGGTGTCATCAGACAACTTATCAGGTTCAGTAACCTATTTAAACTGAAACAGTTCAAATGAACATGCAACCCGAAAAATGTTAAAAACTCATGTTATCCCACTAGTCAGTATTTACTGTCAAAGAATAAAGGTGTGATCTCTCGTGGCTCTCATGTTTCTGGTCAAGATATTCCTAATATATCCAAAAACAGAAAATAGAGGAGAAAAGTCATTCTAATATAAAAGCTCCAAGGAGAGAGTAGCTATGTTTTTAAGGCAGTATTCAAGAAGGTTTTTAAATAATGTCAAACAACACTTTAAAAAAATGGACTCGGCTATTCTGGAGAGTTCCTGATTGAGTGAAATAGGTCATATCCAGGAGCTCATTCTGAGTATCACGCTCTATCAAAGGCCCAGGTAAAGGATCAAATCTGTGGCACTTTTAGAAAAGATATCAAGAAATTGAGAAATAGCAACACAAATTGCTTGTTCTTTGGCATTATGCCCTCTTCACTCTTTATTATTAGACATTTAATCAGTTACTAGAATTTACAGAAAAGATCTGCTTAATTCCAACCCCCATGGAACTATCTCACTCAATGATAATTGGATTTTAAAAGATCTTTTGATGAATAAATCCATGTGTGTATAAAATGGCATATTTCCATCAAATTATACAAAAAATAAATGACAAATCTACTGGAGATGGAGTAGAAATTCATTATTCTGCCTTATTCTTTTTCAGATCGTATTTGTGAACCAAAGAGCGCCTCATGTTACTGTACCAGAAAACATGGGTGAAGGTACCTTAAGCAGTTCTGAGCTTTACATCAAAAGGGAAAGCTGATGAACTACAACGGTTCCTATAACCCATTTATGGAAACAGAATTTAATGGGTTAGAATCAACTCTAAGTGGCAGGTGCTATTATATGAAGAGTAACTTAGACTGTATGGCAGCACTCTGAAGATTGGGGATGCTGGTGTTTATGTCCACTTCCAGGCTTGCTAAAGGAAGCCGTTTTTTGGTTCAGTCCACCTGGCTAGTTTGTTCTCAGCAGGACACTAATAAGGGAGGACGTCAATCAAAGATACCCCTAAGGAAACAATCCCCCATACACTAAATAGATGCCTGAAAAGTCCATTTCAAATATAAACCCCAATAAAAGTATGGGTTTAGAAAGAGGAAAAA
Organism: Moschus berezovskii; assembly: GCF_049115385.1. Taxonomy (NCBI): domain Eukaryota; kingdom Metazoa; phylum Chordata; class Mammalia; order Artiodactyla; family Moschidae; genus Moschus; species Moschus berezovskii. The sequence continues at coordinate 95,659,237 of NC_142465.1, forward strand.
AGATGTCTGCTAACACGGTGTTTGAGTATAATGATGAAAGGCAGTAACACTGAAAGAACTTTCATTCTTAATGGAGTGATTATTTCAAAATATACAAGGCAAAACATGAAGTATTTAGCACAACTATGAACTGAAAAATGAGATCTAGTTTTTTTTTAATTCATTTATTTTTAATCAAAGGCTAATTGCTTTACAATGCTGTCTTGGTTTCTGCCATACATCAACATGAATAAGTCATAGGTAATTTGGTTTTAAAACTCCTCTTATCCAACATTCAGGCTACAACTCTGCAACCTTTGTTGAGTGTAAATGTAAAGGTGAAATGCCCTCACATTAAGTCCTTTAAAACATTAGGATTTGTCTTATTTTTGCAAAAATGAATATAGCACTGAGAGTACTAGATTGAAAAATTAAAATGAATCAGTACAGTACATAGTGTATATGTATATTCTTCAACCCAAATATGGAAAGAAGCTATTTTAGATTTAAAAGTAAGAACATTTGAGAGTCTAAGGAGATATGATTATTCATGATTACATAATATGGCAATACTGACTGGTCTATCCCGTTTAACTGGGCATCTGACCAGTCCCAAACTGGCTGCAGTGGTCCCAAACATCACATGCAGACCACAGAGTCTAGAAGTGAAAGCAAAGTCTCTGCATACACTATTCCTTTTCGAGAAGTTTCTCAAGAACTCCCTGGCCATCCTTGCCTAGACTCTCATTGGCCAGATATGTGCGTCAAAAGGGCTCCCCAGGTGGCTCAGTGGTAAAGAATCTGCCTGCCAAAGTAGGAGATATGGGTTTGATCCCTGAGTTGGGAAGATCCCCTGGAGAAGGAAAGGTCAACCCACTCTAGTGGGTTGAAGAATCTTATGGACAGAGGAGCCTGGAAGGCTACAGTCCGTAAGGTTGCAGAGTCTGACACGACTGAAGCACTTAGCACCCACACGTGCATGCAGATGAGATAACATAGTATTTGCCTTTCTCAGACTTGTTTCACTTAGCATAATGCCCTCATGGTCCATCCATGTTGTTGCAAATGGGAATATTCCATTGTGTGCATATGTATTATGTATGTACACACAAACTACACTTTCTTTATCCATTCATCCACTGATGGACACCTCAGTTGTTTCCGTATCTTGGCTATTATAAACAATGCTGCAACGATTCTGGGTGGGCGGCAGTGCACAGCTTTTTGAATTAGTGTTTTTGTTTCCTTTGGATAAATACCCAGAAGGACCTGTTAGATCAACATGGTGATTCTATTTTTAACTTTTTGAGGAACCTCCATACTGTTTCCCACAGTGGCTGCACCAACTTACATTCCCACTAATGTGCACTGAGGGTTCTCTTTTCTCCACATCCTAACCAACACTTACCTCTTAAAACAAGTGATGGTAGTGGTTCTAACAGGTTTGACTTGCATTTCCCTCTTGAGCACATTTTCATGTACCTGTTGGTCATCTGTATGTCTTCTTTGGAGAAACCTCTATTCAGACCCTCTGCCCATTTTTTTAACTGAATGTATTTTGTGTGTTTTTTTTGGTCATTCATGCATTCTTTATACATTTTAGATACTACTCCTTATCAGACACATGACTTGCTAATATTTTCTCCCATTGGGTAGACTGCCTTTTCATTTTGTTGATGGTTCCCTTTATTAAGCAGTTAGTCCCATTTGCTTTCGTTTCTGTTTTCTTTGGTGTTAGGAAAAGATTTTTTTTTTAAAACATTTTGGCCATTAATAACTATGTACTGGCTACTGGCTACTTCTTAGTATTGCAATTCTCCCCTCTGGGAATATTTGTTTTAGTGATTTTTTTTTTTTTAATACTTTGGCTTCATGAGTGACTCCAATGATTGCTTTACTACAAAATCCACTCTGTTTTAACTTAAGAAATAAATACTGAAAATGCTAACATCAATAACGAAAGATTGAGGGCAGGAGAAGGGGACGACAGAGCAAGAGATGGCTGGATGGCATCACTGACTCAATGGGCATGTTGGTGATGGACAGGGAGGCCTGGCATGCTGCAGTCCATGGGGTCGCAGAGTGGACACGAGTGAGCAACTGAACTGATCTGAACTGAACATCAATAATAGCCAATAATTCTTCTGAGTGATATGTCAGACAGAGCAAAGTTTACTAGGTAGTGTTTTATACGTGTACCAGTGGTAAGAAGGTTAAAAATCTATCGACTATGCACAAAGTATGTATTTTAGAAAACTCTGTCCCACAGAAGCGATTTTGGTTGTCTCTTATTAAATTCAGCTGCAAACCCCCATCTGTATGATTTGCTCAGCATCATGTATTTCCCTTATGGGAGAGAAAGAAGGATTTAATTTAGTCTAAGAAAAATAGGATTTCATACTGGTTTGGCAGTTCTTTCTGCAATCCTGTCAAGAAGCCAGTATCATGACTTGGACTTTTACAAAGGCCAAGACCTTAAAAGCTGCCTCATACCCACAATGCTATTAGAATGGAGCGAGGCAGAGAGATGTGTGGGCTATGGAAGTGATTGTATTTCTCAAATTTAGGTACAAAACCAAATAGCAAACAGCTCAGATGTGCATGGACAACTCTTCAATGTCCTTCCACTCAAACCAAAAAGAATACTGTACATTCTCAATGTGGCCTTGGTTTCATTATACTCTCAGACAATTATACTTTAAAACTTGTTTTAAACTTGAAGAGCTTTTCAAACTATCATATATAGGATGGATAAACAACAGGGTCCTACTGTAGAACACAGGGAACCATATTTAATATCCTGTGATAACCCATAATGGAAAAGAAGGTATAAATGGGTATAACTGAATCACTTTGCTGTAGAGTAGATATTAACAGCATTGTAAATCAACTACAGTTAAAAAAAAACAAAACTGAAGCACCTTTACCAATAGAAATTATGAGGCTATATGTGTCACTCTGACACTCAGTCTCAAATTAGGTTTAAAAACCATGTCTGAAGCAGTGACTTAGTTATTATTAAACATGATTTTTATTTATTAGTTATTAAACCAATTGGGTCTATGGTGGTCGAGAGTAATTTTTAAAACACTGCCACATGTAAAGTTGATTAATGTCTTAAGCAGATAACTATTTGGATTTATTTTCCTTTAAATAAAAAGGAGAAAAATGCTATGTTGAAATCTGACTACCACAATGACTGTTTCTGCAATTTATTTTTAAACTGAAAATATGCTGGCATGGAAAATTATGCCTGCAATTAAAGGCAGTGTTTTAAGAACAAAAGAAAACACTGAAAGTGCCATGCCTTTTCTTGAGAGAAATGGAATTCTTGAGCCTTAGTTACGTGAATAACCACTGAGTTAGCAATCTAAAAGATTGCAATTTTTTTTCTTTTGCGAAACATGTAAAGTATATATTTCCTTTCCCCACATTTAGTTCTAAATGCCATTTGCCTTCAACTTCGAACTAACTGCTTCCAGACGTCCTGCTAAAACCTCACTGATTCATTTACCCACATCTCCAAATTTTCCTTCCAGCCTTAACCCTTTATATTCTCTCCTTCCTCCTCTCATCATTCGGGAAATGGAGCATATCTCAGATTTCTTGGGGGCTGGGAGTGGGGAGCGGGGAAAGGAACAAAGGATGCACCCTCTCTGATCCACACTCCCAACAAGAAATATAAAAATCGGCACCTAAATAGCAACCACCGCGTGACATCACTCGGAGTGCAGCTCACAATCTCCATCTGAGCCTGCTGCACTGGAAACTTGACCAGCAATCCTCACACAGCCCCTCCGAGGTATGCATGACTGTCTTCACTCTGTATGTGATTAAACTGAGGCTCACAGCCTTACTTTTATTCTCCACGTGTCAGAAGCCACATGGAGACCTGGTCCCCCCAAAGCTCCAGTTCTGTCCTTTTCAGTCTCCTTTTCCTGCTTTCAGCAGCTGCCCCTTCCAGACTCATCACAGCCAGTGAGACTTCTCAGTTCTGCCTCGCATCTTCTCCCAGGTAGCTCAATGGTAACTAAAACACAACACAACACATCTCAGCACTACCCTTTCCTTGCGCACACCATGAACATGTACCCTCCCCTGCCTTCTCATGTCTCACTGCCTAGCATCACCCCAAGGTTATTCCCATCTGAAGCACAGTAATGAAACCTTTACTGATTCCAATGGAATTTTAAACCCAATGTTTCGTTTCCATCTTCTTATTCTCTATGGCTTTGCAATCATTCTCCACTCTCAGTTGCTCAGACAACATTATCACGATGTAAATGTAACCTCATATTTCCCTGATTATAGGTCCCAAAGAATTTTAGCACAAATAACATCAATAGTAAACAATGGAATTTTTACAAAAGCACCCAACAGGAATTGAAAACTTTGCTCTTCCCACTGGGAAAATAGGAGTATGATGTCACACTGCAAGTACAAAGCTGAAAGCATTATAGACTAGGATCAGCATAAAGGGAAAAAATTCAAAATATGAAATTCACATACAAATTCATGTTTTAGTTTTTTGTATTTACAGATAATTTCTAAATCATCTTCTGAAAAAAAAATCCTAAATAAAACCAACATACTAATTTAGAATCTACAAAATAAATTTGACAATAGACTTTAAATAATTTTGGAATTAGAGAATAATTCAATTAACACCATGCTATTTATGAAGAAAATGAACCCAGCATGTTAATAACTGTTATCCATCCTGAGTTTTATGGGACAGGTACATTTTAGGCCACTTAATAAATCACATTATAAACAAAAATGCTTAAAATAATTTAGATAACTGTCTCACTTGGAAGTCATTTGAGTGATTCTTAAGAAGCTTTTAAATAGGAAGGTTAAATGACATTTCATGGTTAAAACAGAAAAATGGCTCTTAGAATGTACAAGCTAATCCGCCAGAGTCATTTTCTGTCGTGCACTCAAGAATCAAGTGACATTTCTGGTTGCTATCCAGAAATTACCCAACGTAAGAAGCTCGCTAATGGCATCTCCATCACTGCCTTAGTCTAGGCTCTTAAGTCTCCCAAGGCCCTTAACAACATCTGAATTCATCTCATTATAATCAGGATATCCCCCATTTAGAGCATCCTCCACTGAACCTCAACTTCCTTCTATAAAACAGCAACCGAAACCACAACAACAACAAACCTTATTCCAGAGGGCTTTTGAAAGGATCAAGTACCTGGTAGCACCACCATACGTTACCTAATAAAGCCCTCACTAAATAGTAAATAGCCGAACTTGAATATGACATGTGGACACAGGGTGGGCGAAAGGGGAGGATGGGACAAACTGGGAGAGTAGGATTCACATATATACACTGTGCTGTGCTTAGTTGCTCAGTCGTGTCTGACTCTTTGTGATCCCATGGACTGAGGCCCGCCAGTCTCCACTGTCAGTAGGGATTCTCCAGGCAAGGATACTGGAGTGGGTTGTTATGCCCTCCCTCCAGGGGCTCTTCCCAACACAGGGATCGAACCCAGGTCTCCTGCACTGCAGGCAGATTCTTTACCATCTGAGCCACCAGGGAAGCCCAAGAATATTGGGGTGGAAGGCAATGGCACCCCACTTCAGTACTCTTGCCTGGAAAATCCCATGGATGGGGAAGCCTGATGGGCTGCTGTCTATGGGGTCGCACAGAGTCGGACACGACTGATGCGACTTAGCAGCAGCAGCAGCAGCATTTCCTTCTCCAGGGGATCTTCCTGACCCAGGAATCAAACTAGGGTCTCCCGCATTGCAGGCAGATTCTTTACCAGCTGAGCTACCAGGGAAGCCCATATATATTTCACTACCGTGTGTATAATAGATAGCTAGTGGGAAGCTGCTGTATAGCACAGAGAGCTCAGCTTGGTGCTCTGTCAGGACCTAGAGGGGTGGGGGTGGGGGGTGAGGGTTCAAGAGGGAGGGTATATATGTATACATATAGCTGATTGACTTTGTTGTACAGCAGGAACACACACAATATTGTAAAGCAATTATACCCCAATTTAAAGAAATAAATAATAAACATGAATGTGCTAGCAGAGTGAGGTTTCCTGAAGTGAAGTCAAATTATGTCACATCCTTGCTTTAAAAAGTTGTTGGCTCTCTGCCCTATGTTTAATGTGAAATACAACTATAATTTAATGAATGAGGAACCTGATAATTTGATCAAAAGTTAAAGTTTACTGTTGAATGATCTATGTAAAAAGTCTATATAAAACCACACAAGAGTAAAAATGATCACAGGGTATATAATCCAGTGATTTCAAAGAATGCTTATTTGAAAAAGTAGTCACATATTTCAAAAAACTATTAATTACAAAAGTCTAATGGAGTTTTAAAATAAAACTAAGCAGAATTCCAACTTAGGAACATGTCAGTAGTCAGAAATATTTTTGGCATTAAAGAGCAGTATTGTGGCATTTTATATATACATATATATATATAAACCTAAAATTTCCCTAATTCAGACAACTCTATTGCTCCCTAATGAATGCTAATTAGTAATGTTTTGATGTAACATGTATTAAATGGAGGATTACTACACCCCTGGGATGAAAGTGAACAACAAATTAGAAAAAGCAGAATTTAAGCACCATCTCGTTTGCTTTTTTGGGTTGTTATACACTACTTTAAAAAGCTAGCCTAGTTCTAAACAGGTTGCAAAAAAAGATCCAATTATTGTAGGTGAAACATTTCTTCCCAACAGAATCAAGTTGACAGACTAAGAAGTTTTTCAAATTAGAAAAAAATTTAGTAATTATTGAATTTTACTATTCTTCATTAATCATTTTCATACTGCATGAGCTTTACCAAAACAACCACTCCAAGAATAAAAAGGAAGCTACTGATACCCCCTATGCAACAAAAACATTTTGTTAAGAAATGGAATGCCTTCAAAATGGCTGTATTTTCTGTGTGACTTAAATATTTTCATTCACTCAGTATGAGACAGGCACTGATGACACTTGGCCTTAATGATCTTCTTATAAACAAACAGGAGGAGTAACTAACCAAAAACGAGGCCGATTCAGGACTGATCTTGCTTAGAAAGGGGAAGAGCCGAGATGGTGGCCCAGAAGTGGCTGCCACTTGAATTGAGCCTCCATGGGATCAGCAAGAATGTTCAGATGTGACCAGAGTTTAGCACAAATGGAAGGGAGGGGGCACAGAAATGAGACTGAAAATCCAGGCTTTAAGTGACAATATATTTACATATGATTTCCAGGTGGCGCAGTGGTAAAGAATCTGTCTGCCAATGAAGGAGATGCAAGAGACATGAGTTTGACCCCTGGGTAGGGAAGATCCCCTGGAGAAGGAAATGCCAACCCACTTCACTATTCTTGCCTGGACAATTCCACAGACAGAGGAGCCTGGTGGGCTACAGTCCATAGGGTGGTGAAGAGTCAGACCTGATTGAGCGCACACACACACACATATTTATATATAAAATTTCTATTATGTAAGTTTTGAAGAAGTATATTTGTTCCATTGTTAGGTTCTCTGTCACTTCAATTTCAAAGGAATGAATTTTTTTAACCTCTGTTAAGGTCCAAAGAGTAATGCACTTATGTGAGGCACACAGCACTTTAATTAAGGCTCAGTTTCGTCAGCAAATCATTATCCCTAAGTACTGAGAAATTTCTCACTTACAGATGAGGCAGAAGTTGGACAAAGATCTGACCTAGAATAGCAGGCAGGGCCACTTCCCGCAGCAGAGACCCAGACACAGAGCAGAGCCGGCAGCGAACTCCGATGGCCACTTGCAGCCACTGTGATGGCCAAATGATACTCAGGATATGCTTCCTTCTAACAGAGTGTGAAGCCACTGCACACTATTAGGTGGTCAGGACAACTAATAGGTTTTCATCATCACAGTAAATATTAAAACTTTCTAATGCAAGGCTCAAGATTATTCCCCTCATTCATTTAACTTGTGCAATCAATTCATTTATTCATGCTCAAACATTCATTAAACATCTATTATGCACGAAGTTTCATACTCCCCACCACTATGAAACAAAAATATAGTTCAAGACTATAATGGGCTTCAGAATACTGTTCCATCTGAGTTGACCAAGCCAAATCTCAAACTTGAAGAATACCACAATCATATTTTACCACCAGGCTTCAGTATTGTTTGGAATGAGTTCCTCAAAGAACACCTTATTCATGAACAGATAAGCACTTCATTCCCAGTGCTTTAGAGTTGAGTCAGGCTTTAATGTCAATTTCAGGTTATCCCCCTGACCCCTACCCCAAGCTCTGCTCATCCTCTCTTCTTTTGTCAGATTTAATTTCCTGTTCATACAAAAAAGTTAAAGTAGCTTTTCTTCACTTGAACTCTAGTGGCATTTAGGCCAGTGACCTCTGAGGTCATAATGCCTCAAAAACATCATTGTTAAGAATGCATACCCAATATATTTCAATTCATCATTACTACAGTACCTTACTGATTAAAATATAAGTTATTGTAAAACCATGTTAAAATAGTTTAGATTTGAGATAAATTTTAAAAGCAATAAAAATATTAATGAGTTATCTATATACTTAAAGCTTCTAGATTTGGGCAGAATTTGAAAATTCTACAACTTATGGAAAAAAATGGATCTTGAATTAAGCCTGTCAAGTCAAACAAAATGAAGCTGAAACCCTGCTTCTGTATCTCTCTGTTTCTAAAAATACAGAAGTATAATGTATTAAGAGTCATAATAAGGCAGTTATTGATATTTTTGCACATCTGCATATAAAAAACTGATTTTGATCATTTCCTCTCAATAACTATCCTATTCATGTAAAAAAAAATACGTGCAAATAGTCTCATTCTTTATTGCTTCAAAAAACGGATGTGAAAATATTCAACATTATCTATGAAGAATTTCTATATTGTCTTTTCCTCAACTAGACATACAAAGTAAAAAGTGACTGTTCTTTAAGAGAAAACTTTGAAAATTCTCCAAAAGACCTTGAAATAACAAGGCTGCCACTGAACTTGCAAGAGAAGAATTATGCCAGAAATGATAAAGCCTGAGATTTTAAAGGCTTCAGTTTATTGTATATAAACAGTATGAAATAAAATAATGTCATTCCTTCACTCAAAAGGGAGGGGGAGAAAAGTAAAATACAGTTACTCAAACATACACACACACACTTTTACCCAACCTTCTGAAACTAATGATTTCAAAACTCAATTTCTATAGTGCAATTCAAAGACATGAATTAATATTGCAAAAAGAAATAAATCTTTAAAAGGCATGTTGCCATCCTTTATAATCAAAGGCAGTAGTAACTTACTGCTCTTAAATTTTAGGCTCATAAATGAAGATTCCTATTCTGAATCAGATAACTGAAATAACCCCAAATAAGTAAAGAATTAAAGAGATGCTTCAGCTAATTGTTAATTAGTTCAGTAGTGATATACTTTTTAATAAAAGTATTATGTAACGAGTTTTGTTAACATCTCTAAAGGAACTTCTGAGAATTATTCATTTCTTTCTTGTGAAGTGAGAAATAAAACAAAAAATCAAGTTTCTCCTCTGAATTAAGTTAAAAAATAAATGAAAATCCTGAGGCTTTAAGAATTTGCAACCACTGTGCATTTATGTAGCTTCAAGTTAAGGAGAGACCAAAAGGAATATTACATCTTCAAATGCTTAAGTCATCTGAAAAAACCTCACAGTGTATTTCATTTCTCTAAGAATGCAACACTTCAGTTATAGAAGTATTTATAATAAGTAAATCCTGGCACTAGGGTTCTAAAGCTTACTTACTACAGGTTCATTAACTGAGAAAAGAATTACTGCTCATTTAGCCATCAGTTATTTATTATTACACATTTAAGTAACAAGCATTACTCACCAGTCTCCATCAAAATTACATTCAACTACAGGCAGAGGGGATACTGGAAGGAAAAGCAGACTCTGACTCCTCTGCTTTGTCTTGAGCGGCTCCCAAATGAGCGCCCTGGGGACTGAGCCCTCAGGAAATGCACTGTGGCCGTCGGACCGCCTGCCCCTCTGCCAGTCTGACACCGGACTGACGTCACGCCCCAACATGTCACTGCAGCCGCAGATTGAGGCAGCTTCTCTAGAACAGTTTGTTGTGATTCTGTACGCTTTCCAGCCAGAGGAGTAGAATATGATTTCAGTTCCCTTCAAGTTGGCACACAGCACAGGGTAAAATACCAGCATACGTGGCTGCCAACAGCCCTTGAAGAGTGTTGTGAGGATTTTTAAATAACCTTAGCTCTCAATAGATGTTTTCTGTTAAAACTGTAAGCAAACCTATTCAAGTGATTCTTTTCAAAACAGTTTTTTGGGTTGCTGTTGTTTCCAAAGTTGATCCATATTTCAAAAAATTCAGCCAATAAAAGGTACAAAGAAAGCTAAAATTGTGGTGACCTAAATGGGGAGAGAATACAAGACAGAGGGAATGTATGTATATGTGTGGCTGATTCCCTCTGCTGTACAGCAGAGGCCACACAACACTGTAAAGGAACTACAGTAGTAATGTTAGTTTCTCAGTTGTGTCTGACTCCTTTGCGACCCCACGGACTAGAGCCCACCAGGCTCCTCTGTCCATGGGATTCTCCAAGCAAGAATACTGGAGTGGGTTGCCATTTCCTCCTCCAGGGGATCTTCCAGACCCAGGGATTGGCAGGTAGGTTCTTTACCAGTTGTGCCACTTGGGAAGCCCTAAAATACTCCTATTTAAAAAAAAAAAGAGTTAAAACTGCCTTCAGTTCTATTACCTAAAATGATGATAATAATAATGATAGTGCTTGATCACATATTATGTCAAGCACTTTACAATCTCAGCTGAGCCTCAGAACCCAACGATCTAGTATCTGTAATTATCCACATTTTACGGAAAAGCCTGAGGCACAGAGTAGTTAGGGAACTTGCCCCGCCACAATGCTAGTAAGTGGCTGTTGATGTTGTTATTTAGTCACTAAGACGTGTCCCGGTCTTTTGTGACCCCATGGACTATACAGCCCACCAAGCTCCTCTGTTCATGGAATTTCCCAGGTAAGAACCCTGGAGTGGGTTGCCATTTCATCTTCCAGTGGGTCTTTCAACCCAGGGATCAAACCCACATTTTCTGCACTGGCAGGTGATTATTTACCGCTGAGCCACCTGGGAAGTCCAGTAAGTGACTGAGCAGGACTCAAAACCCATACATCTGATCACTAAGTTATACCATTTATCAGGGAAGATACCGGATGTTAACATTCTGGTGAACAATCTTTTCAACCAGAGTTTGTGTATATAAACACATATTTATTCAATATAAGGAAATCAAACTATATACGTTGTTTTGCAACCCGCTTTTTTAAATTCAATAATATGCCATGGTCAGTTTTCCATGTCAGTAACTATATTCTTAACTTTTCTTTTTTTGATGGTTGCCCATCACATTGATCTAAACTTGATTTCTACTGGACATTTAATTAAAAACTTTTTGTTATAAACAGTGCTTAAGGTAGCCTAGATATCTTTGTGCTTTCTTGTGTTTATCTGTGCACGCTAATTCTTAGAAATGACATGGATAGGTCAAAGCATGTTGTGTTTTCAACATCTGCCTCCTTGACATTTCAAAAAGAGGTAACAATTTATATTTATAATTTAATACATCATTCTTTCCCACATTAAAGGATACTGACAATTATTTTTCTTCCTTGCAAATCTAATAGAAAATACAGCTTTAATTGTGTGAGTTTGTGTGTTTTAGCTGCAAATGAGGTTAAACCTTTCTTCATGAGCTTGTTCACACGGAAGGCAGTCCAGGTTAATGGCTACAAGCATGTAAGGTCTGGAGTCAGATGACTTTAAGACCAGCTCTTCTTCCAGTAGTTTTCAGACCACAAGCAAGTTACTTAGCCTCTCTATGCTTCAGTTTCCTTACAGGGAAAATAAAGATAACGATTCAATCCTCACGGGATTTTTGTGAGAATTAAATGAGAAAACCCATGTAAAGCAATTGGAACAGTGCCTACCAGGTAACAAGTGTTTAATTAAATGTTAACTCATATTTAATGACCATTCATATCTCTTCTGCATTTCATGCCCTTCAACCAAAAAGGTGATTCTTAATAAGACTACAGACAAACCATTTTATAAAATGTACTGAAAATATCTTGTTAGCATGCTAATAACACAAAAACGTGAAGATACCTCAAAGTGAGTTGTCTTACAATTAATCTAGCATGTAACATAACCAGTGCTAAAAAAAACACTCCTTTCATATGAAACTGCACTAACAAAAATTAAAAATAGCATTTCAAGTTGAGAAAACAAAATTGTTTCATCATGTAGCTTGAAATATAGACAAGCAAGCCGACACAGTTTGCTATAACCAGAAGGGTTTGCATATGTTTTAGAATAGTAGTCACTCATTCATGGATCTGTCCTATTTTTTTTTTTTTGAAAGTGAAGGTTTTGTGAATCTCAATTAGTCTGTTTAAACTTCTCACACCAAAAATGAAAACAAAACCCATTCTTGAAGACATCAAAGAAAAGTTAACAAAATAACTTTTGCTATAGTTCTGAAAGCAAAGGACAGCCCCTATTAAATGACACAAACGATAACAACCTTTAAGCACAATATATGGAGGTTAGAATGTAGTAAGCTTATTACTCCTACCATAAGCCAATGTGACCTTGTGTAATGTAATAAAGTCTTCAACTGTTCACATCATCAGGGCAGGCATAATAAAACACTAAGAAAGAAGCTATACATTTTTCTAGAAGATCTGGCTTAGGTGTAGTCATTGTTGTATATGCTATAAAATTATCACCTCTGGAGGCAGACATTTCTGTAATCAAATGGCAGCATAAGGAAATGGCAACCCACACCAGTATTCTTGCCTGGAGAATCCCATGGATAGAGCAGCCTGCCGGGTTATAGTTCATGGGGCACAAAGAGTCGGACACGACTTGAGTGGCTAACACTTACAATATGCTTACAGAATCGCAGTGCCTTGGTGGTGCTACACACGGCTGCCAGGAGAAAGCAATAACGAAGCAGCAGAGATCTGTCAAAAGACTCTGAAAGATTACCAGGAACACCAAGAACTAACAAATAGACCAGATTACCAGGAACTCCAAGAACTAACAAGCTGACCGAGCGTTTGGTTTACAAAGTTACCAGCACCCTGCACTATTTCTCTAGGACCTAGGAGGCTCGGCCCCTCTGCCATCCCACCACGGTTTACACGACTTCCACAGGGAAAAAGGGGTGCTCGGGCAAGGAACATAAAAGGGGGAATTAGATAAGGTCTCTCCTCTCAAGGCCAGAACAGCCTGGAACTGACAGTTTACTAGGACAGAGAGAGCTGTAAACAGATCATTAGAACATAACCTGATTTGCAGAGAACAGAAGAGGAAGTGGCTAACTGCCTGGGGGGATCTGGAAGAGGTTTAACAGAGGACAGTAAATGACAGCTGACGAACTCTTTCCAGAGGACAATTGCAGTTAGAGGTACCAGTAGTTGTGAAAACACAAATTTAAGATGCAATCTAAACTTGACACCTACAAAAGGCACCCAATTAACAGAGGGGGTAAAAAAGCATACTAACAGGGCAATTCTCACAAGCACCTGGTGAGATTCTGCCCTGCTTTTCCCCAAAGCCAGGGATGGCTAATTTAGCTTTTTATGATTCTGCCCACACCACATTTTTAGGACAGGAAGCTAAGAGAGATTGTGGATATATGCCCCACTGTTTGCTGGAGCTAATAAACGTCTTTAAATCAGCAGAGAAGCCTAAATCTCGATTCATCCTGACTCTCTTTTTCATGTATCTCTATGCTGTAGGGCAGGAACCATGCTTCGTTAGAAAGCCACAGAAAAACAGTCCAGTGAGGGCCTGTAAAGTATTTACCACCAAGTCATGTGCTTCATTCAGAGCACTCTTTAGGGCTGTTTGTGATAATGACTGAGGATTCAGTTGGGATAACTATCATTTTCCAGCTCTCACTTCACTTCTCAGTGGCATTTAAAATTCGACCATTCTATTCTTAAAAACGCCATCATGGACCCCAAATTATGTGACCTGGTACCCCAGCCTTCACTTTGCAAGTCAGGCATGAATTCAAATGACTTGATCAAACACCCAACAGTCTCTATAATTTGGTGCTAGCTTACTCATCACTAGCACCCAAAGCTGAAGCTCTTTTAATAGATGAGAAACAGACCTACCCGTCTTTTTTCCATACTGTCTCAGTGCTGGCTAACTCAAAGCACTCAAACGTCCCATCACTTTTTTTTTTTTGTAATTAATTTATTTTTTATTGGAGGCAAATTATTTTACAATATTATATTGGTTGGTTTTGCCATACATTGATATGAATTTGCCCCGGGTTTACATAAGTTCCCCCTCCTGAACCCCCCTCCCACCTCCCTCCTCCCTTTATCCTCCCTCTGGGTCATCCCCGCATGCCAGCCCTGAGCATCCTATAACATGCATTGACCCTGAACTAGTGATTCGTTTCACATATGACAACATACATGTTTCAATGCCATTCTCCCAAATCATCCCACCCTCACCCTCTCCCATAGAGTCCCAAAGACTGTTCTATACATCTGTGTCTCTTTTGCTGTCTCGTATACAGGGTTATCATTTGCATCTTTCTAAATTCCATATATATGTGTTAGTATACTGTATTGGTGTTTTTCTTTCTGGCTTACTTCACTCTGTATAATAGGCTCCAGTTTCATCCACCTCATTAGAACTGATTCAAATGTATTCTTTTTAATGGCTGAATAATACTCCATTGTGTATATGTACCAAAGCTTTCTTATCCAATCGTCTGCAGATGGACATCTAGGTTGCTTCCATGTCCTGGCTATTATAAACAGTGCTGCAATGAACATTGGAGTACACGTGTCTCTTTCAATTCTGGTTTCCTCGGTGTGTATGCCCAGGAGTGCGATTGCTGGATCATATGGCAGTTCTATTTCCAATTTTTTGAGGAATCTCCACACTGTTCTCCATAGTGGCTGTACTAGTTTGCATTCCCACCAACAGTGTAAGAGGGTTCCTTTCTCTCCACATCCTCTCCAGCATTTATTGCATGTAGACTTTTGGATAGCAGCCATTCTGACTGGTGTGAAATGGTATCTCATTGTGGTTTTGATTTGCATCTCTCTGATTATGAGGGATGTTGAGCATTTTTTCATGTGTTTGTTAGCCATCTGTATGTCTTCTTTGGAGAAATGTCTGTTTAGTTCTTTGGCCCATTTTTTGATTGGGTCATTTATTTTTCTGGAATTGAGCTGCAGGAGCTGCTTGTATAATTTGGAGATTAATCCTTTATCAGTTGCTTCATTTGTTATTATTTTCTCCCATTCTGAAGGCTGTCTTTTCACCTTACTTATAGTTTCCTTTGCTGTGCAGAAGCTTTTGATTTTAATTAGGTCCCATTTGTTTATTTTTGCTTTTATTTCCAATATTCTGGGAGGTGGGTCATGGAGGATCCTGCTGTGATTTATGTCGGAGAGTGTTTTGCCTACGTTCTCCTCTAGGAGTTTTATAGTTTCTGGTCTTGCATTTAGCTCTCTAATCCATTTTGAGTTTATTTTGGTGTATGGTGTTAGGAAGTGTTCTAGTTTCATTCTTTTACAAGTGGCTGACCAGTTTTCCCAGCACCACTTGTTAAAGAGACTGTCTTTTCTCCATTTTATATTCTTGCCTCCTTTGTCAAAGATGAGGTATCCATAGATGCGTGGATTTATCTCTGGGCTTTCTATTTTGTTCCATTGATCTATATTTCTGTCTTTATGCCAGTACCATACTGTCTTGATGACTGTGGCTTTGTAGTAGAGCCTGAAGTCCGGCAGGTTAATTCCCCCAGTTGCATTTTTCTTCCTCAAGATTGCTTTGGCTATTCGAGGTTTTTTGTATTTCCATACAAATTGTGAGATTATTTGTTCTAGTTCTGTGAAAAATATCTTTGGTAGCTTGATAGGGATTGCATTGAATGTATAAATTATTTTGGGTAGTATACTCATTTTTACAATATTTATTCTTCCAATCCATGAACATGGTATATTTCTCCATCTATTAGTGTCCTCTTTGATTGCTTTCAGTAGTGTTTTATAGTTTTCTATGTACAAGTCTTTTGTTTCCTTAGGTAGATATATTCCTAAGTATTTAATTCTTTTCGTTGCAACAGTGAATGGAATAGTTTCCTTAATTTCTCTTTCTATTTTCTCATTAGTGTATAGGAATGCAAGGGATTTCTGTGTGTTGATTTTATATCCTGCAACGTTACTGTAATCATTGATTAGCTCTAGTAGTTTTCTGGTAGAGTCTCTAGGGTTTCCTGTGTAGAGGATCATGTCATCAGCGAACAGTGAAAGTTTTACTTCTTCTTTTCCAATTTGGATTCCTTTTATGTCTTTTTCTGCTCTGAAACGTCCCATCACTTGGTAACTGATTTTTATCTCCCAGGTCATTTAATGCAAAACTTTCAGGTCAGAAAAATACTACTACAACAAGAAGACCACAACCACACACTCAATGATGCATAGTTCTTCTAAACTACCAGGCAATTATGTGTCTACCCGAGACAGTGGCAGACCCAGAGGTTGAAGGCTCAGTCCTACAAGACTGCCCCCACTTTAGATACTATCACAAATCCAGGTTGTTATCTCTGCTTCTGACCCCTCGCTATAAATCAGGTTCAAATGACCCTCATCTCAGGTTTGACTGATTAGCTTAAGAAGCTCACAGAACTCACAGAAACAGTTACTCAACATTTATTAATTTATTATAAGGAATACTGGGCTTCCCAGGTGGCACTAATGGTAAAGAACTCACCTGGCAATGCAGGAGACTTAAGAGATTGGGGTTCCATCCCTGGGTGGAGAAGATCCCCTGGAGGAGAGCATGGCAACCCATTCCAGCATCTTGCCTAGAGAACCCCATGGACAGAGGAGCCTGGCAGGCTGCAGTCTATGGGGCTGCAAAGAGTCTGACACGACTGAAGCTACTTAGCACATGCACATCAGGAATATTATAAAGGATACAAATATCCAGATGGAAGGCACACAGGCATATAGTTTACAGAGGGAAAGTGAAAGTACTTATGGCCTCGTTTTCCTTTCTCCCAAATTTCCAAATTAATTCATCTTGGCACATCAGCCACCATCTCTTCACGACTTGAAGAGAAACCTCAAGGCAGCACTAATTACAAAAGTAAATTAAAAATACAGTCGTGCTTCAGTATCTTCATGGTCTTGGCACCAGCACACCATCCATCCCCAAATTCATGGACTCTCAAGACCCTTATATAAGATGGCACAGCATGCTGCACAGCCTCCAGCATATTTTAAATAATCTGCAGATTTCTTACGATATCTGATACATTGTAAATGCTATGTAAACAGGAAAATTAAAGCTTTGCTCTTTGGTACGTTTTGGAATTCCAACCCCCCCCCCAATATTTTCGATTCACAGTTACCTGAATCAGCAGATACAGAATCCTCGGATGTGAAGGACTGACTTTAATTCGAAAATATGCTCTCTCCTACCCTCATTGCTGATATTCGGTTGCTCAGTCATGTCCAACTCTTTGCGACCCCCATGGACTGCAGCATGCCAGGCTTCCCTGTCCTTCACCATCTCCCAGAGCTTGCTCAAACTCATGCCCACTGAGTCACTGACGCCATCCAACCATCTCACCCTCTGTCGTCCCCTTCTCCTCCTGCCTTCAATCTTTCCCAGCATCTTTTCCAATTAGTCAACTCTTCCCATCAGGTGACCAAAGTATTGGAGCTTCAGCTTCAACATCAGTCCTTCCAATGAATATTCAGGACTGATTTCCTTTAGGATGGACTGGTTGGATCTCCCTGCAGTCCAAGGGACTCTCAAGAGTCTTCTCCAACACCACAGTTCAAAAGCATCAATTCTTCAGCACTCAGCTTTCTTTATGGTCCAACTCTCACACTCATACATGACTACTGGAAAAACCATAGCTTTGACTGTATGGACTTTTGTCGGCAAAGTAATGTCTCTGCTTTCTAAAATGCTGTCTAGGTTTGTCACAGCTTTTCTTCCAAGGAGCAAGCATCTTTTAATTGCATTACCCTCACTATCATCTCTTAAAAGGTGAAAATCAGGCAAAGAGCAAGTTAACTCACAGAAACTGAACACTCCCACCAAATGATAGCCTGAAATAGATTCCAAACGTTCCATGAAGGTACTGCACAGGTAACTACATCACCTGAAGTTCAGGACATAAACAAACTCGACACCACAAAGGAAGACAATCACTATGAGTGTCAACCCTCACTTGACAATGGCATAACAGTTCAGATAGTCTCAATTCACCACCTTCAAAATGTTCAAGGGTTGTTCCGTGCAACCAGTTAGGTTTTCTATTAGGGTTAAAATCTCATAACACAGCAAACTCTGAAAATGTAGCTGAAAGAGCTGAATGATTTAAGAATCATATTAATCCACAAAGACCTGCTTAGGAAGGAACAAAGTCCTTCATACCATGAGAGTTTTTTCCCCAGGGAGTGGTAGCTACTAAACATACTTGCTTACTAACAGGACTCGAAACCTTCTAATTTGAAAATATCTCTCAGGTCATTGATGAGCAACTTGGCCCTTAAAGGCCAGTTAATAAGATACTGATTCAGCCATTTTATAATCACTTTATTTCTTCTCATCCTTTCAAAACTGTTTCCACTTTTTTGCGTGAGAGTGGTAGCTATGACTTCCTCCTTATAAACTGTGTCGTAATTTGTGTATTTCAACAATTTATATACTTTTTCAGCTCAAATGTTGTCTCCTTGGAGAGATTTCCTCCAATCTCCTTCATTCAGGATGCAGTATATATCAGGAACAAATACCCCGACCAAAAAATCTGCAGTCATACACACCTACATTTCAAAGACTCTGTCAGTAGAGATGTTTGTAATCTATTCTGCAAAACAAAAAGAACGTAACTAAACAACAACAAAAATATACTCATGGAAAGTGGACTAATATTTTTACAGATTAATTTCCTTGTCAAGGTCCTAAATTCAATTCTGGATAAATGTATATTTTTGAATGACAGTTTGTGACTTATACTTTACTTGGATATAGATTGATTTTCATTCTTAAAAAAATCATAAACTCTAACTGGTTTTCTATAAAAGCCTGATGTACCAACAAAACATCTATTATTCAAGTACTAGGTCGATTCTACACTTAAGCCATCTGCCTGGAGGATACATGGTCTGTTTTTGATGCAAGAATAGAATCAAACATATGACAATGTCACCAGTTTCATTATCATCAAAAAAACAGGCCTCAGAGAAACTTATTATAATGGATGCTTTGTGTGTTGGCTTCATTAACTCAATAGGAGTATTGCTCACCCACTTGCAAAGAGGGTAGAAAAGATGCATGTTCTTAAAAGTTTTACTACCACATAACAGGGTGAAATCCATTATGGAGACTCATAATTGAGAACAGCCTGCGGACCAAAGAGACTTTTAACATATACAACTGACTCAATGAAGGGTCCTCCCAAGTCATCCTTTTCTCATCATGATTATACAACACCCACACAATCAGGTGGTCTTGTGGCAACAACTCCAAGACCATTTGCCTGCCAAGTTCCAGGTATGAGTAGTTTTAACTTGCTACGCTTCTACACTTACACTTCTGGCAATGAAGGGGTAAGTAATTCCTTTGTCTGTTTTTATACCTCATTTGTACAAATTCCTTAGCCTACAAGTTTTTCTCCTTTCTTTTAAATGAGAATACCTTATTTCAGAAGTTCACTGGAAATGTTATACATACTACTGTCTAGTGTTGAAAAGAAAAATCAAACACCCTGGGCTGAGATTTAATCTCCTTGGCTATTATTAGTAGATTTTTTAAAAAATTCATTTAACAAATACTTATTGAGGGTATTACTTCTTCTGTAGAAGAAGCATTTGCTTGGCTCCTGCAGGAGAAGTAAACAAAAAGAGAACTGAAATGTCAAAACTAGTTGTTGGTGAGTAACTATTAATACATATGGAGAAGGAAATTGCAATCCACTCGAGGATCCTTGCCTGGGAAATCCCACGGACAGAGGACCCTGGTGGGCTACAGTCCATGGAGCTGTAAAAGAGTCAGATACAACTTGGTGACTAAGTAAGAACTGCTACATAAATAATACATAAGTAAGAATATGAGATGCTCTAACATAAATGGATTCTGGAACCAGACTGTCTAGGTCAAAATCTTAGATCAGGTCTTAGGAAAACTACTGTACTCTTCTGTGCCATTCATCACTAAAATGGGTATAACAGCAGCATCTTCCTCATAGGATCTTTACAAGGACTAGATGAATGCAAACATTAAAGCCCTTATAGAAGTATTCAACACGTAATTACCAGTGGTCATGTATGGATGTGAGAGTTGGACTGTGAAGAAAGCTGATCGCCGAAGAATTGATGCTTTTGAACTGCGGTGCTGGAGAAGACTCTTGAGAGTCCCTTGGACTGCAAGGAGATCCAACCAGTCCATTCTAAAGGAGATCGATCCTGGGTATTCATTGGAAAGTCTGATGCTAAAGCTGAAACTCCAATACTTTGGCCACCTCATGCGACGAGTTGACTCACTGGAAAAGACTCTGATGCTGGGAGGGATTGGGGGCAGGAGGAGAAGGGGACGACAGAGAATGAGATGGCTGGATGGCATCACCGACTTGATGGACATGAGTTTGAGGGAACTCCAGGAGTTGGTGATGGACAGGGAGGCCTGGCGTGCTGTGATTCATGGGGTCGCAAAGAGTCGGTCACGACTGAGCGACTGAACTGAACTGAACTGAGGCAACTGCAATTACTGTTCTGAAAGACACATGGATCAAAAAAGCAGAGACAAATGTACATGAACTTTGAGCCTAAATGCATAGAGAACAGGTAGAATCAGGAGGGTAGAAAACAGAAAAGTCATGATGAAAAACTACTGTAGTAAAAATCACATTGGTGATGTCCGGCTTGGTCATAATGCAGTGGTTTAGAAGGTAGGTGTTCAGAAAGCCGAGTGAAGAGCAGGGTTGAAGGTGTGAACAGCAGATAAAGGAGCCTGGGTGTCATGTAGCAGGCTATGAGGAGTTGCTAAGGAGGTGGTATAATCAAGTATTAATCAAACAGGGGTTGGTGAAGGTTTGGATTTTTCACAAATGCTCCTAAGGGAGTGGATTTTCCCATATAGCAAGTTTGTTTACTGCAAAATAGGACTTATACTAACAAGCTCACCAGCACGAACAGAGTATGAAGCTGGCGTCTAAGTGGGCTTCCACTGTCTGGAGATGAATGAGTCAACAAATGAATGGGAAGGAAGATGAGATTTGATACTGATTTGAAAACAAGCTGACTCAGTTCATGACAAATAGATGGGGAAAAAATGGAAACAGTGACAGACTTTATTTTCCTGGGCTCCAAAAATCACTGCAGACGGTGACTGCAGCCATGAAATTAAGACGCCTGCTCCTTGAAGGAACGCTATAACAAACCTAGACAGTGTATTGAAAAGCAGGACATCACTTTACCGACAAAGGTCCGTATAGTCAAAGTTACAGTTTTTCTAGTAGTCCTGTATGGATGTGACAGTTGGACCTTAAAGAAGGCTGAGCACAGAAGAACTGATGCTTCTGAACTGTGGTGTTGAAGACTCTTGAGAGTCCCTTTGACAGCAAGGTGCTCAAATCAGTCAATCCTAAAGGAAATCAACCCAGAATATTCAATGGAAGGACTGATGCTGAAGCTAAAGCTCCAATACTTTAGCCACCCGATGCAAAGAGCTGACTCTTTGGAAAAAATTCTGATGCTCGGAAAGACTGAAGGTAGGAGAAGGGGACAATAGAGGATGATGGTTGGATGGCATCACCAACTCAATGGACATGAGTTTGAGCAAGCTCCAGGAGACGGGAAGGATGGGGAAGCCTGGTCTGCTACAGTCCATGGGGGTCACAAAGAGTCAGACATGACTGAATGACTGAACAACAACAGTTCATATTCCTGTTTAGACTTTGAGTGAAAACCTACCAGTGAGCTCTCAATACAGCCAACCTCTGGGAACTACCGATGTGGAGTTATCCACCACCCAGTTTCCCATTCTTATACAGCTTCATTCAGGGAAGCAATGCCGCCAAATAAAGGATTCCCTTCCCTGGCTTCCCTGCAATCAGGTAAGATCACATTACTAAGA
The DNA here is from genome assembly GCF_049115385.1 of Moschus berezovskii. Taxonomy (NCBI): domain Eukaryota; kingdom Metazoa; phylum Chordata; class Mammalia; order Artiodactyla; family Moschidae; genus Moschus; species Moschus berezovskii. Next base: position 95,681,421 of record NC_142465.1, read on the forward strand.
TACAGCTGTGAACAGGTGTCATGTGGGGCCCGGGAAAGGATGCTTGAAGGGAACTGACTTAGATAGGCAATGAATGCTTTTTGGCTCTTCTGGTTTTATTTCTCCTGGACAGAATGACAGCCATTTCAGGACACAAAGTAACCTTGAGAAAGGAAGTGTCATGCTAGGATGGAAGTAGGAAAATGGAAGGATTTGAGGGCCCTGATTCCAATCCTGAGGGCTTGTCTCCGAGGATGCTCTACTTGAAAGGGGAAACTACTCTTTAGCAGGTCAATCCCATCATAGCCAAACAGACTTCCCAAATAACACAGCTAGCCACTAAATGTTACTGCAAGTCACTGCAACTGATGTCACATAACGATTATGTCCCTAAACTCAGGGGTCCACGCAGCTCTGTCACCATCGCTAGACTGATGTCAGGGATGTCTTGGTTCTTTGCTGTATTTCTCGAACTTGGCCCAGAACTTGTGGCAAAGTAGTCAGTCAAGAGGGGGTCCTCCAGGGTGATGAAGCTATAGGGAGGGGGTCTGGGACCTGTCAGCAGCCATTGTTTTAGCTGTGGAGGAAGGGCTGAGATAAAGACCAAACACAGAGAAAAGCAGCAAAAACCCTACAAGTTAAGCTCTGCTGCTGCTGCTGCTAAGTCACTTCAGTCGTGTCTGACTCTGTGCAACCCCACAGACGGAAGCCCACCAGGCTCCCCCGTCCCTGGGATTCTCCAGGCAAGAACACTGGAGTGGGTTGCCATTTCCTTCTCCAATGCATGAAAGAGAAAAGTGAACGTGTAGGCGCCCAGTCGTGTCCGACTCTTCGCGACCCCATGGACTGCAGCCTACTAGGCTCCTCCGTCCATGGGATTTTCCAGGCAAGAGTACTGGAGTGGGGTGCCATTACCTTGCTCTACTGCTTCCAAACCCTACTGCCACTCCCCAGAGTTGCATCCATGGCTTCAAGAGTTTGAGTATATAAACCAGCTAATTTCTCTTGCCTAAAGGTTAGAGTCCGATTTTCATAACAAAAGACTCCTGTGTAAGACAATGTATTTAGGAAATGGCAAAGTGATTTTCAAGGTATACAAAACAGAGCAAGAAAGAAAATAACAACATAAAGTCCCTTTAGGGACTTCCCTGGTGGTCTAGTGGCTAAGACTCTGTGACCCCAATGCAGGGGGCCTGGGGTCGATTCCGTGTCAGGCAACTAGATCATGCGTGTCACAAGTAAGACCTGACACAGCTAAATAAATAAATGAATTTTTAAAAAAATCCCTTTCTTCAAATTGTAAAATATTTGCTACATCTAAACAAAGCTGCTAAATAAACAGGGCAAAGAGAACAAAGGACAAGTTCAACAATGATACTTTCACATATATTTCATGTTTTTGATAATCAATGTTTCAGCATCAATTTAGCTTCTGAAATGTGAAATTCAAATACTTTTTTATTATCAGCAAAAAAAGAGCAGCAATGATTAAGAGTTCCAGATAACCAAGAAATTTTAGACATTTGCTCTAGGCCAGTGGTTCCTAAACTCAAATTCTGGTTGCCTCAGAATCACTGGAGAGCTGGCGTTTTTACCTATAAAATTTCCTGAGTTTTACATGTAGGAATTATGAAGTATACTAAGCTGTTTTTTTTTTCTTTACATTTTAACAAAACATTTTCTATCTGTCCTTTGGTATGAGTTAGGATGTGCTCAGTAACAGAATACTCAATTAAAAAGTGGCTTGAGACTTCCCTTGTGGTCCAGTAGCTAAGATCCGATCCCTGGTTAAGGAACTAGATCCCACATTCCACAACTAAATAACCACATGCCATAACAAAGATCAAAGATCTCATGTGTGGCAACCTGGAACAGCCAAATAAATATCAATGTGCTCACAGTCACTCAGTTGAGTCCGACTCTTTGCGACCCCATGAATCGTATCCCGCCAGGCTCTTCTATCCATGGGATTTTCCAAGCAAGAATACTGGAGTGGGTTGACATTTTTAACAATAAATACTGCTTTAAAACTGTGCGCTATATTTAAAATGGATTACCAACAAGGACTTTATAGCACAGGGAATGCTGCTCAATGTCATGTGGCAGCTTGGATAGGAGTGGGGTTTGGGGGAGAACGGATACATGTATATGTATGGCGGGTCCCTTTGCCGGCCACTTGAAACTATCACAATATTGTTAATCAGCTAAATGTTAATATAATATAAAAAGTTAAACAGTTTTTTTTAAAAAAGCTGCTCAAACAGTGAAAAATTCAGTACCTCAAATGGCAAGAAGAGGCAGAGCGGTCTCTGGGATGACTAGTTCACAAGCTCAATCATGCCATGGCCCTTGGGTGGGTGCCTCTGTGAGTCCCTTACTTTTTCCTCATGGTTCCACAGTTGCCACTGCAGCTCTAAGTATTGCGCTCTCATGGTAAAAAAGGGAATGAATTCTTGTCTTAGGCTCCTTTTTTTTTTTTTTTTTTAAGAAAATGAAGAAAACTTGTACAGTTCTCCAGCTTAGACCAATCACTGGCATACAGCCTAGGACGAACTCCCTGAGAATAATTATGATCTATACCCTAGGACTGAGGAGACTCACTTTCCCAGAACACATGGAAGAAACAACCACCAGAACAGTCTGGACTCTCTCCAACAGGAAGAAAGTTGGAGGGATGTGTGGACAGCAGATTGGTAGGGACCAAAAGGGTCCATCACATTCTGTGACAAAGTACTAAGCCATGTTTAAACCAATCAAAACGTAATTCAGCAGGGAGAAACCAGTTCAGTGCAGTAAGAGACTGGAAAGCCTTAGCAAAGAGCAAGCAAAGGCAGATCAAGCTGCCAGCTTTGGTCGGAAAGATCCCCTGGAGAAGGAAATGGCAACCCAATCCAGCGTTCTTGCCTGGAGAATTCCATGGACAGAGGAACCTGGTGGGCTACAATCCATGGGGTTGCAAAGAGTCAGACATGACTGAGCAACTAACACAAACACACAAGCCGCCAACAGAAAAAGAAACAAAAGATGTATCAAACTGAAAACTGGAAGGATAGAAAGTCGGTACTTTCTTTTGCAGTGAAATTACTGCTAATCAAATAAAAAACTGGATTTGAAAATTACTAGTCAGGAATGTTTTCCTTCTGAAAACAACCTGTGTGTCCATTACTTCTCTGATTGTTCAGTTCAGTTCGGTTCAGTTCAGTCGCTCAGTCGTGTTCGACTCTCTGCGACCCCATGAATCACAGCACGCCAGGCCTCCCTGTCCATCACCAACTCCCGGAGTTCACTCAAACTCATGTCCATCGAGTCGGTGATGCCATCCAGCCATCTCATTCTCTGTCATCCCCTTCTCCTCCCGTCCCCAATCCCTCCCAGCATCAGAGTCTTTTCCAGTGAGTCAACTTGTCGCATGAGGTGGCCAAAGTATTGGAGTTTCAGCTTTAGCATCAGTCCTTCCACCTACCAATTCAACCCTAGATATATATGGAACTCAAACAAATATTTGTACACAAATGTCCCTAGTGGCATGCTTCACAAAAGTCAAAAGGCAGAAACAACCCAAATGTCCATCAGTGGGTCAATGAGTAAAGAAAATGTAATATATACACACAATGGAACATTATTCAGCCATAGATGCTAGAACATGGCTGAACCTCAAAACCATTACATTAAGTGAAAAAAGGCAGACACAGAAGGTCACATACTGTATGATTATATTCAGAAGAAATACTTAGAGAAGGTAAATTCGTAGAGACAGAAAGCTGATTAATGACTGCCAGGGACTGGGGGAGACGGAAGAAATTGGGAGCAACTGCTTACCAGGCACAGGGTTTCCTTTTGAGGCGATGAAATTATTTTGAAACTAGCTAGAGGTAATGGCTGTCTACCACTGGGAATAAACTGAATGCCACTGAACCATATGCTTTTAAATGGCTTATTTTATGCTGTATGAATTTTACAAACATTAAAAAATAACTGATATAGTTGTAATATGAAATATGTGAAGATCTGAAGGAAGACGTGCAATTAGAATTTAGTCGATACTGATCAGGAGTACTTCAACCTGCTATAATACAGCACAGCATTCTACAATTCTTCTTCCACTTGGATATAATCTGGGATCTTTCTCAATACATACAACATTCAAGGATTTAATATGTGAATCTACATTCTGAATTTCAGATTAATTCTCACAACACAAATGCCCATCCAGCTCATTTACAAAAAAGCCAAGTTAAAAAGCATTCTGATCTAAATCACAAATGAAAGAGAACTTAATTATTTACCGTTACAGGGAGCCCTAAGGAAATTTCTTGGTAGTTTAGGACCCTCTCGGACACGACTGAGCGACTTCACTTTCACTTTTCATTTTCACACATTGGAGAAGGAAATGGCAACCCACTCCAGTGTTCCTGCCTGGAGAATCCCAGGGACGGAGGAGCCTGGTGGGCTTCCATCTATGGGGTCACACAGAGTCGGTCACGACTGAAGTGACTTAGCAGCAGCAGCAGCAGCAACATCACTTTATTGGAGAAGGCAATGGCAACCCACTCCAGTACTCTTGCTTGGAGAATCCCAGGGACAGGCGAGCCTGGTAGGCTGCAGTCCATGGGATCACTAGGAGTCGGACACAACTGAGCGACTTCATTTTCACTTTTCACTTTCTTGCATTGGAGAAGGAAATGGCAACCCACTCCAGTGTTCTTGCCTAGAGAATCCTGTAGACAGAGGAGCCTGGTGGGCTGCCGTCTATGGGGTTGCACAGAGTCGGACACGATTGAAGCAACTTAGCAGCAGCAGCAGCAGCAGCATCACTTTATAGCTATTTTTACTTCTCGAGAGAAAGATGGAATAAATAGACTGTTTGCTACCACTATTGTTTTAACAGGAAGGTTCTATGGGTCACCAGAGTGGTCCATCCAAGAAGGCAGACCATATAGTATGACATAATAAGGGAAAAGAACAAGCAACATCGCAATTCTGTGCTAAAACTCTACATATTCTGGAAATAAAACTCCATATTTGGAGTTTTCCTGGTGGTTCAGTGGTAAAGCCTCCTTCTGCCGATGCAGGAGACATGGGTTCAATCCCTTATACAGGAAGATTCCAGATGTCGTGGAGCAACTAAGTCTGTGGGCCACAAATACTGAGCCCACGTGCTACAACCACTGAGCTTGTGTTCCTGAAAGCCTGTGCTCTGCAACAAGAGCAGCCACTGCAAGAAGAAGCTGACACAGCGCAACTGGAGAGAGGCCATCACTCACCACAACTAGAGAAAAGCCCGCACAGCAACGAAAGACCGAGCCCAACCAAAGATAAACAAACAACAGCAGCAACAGAAAAGCCCAACTCCATGCTTGTCTAAAAATCTCCATCCAGAAGGAGCAATCCTAGCAGTCCTGGGGCCATGAAATAGTTAGGTACTGAGATGCTCACTCTGGGATCGGCAGAACAGGCAAAAGCCAGGTACCATCTGCCACTTCACACAGGGAGCATGAAGAGACCCTTTTTGTGGGTGTCTACCCTTATCGTCTTAGAAGTGTTGTTGCATTGTGGCTTGAAAGAAAACTCCAATGCTGACAGAATCGAATCCCTTGGACCGCAAGGAGATCAAACCAGTCAATCCTAAAGGAAATCAGTCCTGAATATTCATTGGAAGGACTGATGCTGAAGCTGAAACTTCAATACTCTGGCCACCTCATGCGAAGAGCCAACTCTTTGGAAAAGACCCTGATGCTGAAGGCAGCAGGAGATGGGGATGACAGAGGATGAGATGATTGGATGGCATCACCAACTTGCTGGACATGAGTTTGAGCAAGCTCTGGGAGATGCTGAAGGACAGGGAGGCCTGGTGTGCTGCAGTCAATGGGGTCACAAAGAGTTAGACACAACGGAACAACTGAACAACAACATATTTCACAAGTCAGGGGCACAAATTTTACTTTTAAAGTGTACCTATTAAAGCCACAGAATTTTGAAGTATTATCATATTAACATCCAATGAATATTCATTGGAAGGACTGCTGCTGAAGCTACAATACTTTGGCCACCTGATGCGAAGAGTTGACTCATTGGAAAAGACCCTGATGCTTGGAAAGACTGAAGGCAGGAGGAGAAGGGGACGACAGAGGATGAGATGGTTGGATGGCATCATCGAATCAATGGGCATACGTTTGAGCAAACTCCAGAAGATAGTGAAGGACAGGGAAGCCTAGTGTAGTCCATGGGTTCGCAAAGAATTGTACACAAGTTAGCAACTGAACAACAACTCATTAATTTGACAGTTATGGGGAGGAGGTCATCAGCAACATTTTAGAAGCAGGAATCAAAATTAGGCCAGGATCAACTCACTGCAAAGCTATTTGGATAAAATCCCAGATGTGATACGCACAATAATTGAAGGAAACAACAACAAAAAAATCTCACACAGATAAAGTATTCTTCCTGTCTCAGTAAAACAAATAAATATTTATCTAGTAACATCTTTTGGATTATGTGAGCTGACCCACTGAGCAAAATCTTAGGCCAAGCAAACTGGTACCTACCTCCCCGAAGCGTGGAGTTGGATGGAGTGACCGCCATTGGCAGGGAGGGCAGACACGCCCCACCCCAACGGCATTATGCTTGACCCAATGTACATGTTTACAGTATCCACCTGGCTTTCAGGCATTCGGGCGTGGCATTCCAGGATTAAAGAGTAACTAAAATGAAACCTGACATGTCTCTGTTAAAAAAAAATATTTACGTACACTTCTGGGTCTGACTCAAGCATGTTATTTTCTCTGGCACTGATTTTTCACCTCCCTTTTTGATGTACTGTTAACTTACTGTCTTTTTGTTACAAGCCATTTCAAATTCTTCATGGCCAGAGGTGGTTTGTGAATAAATGGAAGTTTCTAGTGCTTGAACCAGCTCTGCGCTCATTCACTATTTCAGTTAGCAACGATTGAGTGTGCTTAGCAAGAGGGGCTGTTGTGCAACCATACGAGGGTGCACACATAATGACACTGTGTAACTCCTACAGCTAAGAACGAACATATCGTTAAATGAGGCAATGCTTACTACATCTTCAAAGATGCTTCTATCAAGATTCTTACAAGGTACAGAAGTGCTTGGTGTACAAAACAGACAAAACTGTTACACACTAATTAGGCATTAACTATGATATGAACACAGACATGCCTAAACCCAAATCATCTGCTAACTCTGGAAAAATTTTAAAACTGTATCTGCATCTGAGGATGTTTATAACCTATAATTTCAAAGACAGGTGGACAGTTAATAGAATACTTTTTATTAACCAAAGTCCGTAGCTTAGTCAGAGTCCCTTACCTGTTACCTCGTCATTTTTCTATTTCAGAACCCCACCCAGGGTACCACGTTATATTCAGTCACTGTGTCCATAGGCTCTTCTTGGTTGTGACACTTCTTGGCGTTTCCCTGGTTTTCCTGATCCTAGAGTGTTTATGTACAGTGTCTTTTTTAAAAAATTAATTTTTTAATTGAGGGATAATTGCTGTATATAATTTTGTTGTTTTCTGTCAGACACCAACACGAATCAGCCATAGATGTGTACAGTGTCTTTTGTCTTTAGTCTTATAGACACCATTCACTTTCAAAGTCACTTCGGTCCGTAACTTTCTGACCCAGTAAGGCTGTGTCTTAAATCTGTAACAGTTAGCTTCTTGTATCACAGTTTGCATCCTGTCCTGTGATCCCTAACCGATTTTTAGAATATGCATAGAGTTTTGTTTCACGCTGTAAGTAAAATCCAATGGGTTCTGTCCAGTTATCTCAACTCCCACATTACACAGAATAGTTTACCACCCTAAAAATTACCTGTGCTTCACCCTCCTTGCTCCCAACCCCTAGTTTTTTTATTGACTCTATATAGCTTTGCCTTTTCCAGAATGTCCATGGAACCATACAGTTCTGCTGACTTTTTAGATTGCTTCTTTCATTTGGTGGTGGTGGTTTAGTCGCTAAGTCATGTCTGACTCTTGAGACCCCATGGACTGTAGCCCGCCAGGCTCTTCTGTTCATGGAATTTTCCAGGCAAGAATACTTGGTGTGGCTTGCTATTTCCTTCTTCAGGGGTTATCCCAACCCCATTGGAAAAGACTCTGATGCTGGGAAAGAATGAAGGTAGGAGGAGAAGGGGACGACAGAGGATGAGATGGTTGGAAGGCATCACCAACTCGATGGAAATGAGTTTGAGCAAGATCTGGGAATCAGTGATGGACAGGGAAGCCTGGTATGCTGCAGTCCATGGGGTCGCAAAGAGTCAGAACCAACTGAGCAACTGAAATGAACTGTCTTTCTGTGGCTTGTCCATTTCTTGTTCAGTTCAGTTCAGTCGCTCAGTTGTGTCTGACTCTTTGCAACCCCATGAACTGCAGCACACCAGGCCTCCCTATCCATCACCAACTCCTGGAGTCCACCCAAACCCATGTCCATCAAGTCGATGATGTCATCCAACAATCTCATCCTCTGTCATCCCCTTCTCCTCCTGCCTTCAATCTTTCCCAGCATCAGGGTCTTTTCAAATGAGTCAGCTCTTCTCATCAGGTGGCCAAAGTATTGGAGTTTCAGCTTCAACATCAGTCCTTCCAATGAACACCCAGGACTGATCTCCTTTAGGATGCACTGGTTGGTCTCCTTGCAGTCCAAGGGACTCTCAAGAGTCTTCTCCAGCACCACAGTTCAAAAGCATCAATTCTTCGGCGATCAGCCCTCTTCACAGTCCAACTCTCACATCCATACATGACCACTGGAAAAACCATAGCCTTGACTAGATGGACTTTTGTTGGCAAAGTAATGTTTCTGCATTTTAATATGCTGTCTAGGTTGGTTATAACTTTCCTTCCAAGGAATATGCGTCTTTTAATTTCATGACTGCAGTCACCATCTGCAGTGATTTTGGAGCCCAAAAAAATAAAGTCTGACACTGTTTCCCCATCTATTTCCCATGAAGTGATGAGACCGGATGCCATAATCTTAGTTTTCTGAATGTTGAGGTTTAAGCCAACTTTTTCACTCTCCTCTTTCACTTTCATCAAGAAGCTCTTTAGTTCTTCTTCACTTTCTGCCACAAGGGTGGTGTCATCTGCATATCTGAGGTTATTGATATTTCTCCGGGCAATCTTGATTCCAGCTTGTGTTTCCTCCAGCCCAGCGTTTCTCACGATGTACTCCGCATGTAAGTTAAATAAGCAGGGTAACAATATACAGCCTTGACGTGCTCCTTGTTACTGCTCTATAATATTTCTTCATGTATGGATGTTTGTTTATCCATTCACCTCTTAAAAGATATCGTTCTGGCTGCTTCTAGTTTTGGCAACTATGTATAAAGCTGCTATAAACATCAAGTACAAGGTTTTGGTGTGGACATAAATTTTCAACTCATTTGGGTAAATACCAAGACGCATAATTGCAGAATTGTATGCTAAGACTATCTTTAGCTTTATCAGAGACTGCCAAACTGTCTGCCAATTTTGTGTTTCCAACATAACAATGTGCGTCACGGCACTTCTGTTGCTCCATGACACTACCAGCAAATGACATTGCCAGTTTTCTGGATTTCAGCCAATCTCAAAGGTGTGCAGTGTTATCTCACTATTATTCAACCTGAATTCCCCAATGACAAACCTGTTGAGCATCTTTCCATATACTTCTTGGCCATCTGTGTATTTTCTTTGGCAAGATGTCTACTCAAATCTTTGTTTGCTTATATTTTAATTGAGCTGTTTGTTTTCTGTTGAATAAAGACATTTTTAATAAAAGAACTGGTTTTTGTTCAGATTTACACAATTTACTAGAGAAGAGATTATAAATCGATCTCATCATTTCACCTAGGTCAGCAAATACAGAACCAACAAAACACTACTTAATTCTTTGGTTTTATATTTTTCATTTTTTAAAAAAAGCAGTACATAAAATGAAATCAATCTCAAGCGCCAGTATTTTGCAGAGAAACAATCGAAATTAAGGTATATTCATGAAACAAGTGCACTATAGAGCTTTTAACACATTTATTATATATCCTGAGCACATTCTGGCTTTATGAAAGATTGAGAGCTGTGTTATTTAAAATACAAGCCATGTAAAATAAATGGCACAGCCTGTCCACTATCAGGGCTTTGGTAAACATCTGTGTTCCGTTTCCATACTGCAGTCAAGCTTAATGGTGCAGATTCCAAGTCAGTTAATTGGTCATTTTTCTCAGGTGGCTTTTTATCTGGAGATGTGGCTAATGACAATACAAAGGAAACTAACTTCTTTATTTTCCATAGGAATCATAACAGCATTCAATGGGACAATATGATGTATGCATTCAACCACTGGTTTTTAAAAAGCATCTATTGAAGAGGTTTTTGATTTTCTCTGTGTGTGAATTTGTTTTTTGAGGAAAAAGAAAAATCTTCGGTGAGTGTGTGTACCAAATGCTATCCTACAGTGTCTGACACAGACAAGCAGAAAGAAAAGTGCTTCTGTTGTTCCCATTTTTAATGACTTCCCCCTTTCATATCCACCAAAACCAACTATTTAAGATTTAATCACACAGCTTTCCTTGAATGATACCAAAAATTCCAGCTATTCATTAAGTCGAAGATCGTCTTTCCCCCTGAAAAAATCCATAGGAGAAAAAATTCAACTGACAACAATTTAACCATATTTTTAAAATACAGGGATATGTGAAATGTTACACCAGTATGCTTTTCAAATAAGAGTAGGTCACCTATAAGCACTTATTATATAGTAAGTTAGTCTATTTATAATTATGATTGCCAATTCATGACAGGAAATTTAAAAAGCAAGAAACAGAGGTAGTCCAGAGCAGTACATATCCAAAGGAATCACTAAGCTTTTGCAGTTGCTTCTAAAACCAAAACAAATCGTGTGCCCACACATACACACACCCAAACAAACAACAAAAAACTCAAGACAGTCAAGAATCTGTCTGCAACGCAGGAGACCCGGGTTCGGTCCCTGGGTCAGGAAGATCCCCTGGAGAAGGTTAACAACTATCCACTCAAGCATTCTTGCCGGGAGAATTCCAGAGACAGAGGAATATCCATGCACAAATGTACTTTTGGGCTTCCCTAGTAACTTAGAATGTAAAGAATCTGCCTGCAATGCAGGAGACTCAGGTTCTATCCCTGGGTCAGGAAGATCCACTGGAGAAGGGAGTGGCAACCCACTCCAGTATATTCTTTCCTGAAGAATCCCATGGACAGAGATGGGGTTGCAGAGTCAGACACAACTAAGAGACTAACAACAGCAGTCTTGGAGGATTAAAAATAGAAGTATAGGAAACAAATTTGTTATTAAAGAGGTTTGACTGCATTTCAAGTTTGGAAATATAGTCACGTTTTGAATGTACTATATATCACTACCCACACAGTAGTGGGGGTCACAGAGAGTCGGACACAACTGAGCGACTGAACTGAACTGAACACAGTAGTATCTTTTAAAAGGATTATTAGTTTTTAAAAAATATATGTAGACATGTGGAAGAAAATAGAACAAAACAGTCAGATGATCCCAATGCCTAGAATAATCTGTTGACACACAGAAATAAAGAAATGAAATATACACAGATGATTTGAAGATTCAGAATCTCTTTTAGGCAGAGAGTGAGAAGTAAAACTCATCTAAACCCTACCCTTCCAATCCCGGCAACCTGCTGTCACCTTCTACTTCAGATGTACCAATTATTATAATCCCCTCCTTCTTTTCACAGGAGCAAAGTTAATCATATAACTTTAGACATATTTTTCACAGAGAAAATGATTTATTTTATGGAGCAACATTTCTGTTGTATAGTATTTTGGATACTGCTGCTAAGATCATGAGTTTTTAATACAGAAGAATATGTTGTTATCACTTGTTCTTGTTAGGTCTAATGAAAACTAAGGTTCCTTTCCCAAATGAGAATAAAGCATAGTTATTCCTCATCCTGTAGTGTTTTTGACAACTGGGTTAAATAGTTGGTTATTTTTTAAATTGCTGCTGTCCCCAACTTTTAAATTTACAAAGAAGGTCAACAGTTGGGGTTTGGGCAAAAAAAAGTCAGTTCAAGCATCTGACACTGCAGGAGAAAACATCTTGAGCAAAAATTACTGGTGACCCCTTTCAGCTCTCTGCAGAATACTGTCCCTGACAGGTGTAAAGCCATGCTACTGGACAATCCCATTTCTCTTTCATTCACATACACAACTCCTGGAGAATTACCTGTCTATCGGTCCAAACAAGTCTCAGCAAATACTCTTTTATTTCTAATTTACAGAGATAACTGAAATCACAATACCTGTGTCCTTCCATTACCACACCTGGACACTCAGCTTCTAGGATGGTAACCAATGATCCTAAACCAGAATCATCCAGCTTATCTTAGCAAACCTTTGATCTGCAGAAATGTTTATCATTGTTTTTTAAAGGCCACACTTTGGGATGATGTGTTTTGCAGCAATGGGTAAATTAATGTAACCGATTAAAATTTTCCTAAAGCTTTCAGGTATTACTAAGTTTTCTTCAATGTAAAAGCACTCTTCCTTCGGTTCTTCCATCTTTCTCCTTCTGCCAAAACTTCTCTAGAGAGTCCACACCGCTAAAACTGCTTTCTCAAAGGTCAATCAATACTCTCGTAATCGCTACATCAATGATCTGGGTTCTTTTTCTCATCCCTTTGATGCCTATGCAACTTTTGACAACTGGAAATCTTTACACCGTTGACTTCCACGACAGTGAATTCTCCTGAGGACCGACCCAGGCTTCCTGGACTAATTTTCTGACTTCTTCATGTGCTACATTTTTATTCCTATCCATGAATTACAGGTTACTTCTCCAAGATTCTGACTTCCGTCCCCATCTTTCCCCACAATAGGTATGATAATATCAACTGCCACAACCAGGTTATCAAGTACAAATATGTGAGGCCTTATGCCAACCTCTTTGTATAATATATATATCATCCCATGGGCTTCCCCGGTAGTTCAGCTGGTAAAGAATCTGTCTACAACTCAGGAAATCCCGGTTTGATGACTGGGTAGGGAAGATGCCCTGGAGAAGGAACAGACTACCCACTGCAGTATTCATGGGCTTCCCTGGTGGCACAGACCATAAAGAATCCACCAGCAATGCAGGATTCCTGGGTTGGGAAGATGCCCTGGAAGAGGGCATGGCAACTCCAGTGTTATTGCCTGGAGAATCCCCATGGACAGAGGAACCTGGCAGGGTATAGTCCATGGGGTCACAAAGGGTCGGATACAACTGAGCAACTAAGCATAGGACAGCACAGATCATCCCATATTTGTCTAGCCTCTCAACTTCTCGGTGCCTAAATATACTCTGCAATTCTGGCTTATCTACTGCTTTAGTCAAGCTTTCTTTTCCGGTATTGAACTGAATTCCAAATACATTATTCTGGGGTTTATCACCATCTTCCCAGTGTTTAGAAAAGTGCTAGACATACGGCAGTATCTATGAAGCAAATGGTAGGATATTTGTTGCATAAACAATTGGAAAACCCACACATATCCCATCTCTTTTGACATAGGGTGGGCTGCCATACAAAACCAGACTATTGGCTTCAAAGTTACAAGGATTATAATTAGGAATTCAACCTGCTGGTCCCATTTCTAAAGAACATTTATATCATTTCATTTATATCACCATCATGTCAAAAGTTGTGTAAGACCTTTACATAGAAAACTGCAAATTACTTCCAAGCCGGAGAAGGCAATGGCAAGCCACTCCAGTACTCTTGCCTGGGAAATTCCATGGACAGAGGAGCCTGGTAGGCTGCAGTCCATGGGGTCGCTAGGAGTCAGACACAACTGAGCGACTTCACTTTCACTTTTCACTTTCACGCATTGGAGAAGGAAATGGCAACCCACTCCAGCGTTCTTGCCTGGAGAATCCCGGGGATGGGGGAGCCTGGTGGGCTGCCATCTATGGAGTCGCACAGAGTCGGTCACGACTGAAGTGACTTAGCAGCAGCAGCAGCAAAAGTTATAAAAGTTCTCAGGAGCTGGAGGAATATCCATGGTATATCGTGAAAAGTCAATACTGCAAAGATGTCGACTGTCTCCAAACTGACCTTCAGGTTCAGTATAATCGCCATTAAAATTCCAGCAAGATTTCTTGTGGACATTAAACCGATTCACTAATTTATATGGAAATGCAAAGGACCAAAGCAGAATAACAATGTCCAAAAAGATGACTGGCAATATATATATTTTTGGTGAAGCTGTGGGCCCACTAAAATGTTCTCACAATACTTTTGGAAGCCTAAGTCGTATAGCTACTCAGACACTGCTTGACAGTATTTTCTATTTATTTCTGACTGTGCTGGGTCTTGGTTGCTGAGCGGTATTTTCTCTAGTTGCCAAGAGTGGGGGCTACTCTCTAGTTACAGTACGTGGGCCTCTCGAGGCGGTGGCTTCTCTTGATGCAAAGTTCATGCTCTAGGGTCTCAGGTTTCAGCAGTTGCAGCCCATGAACATAGTTGCTACTAGGCATGTGGGATCTTCCTGGATCAGGGATGAAGCCTGTGTCTCCTGCATTGTCAGGTGGATCCTTTACCACTGAGACACCAGGGAAGCCCCGGACAGTATTTTCTAAAGTTCAACATATACATACCCTGTGATTCAGCAATTCTCTTCTTGAGAATAAAGTTTTTTAAAAAGGTATGAATGAGACCATCAAAAGATAACGCTAATGTCATTTCCTTAGGTTTTTTTCAAATGCAGCGGTAACGAAAAGCTATAGGAAGTTTGCCTGTTCTGCTGTAAACATTCTGTAGTGTCTATTACACCATTTGGGGTTCCCTGGTGGCTCAGATGGTAAAGAATCTGCCTGCAAGACAGGGAGACCTGGGTTCACTCCCTGGGTCAGGAAGATCCCCTGCAGAAGGGAATGGAAATCCACTCTAGTGTTCTGATCTGGAAAATTCATCTTGTTTATAAGTTGGGGACTAATTGTTAAATTATCACTTTATCTTAAGATGCAAATTCAGTCTGAAAGCCAAAACCCAGCACTTCTTTGAGCTATAATGCAGCGCTTCAGTAACAACTGCATGGAACATCCTCTACATTTGCTAAATAATTTGTGATTTTTCTAAAATCGCTAAATAGATTTTTTAAAAGGGATCTCAGGGAATATGTTTGGGTCTTGAATATGCCTTACTAGCACATTTACAGCACATGAATATACAGTTTCAAATATATCACGCTGGCCAAAAAGTTGGTTCGGGTTTTTCCGTAAAATCTTGGCCAACCCAGTAAAGAAGGTTTTGGAAATTTCAAATGTAACTTGAAGGAGATGGTTGGATCCAAACTACTTATATGCAACCCACACATGCATACACACACATGGCTAAAATTTCAACTGTTTGTGAGTCAGAGTCCATGCTATTTTGGCCATCTCTGCATGCTAGAATATGAAACAATAGTTACTCAAAGTCTGTATTCTATTATAGCTTCTGCATTATTAATAACTCATACTTTTATATTTCACATTAAAAAAAAACTTTTGGCTAACTAAACAAATTGACAGGGATTTCAAGTACTGCAAAAGAAGAGAAGAACTAGTTTTTAGTAAATAAATTCTGCATTTAAAAAAAAAAATGAAAGGGAAGGGAAGGAAGCAAAAGAAAGGAAAAGACTAGAAGAAAAATACTTGCTTTCAAATGAAAGCCAGCATCTACCAGCACAGACTGCTATCATTAACAATTTCTGGTTTCCAGCTCCAGATTTACCACCACTTGGCAGACAACGTTTAAATTTGTTTTTACTCTCCCTTTGGCAGCTACTCTAAAAATTTTGGTCACTCTCCTTAAGTTACCTACCCAATTCGTCCTGTGCCCCCAAGTAGACATTTGCTGCCCTACAGCTAAATTTGACTATAGTTACATCCATTTCTTCCTTCAAGTTTATGGCAGCCCACTCCAGTACTCTTGCCTGGAGGGCTACAGTCCATGGGGTTGCAAAGAGACAGACAGGACTTAGCAACTATCACTTACTCAACTCACATCCATTTTTATTTCTTCCTTCAAGTCTTCAGAAGATGAGGTGCCTGTCCCCCATTTTATTTCCTTGCCCTGTTTTCTTTCCAAGTTCCCTGGAACCCTGTTCTAACACTGTTTCTTCTCTTTCTTGCATGTTCAAGCTCCTCTCTCCTGGCTCCTACTTTCCAGATAAAAAACACACTTTAGGTATTCCCATTCTTTGACACATCTTAAGTGAAGTTGTGGAAGTGTCAGCCACCCTGTCATGTCCGACTCTTTGTGATCCCATGGACTGTAGCCCACTAGGCTTCTCTGTCCATAGGATTCTCCAGGCAAGAATATTGGAGTGGGTTGCCATGCCCTCCTTCAGGAGACCTTCCCAACCCAGGGGTCCCCCACACAACAGGCTGATTCTTTACCATGTGAGCCATCAGGGAAGTGCTTTCTTTCTAGGCCCAAAGACTAGTTCACACAGGTTGTGTGCACTACCCTGCTCCCTGCCCTTCACTCCTCCAAGGAATGTCACCTCACTTTGACCCTCTCCCTCAATTAAGATCGCTGACGTCTTCCTAACATCTCCTCCTCTGCCAGTGTATCTTCCACACTGAGGCAGGCTTCTCTTCCTAATATGCAGGTGTGTCTGGCTCTGCTCTCCTATGTAAACCCTTTCAAATGGGTGGCCAATGCTCCTGAGCTGCCGACGCCAAGTCCTCACCCCCAGTACTCCAGCAGCCCTGCAGTAACTGTTCCTTGAAGAGATCTTCAAGCCTTTGCTCTCGCTGATCACTCTTGCTTTGACTGTGACCCACCCCTGCTTTTCTGCCCAGCAGAAAAGCTAGGCAGAAAGAACAGAAGTTCTTTGTTGTTGTTCAGTGGCTAAGTCATGTCTGACTTTTTGCGGACCCAAGGACTGCAGCACACCAGACTTCCCTGTCCTTCACCATCTCCTGGAGTTCGCTCAAACTCATGTCCACTGAGTCACTGATGCCATTCAAACATCTCATCCTCTGTTGACCCCTTCTCCTCCCGCCCTCAATCTTTCCCAGCATCAGGGTCTTTTCCAAAGAGTTGGCTCTTCGCTTCAGGTGGCTAAAGTATTGGAGCTTTAGCTTCAGCATCAGCCCTTCCAACGAATATTCAGGGTTGATTTCCTTTAGGACTGACTGGTTTGATCTTGCAGTCCAAGGGACTCTTAAAGAGTCTTCTCCAGCACCACAGTTCGAAAGTATCAATTCTCCGGTGCTCAGCCTTCTTTATGCTTCAATGCTCACATCCCCACATGACTACTGGAAAAACCATAGCCCTGACTATACAGACCTTTGTCAGCAAAGTGATGTCTCTGCTTTCTAGGTTTGTCAAGATTCCTCTCTACAGGTCAGATTACAAGCTGTCTGAGGTTCACCGGAATCTAGCACAAGGACTGGAACAGAATTGAAAACACAGAGTTCTTCAGGTTTGAGACAAAGAATTCTGAAGTTATCTAAATCTGGGTTTAAATCCTGGCTCCACTATTAACAAGCTCTACTAACTTCAAAGAAACGCTCTCAACACGTTTTCCTTTTTCTGAAATGGGGATAGATACCTTTTCCCATAGACTCTTGTGAGGATTATATTAGATAATAGATACTCAACAACTGCTAACAGGAAGTATATAAGGAGTTTGGTGAATTTCTGAACATATTGGTCACATAATATTTCAAAAATTATAAATATTTAAGATTAAATGTGAGCACAGATTAATTTTTCAAAACGTACTTATCAACATATTTATATAAAACTATCATTTATTTATTTTTATTAAAACCAAACTGGAATTCTTTCTCTTTCGGTTTTAATTGATGGCTACTCCACATTTACATTTTTTAGTATGACACTGTTTATATGTAAAATCTAAAAAGAAATTATACAAATGAACTTACTGACAAAACTGAAACAGACTCAGAGACTTAGAGAACTCTGCTCAGTGTTATATGGAGCCTGGATGGGAGGGGAGTTTGGGGAAAAATGGATACATGTATATGTATGCCTGAGTCTCTTTGCTGTCCACCTGAAACTATCACAATACTGTTAAATCAGCTATGTCCCAAAACAAAATAAAAAGTTAAAAAAATATATAATGCTTTATAATCCTTGTAATGGGAAGAAACATAAAATCACTACTTTGATCTAGTTCCTCAAATTCAACATGACTGAGATTCAATTACTTCCTCTATCTTGCTACTCAGTAACTCTGGTGCTTCCAAATGAAATTAAAAAGAAATGACTATAAGACAGACGGAACAAACAGACATTAGCTAATTAGGGGGAAAACCACATAAATCAGATATGGAAAAGTCATCTGAAGTCAAGACAGCCATTATTCAGAAGCATCAGGTTAAAAGTGAACACACACAAAAATCAAAACCCAGCAAAATATCAATATTAAAACAGGATAATGAATGATTTTATTTTTTCCTTTTTACTTGTCCATTTTTAAAAACTCTTCTATAAAAAGCATGTATCTTTTTTTTACAGTAAACTTATTTTAAAAATATTTTGGAAAATGCTCAAAATAAACTGTCAGTGAAGAGGTAAAACTATAATATTATATACTCCATATGGTACCTATTATGGAAGAAAAAGTGTATACTTGGGGAGGGTCTACATTTCGGGGAAAAAAACGTAGAAGGCAATAAGTTAAAAATATTCTTGGCTTCTCTGGTTGGTGAAATTAGCAGTAGTTTTAGTGGCCTTAACTGTTTTCTGTATTTTCTAATTTCTTCATGATAATCTGGTATTACTTTAAAAAATAACTTCTTTTTGGATTCATGTACCATAGAACTTAATCATTTAAATTGAATGATTTTTTTAAAATTTTTTCAAAATTTTTTTATTAGAAAACTGAAATTTACAATGTGTTTATCATATCGCATAGGTTTTAAGACTTTGTATTTTTGTTATCTTTCTGTACGATTGTTTTTAGATAGTCACAAAACCAAGCAACTATTACTGTGATCAACTTTAGAATATTTTCACCACCTCAAAAGAAAACCTGGACCCATTTGCAGTTCGTCATTACCTCCTCTTCCTAGCTCCTGGCAACCTCCGATCTATTTTCTGTCTCGACAGATTTGCCTTTTCTGGATATTTCATATACACTTGTTGTTCAGTCGCTAAGTTGTGTCCAACTCTATTGTGACCCCATGGACCATAGCCCTTCAGACTCCTCTGTCCATGGGATTCTCCAGGCAAGAATTCTGGAGGTGGGTTTCCATTTCCTCCTCCAAGGGATCTTCCTAACCCAGGGACCGAACCTGCATCTCCTAAGGAATCAGGTGGATTCCTTACCACTGAGCCACCTGGGAAGCCATATAGATAGGATCATATAATATGTGGTCTTTTGTGAATGACTTCTTTTATTTAGGATAATGTTTTCAAGGTTCATTCATGTTATAGCATGTATTAATACTTCATTTTTTTATGTCACCAAGCATTATTCCCTTGTTTGGATAAAGTACATTTTGTTTGTCCATCTACAAGCTGTCATTTGCTTCCACTTCGAGACTATTCTGAATGATGCTGCTAGGAATGTTCATGTACATGT
Source organism: Moschus berezovskii (assembly GCF_049115385.1). Classification (NCBI taxonomy): domain Eukaryota; kingdom Metazoa; phylum Chordata; class Mammalia; order Artiodactyla; family Moschidae; genus Moschus; species Moschus berezovskii. Next base: position 95,700,992 of record NC_142465.1, read on the forward strand.
TTCGCATGTACACGCATATGTTTCCAAATCTCCTGGATATACAACAAGGAGTGGAACCACCCAGTTATTTGGTAACTCCATGTTTAGCTTTTTGAGGAACCATTAAACTGTTCTTCAAAGCAGCTGCATCATTTTATGTTCCCACCAGGAATGGAGGAGCGCTGTAATTTTTCCACATCATTGTCAACATGTGCTACTGCCCATCTTTTTGATTACAGCTATCCTAGTGGGTTTGAAGTGAGAGCTCATTATGGATTTGATTTGCATTTCTGTGACGGCTAATGATATTTAGCATCTTGCAGGAACTTACTCTTCTTTGGCGAAGTGTTCAGATCTTTTGCCCATTTTTAAATTGGGCTATTTATCTTTTTATGATTGAATTGTGGGAGTTTTAAAAAATGTATTCTAAATGCAAGTCTCTTATCAGATATATGACTTACAAAATGTTTTGCGTTAATGTGCAAAGAGGAAAACGTACTCCCATCTCCCCCAAAAATTCAATTAGCAAACACTGGTCATGGGATGAAACACGGTAATAATGATTGTAAAACAACCTAATACGTGAGCAGCATTTTATGATGTTCAACCTAATCCTTACATGGATGGTAATAACAGGCCTCTTTCTGAAGTCAAGAATCAGAGGCCAGCAGAGGTAAAGTGACTTCCTCCAAGTTTCTCCTGACTTAATTATTTTTCTAATATTTTTCTATGTGCCATCTTTCTTATTTGTTTTAAAGTTCTCTCCCTGTGTTGTTTTCAAATTTGTGAGTGAGCTGTCTTCATCCTTTTCAGAATAAGGCAGGTATGTTTATGCCAGAATTCCTTTAAGTCTCATAGCTATGTAAGATGAGTAACACCCAAGTCTCTGGGTCCCTGGTCCAGGCCTTTCTCAACAGTGAGATTACCCCTCCAGACTCCGCAGCGTGAACAGAGATCTGCGAAGGATGACATGACAAAGGTGGAATGCGCGTAAGTCAAACAACCCAGGTCGGTGGTGTTCCATCAGTTTCCTATGACTATCAAAACAAATTACCACAACATTCATGGCTTAAAGCAATAGCGATTTATTCTCTCACAGTTCTGCAGATAAGAAAACAGGCTGAAATCAATGCATGTTATAGGATGCTCGGGGCGGGCATGCGGGGATGACCCAGAGGGAGGATAAAGGGAGGAGGGAGGTGGGAGGGGGGTTCAGGAGGGGGAACTTATGTAAACCCGGGGCGAATTCATGTCAATATATGGCAAAACCAACCAATATAATATTGTAAAATAATTTGCCTCCAATTAAAAAAATAAATTAATTACAAAAAAAAAAAAAAAAACAGGCTGAAACCAGTTGAAGTTGCATGAAAATCAAGGTGTTGGGAGGGCCACAGTCCCTCAGGGAGGCTCTGGAAGAGAAGCCATCCTTTGCCTCTTCTATCGATAGATGCACTGGTGTTCCTTGGCTTGTGGCCCCACCACTCCATTGTTGCCTTTGGGGTCACAATGCCTTCTCCTCTTGTGCTTGAAATCTCCTCTGCCCACCTCCCCTTACAAGGACACTGTGATTATATGTACTTCCAACTCCCAGGATCCAGGATGATCTCCCCATCTCAAGGTATTTTTTTAATATTTCTTTTTGGTTGCTCTGAGCTTTCATTGCTGCATGCAGGCTTTCTCTAGTTATGGTGAGCAGGGGCTACTCTTCATTGCAGTGTGCAGGCTTCTCACTGAGGTGGCTTCTCTACAGCACGGGCTCTAAGGTGTGTGAACGGCAGTATTTGTGGTGCACAAGCTTAGCTAGTCTGCAGCACGTGGAATCTTCCCAGGTCAGGGATCAAACCCATGTCCCCTCATTGCCGGACATATTCCCATCCACTGTGCCACTGTGCCACCAAGAAGTCCTGGTATGAAATCTTTGCCATGTAAGGTGACCTTCCAGGTTCTGGGGACCAGGACGTGATGAGTAAACATCCAGGGACCATTACTTAGCTAGAGGCAGGAGGTTTTACAAGACCCAAGAACAAAGTCCCAAAGCTGTAAGGGGCAACTTCCACTGTCTTCCTTTTTGTATACTCACAGGGAAGTTGTTTCACAAAAACTGCTCTGATAGCTGTGGTCTTGCTATTCCAGCCCAGTACTGCTAAAAGTCACCATCTTAGTTACCTGATCGCGTAGCCTCAATTACTTTTTGAGAACAATTTTATACAGAGGAAAACACTATCAAAGATTCAAATTTGTTATAATAAAAAAAAAAACAGGAGGAAAAAAGAGAAATTGAGTAATATTTCATAATTGTTTACTGACATATGATAAAATCTAGCATTAAAAGAGGAACTAGATATTTAATATTAAGTCACTCCTCAGGTATCCGAAAATAATTGAAACATGCAGTGTAGTCATAAATTGTACACATGATATACAAGGCTTAAAATGTACTGGCAACTTCTTTCCTCTTAAACTAGATAGTAAATATTATTTAGTTACTCAGTTCTGTCCAACTCTCCTGCCTGTAGCTTATTCATGGAATTTCCCAGGCAAGAATACTGGAGTGGGCTGCCATTTCTTTCTCCATGATAGTGAGTATGTGGGCATTTTTATCCCTGTCCTTTGTAGGCCTGTAATATCTTTACAATATTACTTTATAATTTTTAAGCATTAAAAATGAAAAATGGGTACAATGTAACCTTCCTCCATAAGAGCTACAAAGCATCCAATGCACTAAGCTTCATGTCACTACGAGTATTACATCAATAATCCTGTCAAATGTCATTGCCAAAATCTAAAAACCAGCCAACTCTTTGGTTATGGGGGAAAGAAAAAATCTCTTGGCTTCCTTAATAACTCTTTAGGGAAGTGGAGAAAAGGTACTGAAAATGGGAAGGTCTCTGACCAACTAGGAAACAGACCAGGTGAAGAAGTTTCCCGACCTTCACATCCTTTGCCCGACAGTTTCTATTTTTTGATACAGAAAAATTTTTTCACTATTTACTAAGATTAAGTTATTCATCTTCCAGATGGATTTTGCTGGCTGGATGTTAACTGCCGCAGTTCTCCCTTTCTTGACACAAGCAACTTGGCCTCAAAAGAAAGATATGTTTCTGAAATACTTATAAAGTTGCTTTTAGTAGACGAAAATTGTACTTTCTCGTTGACTTAAACTATATTTTCAGAGATTTATTCTTAAGGAAAAAGTCTAGCTCCAAGAAAAATTTATGCTTACATTCAAAGCACACTTTCCTTTCTGATACACAGGGAAAAAAAATTTCTACCATAGTTCATTAGAACTGTTAAAAAAAAAAAAAAGCCCAAAGACGTGTGTTAGACAGCAGACAAGCCATGAACAGACACTAAGATTCTGATCCCTAATTCTGAACCTCTCCCACTGGACATCTTCCATGCCAAATGATGGCTTCAGCAGGGGTGATTCCATCTGTATCAAATAAGTCCCAGATCCTCTGCTCTAGACTTGTGATTTTTCTATCTTTACAAAGTAGGTTTTAAACTTACACTTGAAAAATGGCAAAAAACTAAAATCTCAGAATATCTGCAGGATTTTACTTAAAGGTTCTCTAAATTGCATATTCAATGTCTAGTCCTTGGGTGCTATTGTTTTAGTTGATCAGTCATGTCTGACTCTTTGTGATTCCCATGGACTGTTGTCCGGTCTGGCCCCTCAGATCACAGGATTTCCCAGGCAAGAATACTGGAGTGGGTTGCCATTTCCTTTCTCCAGGGGATCTTCCTGACCCAAGGATTGAACCTGCATCTTCTACATTGACAGCCAGGTTTTTTTACCACTGAGCCACCAGGGAAGCCCGTCTGGTCCTTTACAGTGGAGTAAATATGGCTCTTGAACCACCAGAATACCAATTCTACGCTAGGCTTACTGAGAAACTTGGTCTGTCCCCATTCTCAGAAACCAAATAAGACTGACATTCAGCCTGCAGAGCATCCTGGAGTAAAGCGACCAGGCCCATCTCAGATTCCTAAATAACTCGGGGTAGGCATCCTTGGTCCCAGATTCAGTAACATTTGTACCCTCGCTTCTCAGAATACCGTAAGATTTGAGAACATGTACACTTGTTAGGTTAAAGCAAGGAAAACCACAGTTTAAATTAATTTCAAATTTAACCGAGATGCCAGAATAAGAGCCTAGACTGCTAACCAAATCAAACTATCAATTTTTTGAAGCAAAATGAAAACAAAGCGCCCCTAAAGTAAGGGCATGGGTCAGGGAAGCCGCCAGTAGGTATTTTACTTCCACGTGAGTCTGAGTGTATCACTGAAGAGGCAGGAGGCTTAGAATAAAGGGCCGTTCTGTAATCTCTCTGGCAGCATTCAGTATAATGAGGAAGAAATAGCATGCCATCATGACAGAAGAGAAAAAGTTTACAAATTCAGTTCAGAGCCAGTGGGCTAAAGACTTGCTGAGGAGGAATCATTTTGAGGTTATTACAGTACACTGTAATTCAAGCCATTTTAAGGCTCAACCCCCAAGAAAAACGTGTGGCAGACCTGGCAAGGAGAGCATGCCCACAATCAGTCAATCAAACAGAACAGACATTCTAGAAACCAGAGCACCTGAGATGGTTTGTCTGCATTCGAACACTAAGCTTAATGTGGGTGGGAAGGAGATATTTCTGTTTGGAAACAACGTAAAGCTATGGTTACTGCTGCTATTATTTTTAACATTTATTCTGACCTGTAGTTCTTACTTTTTGTTGCTCAAGCCAATGATGCCTGAGGAAATACAGGCTACACAAAACTGAAACTAGCATAAGTTAGGTAAGACAGATCCCATGCATGTGACTAAATGAAAGTCTCTTTTCTTCTCTGCCAGACGTGAGCAAAGACCTGGATGATCAATCCTGGGAAATTCCTGGCAGCCCAGTGGTTAGGACTCTATCCCTTCACTGCAAGGGGCCAGGGTTCGATCCCTGGTTGGAGAACTAAGATCCCCCAAAAGGCCAGGTTAAAAAAACCAAAAAGCCTTTAGATGGGTGAATGGAAGATTAATGGGAAGAAAGAGCAAAACAAACCTAAGAAATAGAAACACTGAAATATGATTTCTGGACTAAATGTCTGAGCTGTAAATCCAAACAAATACTTGATGAAAGGTTGCTAAGAAGCATCCAGATGAGAAAACGACTGAGCCAGAAACTACAACTGAGAGGCTGACAACATGAAATGGAGCAGGTCATCTGGGCACTACCAACAAAACATCAAGGAAACAACAGACTGAGGGTAAACTCACAGGAATTTGAGGAGAGTTCAGTGACCATTAATGACCTAATTAAAGAGCTATGTCAAGCAATGGGATTGAAAGTGAAAGGTTTAGTTGCTCAGTTGTGTTCAACTCTTTGCAACCCCATGGACTATATAGTCTGCCAGGCTCCAATGTCCATGGGATGTCCCAGGCAAGAATACTGGAGTGGGTTACCTATCCCTTCTCCAGGGGATCTTCCCAACCCCAGGATTAAACCCAAGTCTCTTGCACTGGCAGGCAGATTCATTACCACTGAGCCACCAGTGAAGCCCTAAGTAATGGGATTACATGTGCATAACATTTTGATGTATCTTAAATCATTTATGCCCCCCTGAGCTCTCATTACAAGTTTTATATCGAGTTAGTTAACTGACTTTAAATTTGCCAAAAACCCAGTGTCAGAAGAAATGTGCTTGAGAGTGTACAATGGCCATGGCCCTAAAGCCAAAGTATTTAAGGTGTTTTTCCAATGCCAACCCACACAGCCATTCAATCTCTGATGGCTGAACAACTTTGCTATAAAAGGACTACGTTGAGACAGATCTCAAAGGCTGGGCACATAGTTCCAGACTTTCTGGCTATAAGTAATTACAAAATTTATCACAGTCAACAAAGAATTATTTACAGTTTTCTTTTTAAAAGTCTCTATTAATTCATATTATTGTCTCATGGAGATTACATAATGGAATCTAATCATTTTAATGTGTTCTTAATAATATTATGAAGTTTTTTTTTTTTAAAAAAAGACAAGTTTTACAAAAGAACAAAAAAACAAAATATAAGCTCTTAAGCAGGTTATTCATTGACATGGATTAAAAATATGAGAAGAAAAAATTCAATTTGGTAAACGTCTAGTTAAGCTTCCCTGGTGGCTCAGACGGTAAGGCGTCTGCCTGCAATGTGGGAGACCCAGGTGGGTCAGGAAGATCCCCTGGAGAAGGAAATGGTAACACACTCTAGTACCCTTGCCTGGAAAATTCCATGGACTGAGGAACCTGGTAGGCTTCAGTCCACGGGGTCTCAAAGAGTCAGACATGACTCAGCAACTTCACTTTAACACGTTTAGTTAAGTGCCTACTGTGTACAGTACAGTTGGGTTTCCACTAATTTAAGAGTTCATACTTCACTAAGTCTAATTTTATTTATTTAACATTGTTTAAATACTAACAGAAACAAATCTGAGTATTTGCTTTTTAGCTAAAATACTTATCACTTTGTCTATTAGGCCAAACACAGCTGGAACATAACAAGTATTTAGCAACTACTCTATTTTTAGAAGTTGACTAAGCCACTGAGACCCTTTTAACATTTCATCATGCATGCATTCTGGTTTAAAAAGTATATTATAAAGAGATTCCAAGTATATTATTATTTATCCATGCGTGCTAAATTGCTTCAGTTGTGTTCAAGTCTTTGCAACCATAAGGACTGTATGTAGACCACCAGGCTCCTCTGTCCACGGGATTCTCCAGGCAAGAATATGGAGTGGGTTGCCATTGTAAATCAGTATATTTCTATGAATCTGATATTTCAGACAGCTGATAGGTAATATTTTGAAAAATCTTTAATACAGAAAATAACTTGTTTGGAAAGGAAATTAAGAAGACGGACATTCATTCTACACCTATTTTGTGACTAACATCATGCTAGGTTATTTTCATAAAATTCAATTCCTATAAATCTATAAAAAATAATTGACATTTCTGTTTACTACTGAAAACACGGGGGACAGCGAAATACCCAGGCCCACCAGACTATAACTTCCAGTTATTTCCCATTACAAATCATATTTTAAAAATTAATTTGTTTCTCCATGGGACTAATCTAGAAGTAACTTTGAGAATGAATGAGAACTTGTGAGAATTATCAAAATCCTTATGTGGTCACATTGTGCCCCAAATCCTTCACTGCCAACGCTTCTACAGTTTAGGACTTTAAAAAAATGTAACTTTAGCATCATTTTTATCAACAAATCTAATCATATCCTATAAGTCCCATTTACACTGTAGTTCTAAGATGGTTCTTCTAAATATATAATGAGTAAAGAATTGAGGTAATTTTCTGGAAGATATATACAAACCCTTAATTTTTCCTTCACTTTTCTGGATATTTCAATATACAGAATATATTCAGAATTAAAATGTATGCTTAATGTTTAATATCATAAATTGGTTTCTCTTTTCAAAGTAAACCATGTTCCAGAGAAAAAAGTTCTGAATAAGATGTTAGAGGTCCACTGTTACCTAAACTTACTTGACCACAGACCCCATTTTCAGCTAACACCACTGGGGACCTTTAAGTCCTACTGAACTTCATAAAAGCTAGGGAAATAAATGCTTCTCATTAGGCAGATGTTAAGTTAAATAAGTGACTGCATGAGCTTAATGATGTGGAAAAGAACAAAATATAGAGGTATATGCTTCATCTTCAGAAACCTGGCAAAGAAATCCTTGTCATCAGTAATTTTTCTTTTCATAGTCCCCTCTTTTCATTTCCTCATTATTTCTTACTATTTTCTTTAATAGATCTTCTACTGATTATCCATTCATCTTCTACTGAAGATCTATGATTAGAGGTAAATGGGACTAAATACGTAAAAAGAAAATAGTGTATTCTGCCATGAAAATTTCATGATTATTTCATGAGTAAATATGGGGGGAAAAGTTAAAATTTGCAATCTTCTAATTATATAATATACATGGAATATGTTTCTCTGAAAAACTCAAAAGACCAAAGAGAACTTACACATTTGAAATATTTTTCACTAAAAAAGAAAACAGTTGATAGGATTCCATCAAAGCAATACTTGCTTTGTTCCCCACAGTAGCTCTCTGTGAATGACATACAGCCCTGGCAAATCTTTGCCACAGTCCAAGAAATCATCCTATTATTACTTTAGAAACCTTAAATGAACCTTCTATCACCATGGGAAAATATTATTATACATGAAAAATAAGTGGAAATAAACCGGGTATACGTGCTGCCCCAGGCTGCACAAGTGAGTCAGTGTTTAGAAGTGGGAATAGATTTCTTGAGGATGTCACCCAGTTCTCATCTCTAACTGCTAGCCCTCCCTTTTCCATGAATATACAGGCTTAAGTATACACCCACCTCCTTCACAGGTGCTAATCCTGGAAAAATGGCATAGTGGGGGCAGTTCTCAAAACAAAGATATTTTAGGAAAGCATCCCATAATTGCCTGGCATTTGAAGGCACTAGGCTTTTAGTATTCTCTTCCTATTTCTCCCACCCCCTTGTCGTTTTTCTAGAGCTCTTTAAATGCACCTTCTATACCTCAATTTCCCTACCTGACATTTCTGTTTACTCACCAACATGATTTTCCCCCAAGGAAATAAACATGGCAATTTTATGCTTTTTCTTCAAATCTTCAAAAAATATGATTTATCTGGGGCAGAGTATGCAATTTTAGTCTTTAGAGAATACCCTGAAGACTTGTTTGCCAAGTTTATCTATTATAAACATAATCAAAATCATGTTTATTATGCAATAATGATGCATAGATTTTAAATGTTGCTTGATATTATGAGAATATTAAAAAATTGTAAAAAAAATTATTTTATCCTTTAACTTCATGGTAAAACATGAGTATGTTGGATAACAAATAATCACAAAACATTTTAAGATTATCTGCCCAGTAATCACCGTAATATGAGCTCAAGGGAAGAGCCCCAAATGGCACAATTACTGTACTCACAACACTTCTGTAGCTAATTCAATAACTAAAAACAAATTCCAAATATGAATCATGAATAACTGCAACATATTTTACAGTGTTAACAAATTCATATCATTTTTAGAGTATTTTTTAAATGATCAATTACATTACAAAGCCAATTTATTTTTGAACCACCGAAGTAAAAACATGGACCACAGAGCCTCTTGTTCTCTTTAAAGAATTCTTGCTCTTGTGCTATTAATTAGATACAGTTTTAAAATTCTTGCTTTTAGGCTACATTCTTACCACTGATTTATTACATATAGTTTTAAAATGTGAAAGTAAAAAAATGATTAATTTAATTAAAATACAAGAGCAAAACTGTTAAACTGTCCACCCAGACAAATCCTGAATTCCCTCAGCACACAATTCTGCTAGCGTTATTCAGCACCAGTGAGCAAATGAAATCTGTGGAGAACACAGAGGAATACCATCACAGCAATTCACAAACTTGTCACCTCAGAAATATACTGAAAATATTTCAAAAGAGTGAGATATGGAGAGCAGAAACAATTTTCCCCAGTCTGAGCTAAGTTACTTTGCTACATAAAGCTACAGCTTAGTATAAAAAATGCAGAAGATATAAGGAAAGACAGAGCCTTGCTAGGAATTACAGAATGGAATAAAACAGCTAGTTAACTCACCAAACAGCCTTTTGCTAACAACTTCCATGCTTCTCTTTGTCTCAGGCCTCTGGTTTCCAGAGGCAGATTACATGCTCTCTGACAGAATGATGACAAAAGGGCACACGGTGATCTCTTTTCTGCTCCTGCCACTAGAAGAAAACTGAACCACACTGCAGCCTCCAAGAATAAGTACTTCCTACGAGCATGCTCAGTATCTAATTTAAATGACTTGGTATTTCATGTCGGCATGTGACGGCCTACTTCCAAACAAACTCCGAGAGCCACAAATTCAATTGAAGATCATTCACTGCAATAAACTGAACAGAACCACCGAATGAATATTGATTTGTCTTTAACTTCATGATTTTTGCAGTTCATTTAACTTGATGTGACTGGAAATGATTATTTCTATTATTCAAACAAGTCCTTAGGTTTCAGTGATCACATTAACTATGTCCACATGAGCATCCAAAATGCTGGAATGAACTGAAAACTTCCAGATATCCAGGATGTGATCCCCCAAATTAAATGTGACCACTGATGAATTAAGCAAACTATGAGCCATTCATATTTCCCTTTCTAACCTCTCATTATGTCCTCTTGTCTGTTCCCTAAATAAAACCATCTACAAACTTGTCTAGCACTATTTTCATTTCTGCTTTGGCAATTCTAGTAAATATCAGTAAGCCAGAATGGTCAGCATCTTTATTAAAAATGTCTGCTGTATTCAAACTACAGCAGATAAGATTTTTCTCACCTACAGATTATATATTACATAAGAGACTACATGCTTATATAAAACAGACCTCACCCAAATGTTGATAGAACTTTAAATAGGACTTACAATTTTTTCCCCCACATTTTCAAGAACAATTTTTACCAAAATGCCACACAACCATACACACAGAAATCACCCAAATAGTTCGCTTATGTATGTTTATGTCATCAAATAACTCACTTGCCTGGTTTGCTGAGTAAGTTGCTGCAAAGACCATGCAGTTCTACATGATGGAAATATGGTTAAGAAGCTTATCCTCTGCTCACTGTGACCGTATTCAGTCTCCTAGACACAGAAACCTAGCAAGCGGATACCACTCAATCAAGCCAACCAGACGATTCTTGAATGCCCACTTCCCATTTCCACCCTGGGCAGACAAGCAAAACTAGGAAGTGCCTATACACTTGACATACACCCACCCTGGGAAAGCAAACCACTGACAGAGTGGGGCTGACCTGTCCTGCAACGGGTCCCTGAGGTAAGGCATGATTTCCCTTCCTTCACAGTCCTTTTTGGTTACTTCTACCGCTTCCTGATTGTAAACTACCTGTCTACCTCCCCAGCACACAAAGGTCTCATTTTGGGAACAGTAGCCCTGCCTCTCCAAACCCCACCCCCAAATTAACGTGGAAGGCCTGGGAAAGTGAGAAGGCATAGGAAACAGACAGACTCCATGGCAGTAACTGAGGTAAGGTCACTCATACATAGTGGGACAAGATTTTTAAAGGTTCAGAGAGGTTATATAAAATAAAATGTTAAAGTTTAAAAAAAAAAAAGATCACAGGGAACTGTTTATCGAACCACATATAATTCCAATGTTGTTGTTGTACAGTTGCTCAGTCGTGTCTGACTCTCTACGACGCCATGGACTATAGCACACCAGGCTCTTCTATCCATGGGATTTCCCAAGCAAGAATACTGGAGTGGGTTGCCATTTCCTTCTCTAGGGGACTTCCCGGACCAAGTATCGAACCCAAATCTCCTGCACTGGCAGGTGGATTCTCTACTAATGAGCCACCAGGGAAACTCCTGTAATTCCAATACCTTTCTAGAAAATCAGTTCAGTTCAGTTCAGTTCAGTCGCTCAGTCGTGTCCGACTCTCCGCGACCCCATGAATCACAGCACGCCAGGCCTCCCTGTCCATCACCAACTCCCGGAGTTCACTCAAACTCATGTCCACAGAGTCGGTGATGCCATCCAGCCATCTCATTCTCCGTCGTCCCCTTCTCCTCCCGCCCCCAACCTTTCCCAGCATCAGAGTCTTTTCCAGTGAGTCAACTCGTCGCATGAGGTGGCCAAAGTATTGCAGTTTCAGCTTTAGCATCAGTCCCTCCAATGAACATCCAGGATTGATCTCCTCTAGAATGGACTGGTTGGATCTCCTTGCAGTATTTTTCTAGAAAATAAAGGTGTTAAATTCAAAGAAAACTGCCAACACACCAGTTTCTTTGGCATTCTACCAAAGCAACTCATTCTTACTGTCAAGGAAAATTCAGTAGGTACAACTGCAAGGTCTGTGGGGCTACATAAACATTCTATCTTTAAAGAAAAAGCACAGGAAGTAAAGGAACACAAAACAAAAGCAAATTATCAAGAAGTGTCAATATGCCTACGTTTCGTGTACTGTTACATCTACTAAGTTTTATGCATTGTACATGTCAGGGTGAGGACTCTGTAGAAAGAGGAATTTACCTAAAATACTCAAGGAAAGCTCTCTGTGATTGCTGAATGAGAAAAAGTTCTCCACTGAAAACTAGCAAACAAACAAAAATCAATATATGAGACATGGTACAAGGAAACACAGAGTGGAGATAAAAAAACGAGGACTGTCTCTCTCTCTCTCCAGCAGAGATTAGAGACGATGAGGCAAGAAAACCAACAACTAATATCAGATCCCCATGGTAGAAGACAGGTGCCTTCATGTTCTGGAGTGTTTGGAGGGAAGACAGAATTCTGAGAAGTCAAATTTAGAAAAGGTTTTGCAAGGGGGCAAAAATTCTTATATAAATACTAAGGATCTGGATCAGAAAGGGGAGGTTAGGAAGAGGAAACAGCCAGTTCAGGGACAGGGAAGGACAGCAGCGTGTGTGTGCGTAGTTGCTTCAGTCATGTCCAACTCTTTGAGACCCTATGAACTACAATTTGCAAGGCTCCTCTGTCCATGGGATTCTCCAGGCAAGAATACTGGAATGGGTTGCCATTCACTTCTCCAGTGGATCTTCCCATCCCAGGGATTGAATCTGCATCTCTGTTACGTCTACCCGCACTGGCAGGTGGGTTCGTTACCCTGGGAACCAGTATGGGGATCAGAAACGGTCAACACTGGATGAGAGAAGAGGAAAAAGAAGCTAATTATTCCGGGATGGTATTAATACTTGGCAACAGATGGCAAGGGGCATTCTATACAGTCCATGGAATTCTCCAGGCCAGAATACAGGAGTGGGTACCCTTTCCCTTCTCCAGGGGATCTTCCCAATCCAGGGATCGAACCCAGGTCTCTGGCATTGCAGGCAGATTCTTTACCAGCTGAGCCACAAGGGAAGCCCAAGAATACTGGGGTGGGTAGCCTATCCCTTGTCCAGTGAATCTTCCCGACCCAGGAATCAAACCTGGGTCTCCTGCATTGTAGGCGGATTCTTTACCAACTGAGCTATCAGGGAAGCCCAAAGTAGCATTTGACACCCTGCATAATGGAAGCACTGGGGTCATGTAATGTGTTAAAAAGCAGAATGAAGCAGTTAACTTTGGAAAGACAGGGAGATACAAAAAAAGCAGGAGGGGGGTAAAATAGGCATTTTTTTCCCAGCACATGTATATCCCTTTTCAAATATACTTTCTGAATTCTGCCATATCACTGAACAGCTCTTCAACCTGAATTTCCTCGCTCCTGCACATTCAACCTCAGCATTCTGATTTAAATCTGAGGTCCTCTTGTAATTACCTGTATCCTTTGATTTTCACCTAGCGGTCCTGTATTTTTTTCTTCCTTTAAATCTTTCTGTCTCATCACTCATTCTTTAATCAACTTGCTTATTACCCTTTCCCTACCTACAAAAAGTGATGAAAAGTTTCCCAAATGCTACCCCCAAAAGAATGGATGAATCTGTAAAAGTTCAACAAAAGATAGAACCTATTTCCATGACGAGTGAGGAGTAACCTCTGAAGACTGTACACAGTCAGAGTGTACTTCACTGCATGTACACGTGAGGTTGGATGGACCTGCTGTGTAATACACACACCTGGCATTCATTCCTAACCACAGGGAGGGAAGGACAGGAGGGACAACAGAAATTAACACACGAGCCCTTTATTGCAATTTGTCTCTTTTTTTAAAAAACCAGAGGGTCACATCAGAATCATTTCGGTAGCTAAAAACACACTCAAGCACATGCATCCAGGGTCCAGAAATCTTTCATTCTGAACATACTCAGTGTTGGGGTGGGGCAGACATGAAGAAGATGCTCCCTACGTGATTTTGAGGTTCCCCTGGTTAAGAGCCACTGTTTGAAGTACCCAGGAGGTTACAGGGTGCTAAATGTTAGTCACTCAGTCATGTCCGATTCTTTGTGACCATATGGACTGCAGTCTGCCAGGCTCCTCTGTCCATGGAATTCTCCACGCAAGAATACTGGAGTGGAGTGTCCATTCCCTTCTCCAGATCTTCCTGACCCAGGGATCGAACCCAGGTCTCCTGCATTGCAGACAGATTCTTTACCATCTGAGCCACCAGGGAAAACCTGAACACATAAAAATTTGAAAGGCAATGATAGAGACAGGGAAGGGAGTATGTTACGGATACAATAATTTTGCATGATTTACAAATCAGTTAATATCTGAGCAAGACTGGCAGGAAGCAAATGAAGATGTTCTGGTACAAAAGGGCAGATGGATACTTCAGAGGATCCTTTAAAGCAAACAAATGAACAATGTGGGCAAGGCAGAAAGCCGGAGAAGACGCACACAGTGTGGGGAAAGGCAGTTCCTTCACGTGCACAGCCCGGGGGCAGCAAAGGAGAAAGTAGCCAGCTAGGCACATGGACAGTTTATAAAAGACTTTATGAGTAATCCGCTTAACTGGTGGCTCACAGTAAATAATCTGTCCGCAGTGCAGGAGACCCAGTTCCGATCCCTGGGTTGGGAAGATGCCCTGGAGAAGGTCATGGCAACCCACTCCAGTATTCTTCCCTAGAGAATCCCATGAACAGAGAAGCCTGGCTGGTTACAGCCCATGGAGTCACAAAGAGTCAGACATGAATGAGCTGGTCATTGATATGAGAATTAGTGAGAGATTCCAAAGGAGTATAACAAGGGAAGGAATGGAGAGAAAATAATAAATTTGAGAAAATTTAAGGACAGAATCTACAGGATAGGGTGTAAGAATGGACGGAGGGGGTCAAACAGATGGAAAAGTAGAGCGCGACTACCAGGATTCTGGGGGAAAGTGGGTGTGGTGCGGTAACTGACTAAGCCGGAGAAGACGCAGAAGACAGGTGGAAGGGTTGCCTCTCAAGGGAGGGTGAGTCCAGCAGGAGAGAAGACAGGAAGGAGAGTTAGTTCAGTGTGAAACAGGTGGAAATGAGTGTCCTGACAGCTACCTGATGATATCTATTATTGGCTGACAGAAATACACGTCTGGGGTTCAAAACAGAGATCAAGGTCAAAGACACAAATCTACAGAAGCAGAAGGGAAACTGGATAAAGAACCTGAGAAGGGAGATCAGAATGGGAGAACCACTCATGGAGGAAATAATGAGGAGGGGTAATAAGGGGGAATTCCCTGGTGGCTCAGAGGTTAAAGCGTCTGCCTCCAATGTGGGAGACCCGGGTTTGATCCCTGGGTCAGGAAGATCCCCTGGAGAAGGAAATGGTAACCCACTCCAGTATTCTTGCCTGGAGAATCCCATGGACAGAGAAGCCTGGTAGGCTACAGTCCATGGGGTCGCATAGAGTCGGACACGACTGAGCGACTGAACGGAACGGAACGGAACGGAATAAGGGGGAATGGGCTTCCCCAGAGGCTCGGACAAAAAAGAATTTGCCTGCAATGCAGGATATCTGCGATCCCAGGGTCAAGAAGACACCCTGAAGAAGGAAATGGCAACCCACTCCAGTATTCCTGCCTGGAGAATCCCATGCACAGAGGAGCCTGGCGGGCTACAGTCCGTGGGATCACAGACAGTCAGACACGACTGAGCGACTAACACTTTCACTTTTTTTCAATATGGAGGGATCCAAGGAAGAGAACTTCAAGGAAGTGGCCAGACTGTCAAGGACAGAAGGGTCTGTAGAGTAATGACTAGAAAAGGTCAATGGATTTATCACAGAACATCACCACTAACCCTGTTTTAATAGTACCGTAGGGTTGAAAGTCCACTTAGGAAAGGCTCAGGTGGGCCTTAGCCCTAAAGAGACTTAATAACAAGTTTTTATCGAGGGCTTACTTTTTGCCAGACACAGCACTACAAACTTTACATGGGTTGTATCATTTGCCCTTGCAATAACTACTCTAAAATCTCAAATAGAGATGAGAAAATGAAGGCAAAGAGGTTTGTTAATTGCCTTTCCCAGGCCCACACACCTGGAAAGTGGTACAGCTGTGCTCTGATTCCCTAGATGGTGTGTCCACCAGAACTTTGTTATACTAACTCAACTGTTAGGATGCTTAAAAAAAAAAAAAAAAAGGCAAACAAATAACACTTACAGAGTGTTAAAAACATGGTTTCATGTAACATTCACAACATCCCAATGTAACAGATTTGATTATAATTCTACCTATCCTACAGATCTGGAGACTGAGACTCAAAAGACTCACCCAATGTCACAGATAATAAGTACTAGAATTTGGATCCAGATATTGGACCCCCAAACCCACAGTCTGAATGAGTTCTAAAGAGCAGTAAGCTTATGAAGGAGGTAGAATTATTTAAAAAAAGAATTTTCAATAGCTGAGGCAATGTGGAAAGACCTGGTGGAAGAGAGGAGAGTAACTGTGAAGATAAGAACTGATAGTAAAGACAGAAGCAAGGACCGTGAGGCAAAGAGGACTAAATCAGGTTCTGAACAGTTTTACTGAAGTTACATTTACATTCATTAAACTCTTACCAGGTAAGTGCACAATTCAATGACTTTTAATAAGTTTATAAGCCATGCAACTATTACCACAACTACTTTTTTTTATTTTACAAAAAAATTTATTCATTTATTTGGCCACACCACAAAGCATGTGGGGTCTTACTTCCCCAACCAGGGACTGAACTCTTGGCCTTGCATTGGGTGCACAGAGTTTTAACCACTGGGTTGCCAAGAAATTTCCTGCATCCACTTTTAGAATATTTCCATCACCTCTAAAAATTTCCTCATGCCTCATTTGCAGTGAGGCCCCACCTCCATCCCCAGACCCAAGCAACAGTCTCTTGAAGACGAGAAATAAGCCACAAGTTAGAAAACAGCCACAGGCACCAGTCACCACTTCCTTCTTTGGGACAAACTGAAAACAAAACAGGAACAGTCTATACATCATACTGGTAAAAGATTCCTATTTATATTTTACTGCATTCCTATTCAGAGATCATCAGAGGGTATTAAAGGAAAAAAAAAGCAGAAGCATTGTGATTTTTTAAAATATGCAATCTTAGTAACTAAACAATCAAGATATTTTTCCAAATATATAGCAAGAAAGTGGGACCAGGCAACGTACAATGAGGAAAAAAAATAACAGAAAGAATCTCTACAAAATCTGGGCCATTTATTTCCAAAAGCCTCTGGTAAAGGAATACCTTCTGCACAGTCTGACAAAAGAATTGTAAATTTTAAAGCATGTTTTCATAAAATAAACTTAAATATCCAAGTGACTTTTACTGCAGTGATAAATCCTTAGCATCTACTTACCATGTGGCAAGATAATGAATAGACCTAATTATACATTATTTTGGCATTCAAGCTGTCTCCTGCTATAGACAGTGCTTAAGACTATAAGGAAGTCTCTCGTGCTTTACTAGAAAAACAAAAGCAAGTACAAAATTTTGCTTCTAAATAATGATATAAGAGAAAAACAGATTTTAAAATATTGTATTGTGAGAAAAAAAAAAAGAGAAAATGAGGGTGGGGCAGAACTGTTTCCTGCTTTCTACTAAGAGACAGAGGAGTAAGTATTTTTTAGTAACTCTTGCCCAAAATCAGAATAGTCTATTTCTTCCCATACCGCCTAAAGACTCATAGTCAATTAGTTACAACATTATCTTAAGTATCACAGAAATGTATAACTTCAAAATAAACCAATGTGTTCATTCATTCATTCTGCAAATACTTATTTATCTATTTAGGCTGCGCTGGGTGTTCGATGCAAAGCGTGGGTTCTCTAGTTGTGATACACAGACTTAGTTGCTTTTGCATGTGGGATCTTAGTTCCCTGATCAGGGATGGAACCCACGTTCCCTGCATTGGGAGATAGATTCTTAACCACAGGACCATAAGGGAAATCCCCAAATTATTTTTTTTTATTTGTAAATTTACAGTGCATGGCATGTTACTTGGATACATGCATATATTGTACCATGATTGCCACTGAAGCAACACTTATCAACTCACACCATTACAATGTAATACTATTGTCTATATTCATTATACTCACAAATATTGATGGAGCACCAACTCTGTGCCAGACACTGTGCTACACAGCAGGGATATAGCAGTAAACAGGCCTGTGCTCTCACAGAGCTAACGTTCTCATGGCAAAGAAACTCAATGTGTAAAGAATGTACCATATTCCCTCAGGATCCACAGAGAACTGGTTCCTGAATTCCCCATGGACACCAAAATCTGTGGATGTTCAAGTACCTTATATAAAATTGTGCTTTAAATCATCTCTAGATTATTTATAATGCTTAATATAATGTTATGGTTGTTCAGCCACTAAGTAGTGTCTGACTCTTTGCAACCCCATGGACTGTGCCAGGCTTCCCTGTCCTTCACTGTCTCCTAGAGTTTTCTCAAACTCATGGCCACTGAGTCAGTGCTGCCATTCAACCATCTCACCTGTTGCCCGCTTCTCCTGCCTTCAATTATTCCCAGCATCAGGGTCCTTTCCAATGAGTCAGCTCTTTGCATCAGGAGGCCAAAGTGTTTGAGCTTCAACTTCAGGAACAGTCCTTCCAATGAATATTCAGGGTTGATTTCCTTTAGAACTGACTGGTTTGATCTCCTTGTAAATGCTATGTAAATAGCTGCTGGTGCAAGACAAATTTAAGTGTTGTGTGTTTTGGAACTTTCTGGGATTTTCTCCCTGAATATTTTCAATCTGTGGTTGGTTGAATCTGAGGATGCAAAACTGTGGATGTGGAGGGCTGACTGCAAGAGAGTGGCAGAGGGTTATGCCATGAACTAAGATAAGTGAGAGTGAAGGATGGATGGTCAAGCAAAGTCTAGAGGAGGTGACATTTAGGCGCTGGCTTAAATGGCAGAAAAGAGAGGAAAGAAATCCAGATAGAGCGGACAGTGTGAACGTTCCAAGGCTCATCATAGCTAAAGAGAAGAAAAAAGGCCCCAGAGACGAGAGTATGGTGAGTGAGGGGAAGCGCGCAGAGATGAGGTGTGAGCTGTCGCAGGTCCACTGGTGTTAGATTTATGAGCCAGAGAAGGGACTCTGGATTTTATTCTATGTGCAATGGAAAAGTCACTCCAAATCTGCGATGTGAGGTGATTTGTGTACATTTTAAGAACATACCTTTGGCTACAGCGTGGAAAATGGATGGTAAAGGGTCAAGAAGAGAAGCGGGAACAGCTGAGAGGCCACGAGAATTGCTGGGGTGAGAGGTGATGGCCAGACAGCTGGCTGGGAAATACTGGGGTGCTATCTGGGATGGGGAAGTGTCAGCAGAGCTTACTGACAGAGTGGAGGTGGGGGGGTCAGGGGGAAGTGAAGGAAAGACAGGAATTAAGGAGATTGCAGCATCTTTTTTCTGATTGTGTCCATCAGATGATATGTGGTGAGGTCAGTGGATGGAGAAGTGAGCACAGGTCTGGCTGGAGATGAGGGCTTATGAGTGACCAGCACATGGTGTGCAGAGGGCCCTGGAAGTGAATGAAGTGACACAGTACAGATGCTATGCCTTCAGGAATCCACAACGCCTACTGGTGAAAAGGCCAGACCCTTACCCTCGTGGAGCTTATACCCTTAGAGAAGGCAAATACAACCTAAAGAATAAGTACACTCTGTGGTATGACAGGGCCTTTCCAGGTGCCTCAGTGGTAAAGAATCTACCCGCCTAAGCAGGAGACTTAAGAGATGCGGGTTCGATCCCTGGGTTGGGAAGATCCCCTGGAGGAGGGCATGGCAACCCACTCCAGAATTCTTGCCTGGAGAACCCCTTGGATAGAGGAGCCTGGCGGGCTACAGTCTATGGGGTTGCAAAGAGGGAGAACTGAAGCAATTTAGCAGACACACGTGGTAAGTGCTATGAAAAAAGAAAAAGCAGAGGAACTGGGAGTGTGGCTAGGATGATGGAGCTAAACGGGGATCAGGTGAGCCTCATTTAAGAGATGAGGTGTGCATGAAGGGCTAGGCAGATAGAGGGGGCAGCACTAAGGCCCCCAAGACCTAAAATAAGAATCACTGGCATATGTGAAAGATGGCGGGGCGACCAGGGTGACCGCAGCAGAAGAAAAGGAGCCAGCAAGGAGAGTTCAGAAAGGCAGCCTGAAACCCAGAAGCATGTGATCTCACAGAAGCCAAGGCGGGAAAGGGTGTCAAGGGTTGACTGCACTGAATGCTGCCAAGGGGATGAGTAAGACGAGAAAGAAGAGATTCTTAACGCTGGAAGTGCAGTGCAGAGCCAGCAGAGAAGGGAGCTGTCTCTATGGAAGGGCAGGGCAGCAGGTCTAGGTGGCAGGGGGCATATTTACTTCTAGTAATAGTAATAATAGTATTAGTAATAATAATAATCGTATACTATTATAGTATGTATGGATGTGAGAGTTGGACTGTGAGGAAAGCTGATTGCTGAAGAATTGATGCTTTTGAACTGTGGTGCTGGAGAAGACTCTTGAGAGTCCCTTGGACTGCAAGGAGATCCAACCAGTCCATTCTAAAGGAGATCAGTCCTGGGTGTTCATTGGAAGGACTGATGCTGAAGCTGAAACTCCAATACTTTGGAGTCCACCTCATGCGACGAGTTGACTTACTGGAAAAGAGTTTGATGCTAGGAGGGATTGGGGGGTGGGAGGAGACGGGGACGACAGAGAATGAGATGGCTGGATGGCATCACCAACTCGATGGACATGAGTTTGAGTGAACTCCGGGAGCTGGTGATGGACAGGGAGGCCTGGCGTGCTGTGATTCATGGGGTCGCAAAGAGTCGGACACGACTGAGCGACTGAACTGAACTGATACTATTATAGTAATAGTAATAATAATAATAATAGTATACTAACAGTAATAAGACAGGTCCTCAAGACTTAACCAAGGATTTAAACATTTTAATAACGTCAACATCATCAATCAATTTTGGACTCCAAAAGCCCATTTTGCCTATTTTCTCATTCTATTATAAACCACTCAAAAATCACTATTCTATTTCTCAAAAAATAAAAATGAAAAACAAAACAGAGAAAAAAGAGCTAAAAATTCAGAGAAAAAAGCCAGAGAAGCAGCTTCAGTAGCAACACAGTACCAATGGGCTGAGAACCATCCCAGGTATTGTGGATATATTACTGATTTTTCATTCGTACAGGAACACTTGCGGATTGGTTTTACCATCCACATCCTGTATAAGGACAAAAAATGAAACACACAGAGATTGCCCACAGTTTCACTGCTAGGGAACTGAGGGACAGTGTTGGAAGGAATCCCTGTTTTCTCTCCCCTGCCCGCCTGGTGTCCCTCTTCTACTGGAAAATGTCAAAGTGTCTGTCGCTCAGCCGTGTCCAACTGTTTGCGACCCCATAGACTGTAGCCCACCAGGCACTTCTATCCACGGGATTCTCCAGGCAAGAATACTGGAGTGGGTTGCCATTCCCTTTTATTTATATGTACCTAAAACAACAGACAAACAGGGTAGGTTTTCTTCCTGCTAGTTACATATTTAAAATTTTTCCATTTTACTCTTTCTCCTTCTTCCCTCCTATTCCTCCACCTATCCACCCCTCTCGTCTATCATCTAAAAATATGTACCAGTGTCTACTATATACAATAAGACACTCTGTACACAAAGTCCTAGTGCATTTTAGAAAAGTTCGTTTTCTAAAATAAAATAAAAAATCTTCCAAAATAAGAATCACTTCTGTAGAAAAAATATAATTAACCAGTATATCAACAATGATGATAAAATGTGATCTTCATTACTAACTCACTAAAATGACACTGGAAATTAGGTCAGTTATTTCAATGTTCTTTTGGAAAAACTGCATCTTGTTTGTGACTCAAAAACTACATACATTTAACAACATATATGATTTTACAGTCTAATGACCTATGACAAACTCTCAAATCACCTGTCTGTGGTAATTGAAAACATGTGCTTGAAATAGCAGATCCCTAAAAAAATTTAAATCAGAATTGACACATAAAATGTAATCTGTTGACAAATGAGCAAAGAGAGAGACTTTTGAAGGAATTTAAGAAGGGGTGACAAGACCTCATGACACAGAAACAAAATCCTATTTTCAAGAAATTAGACGACTCAAGGTCATGGAAAAGATGTGGTGGTTGTTTTCGAAAAATCATCTAGACGCACAGATACACTTGAGTTGTCTCAATTAGTGTAGGTAAGGCAAACACCAGATGCTCATCAGGCAAAGTTACACAAACAGCAACAAAGACAGAAAACAAGATGCCAAGAGGATACTCAACAGGAATGGCTGCGTAAGTTAAAGTGTTAGTATCTGTCCCTGTGGAACAGGTCATGCTCCTGTTAAAAAGAACTGGGCAGGCGACCTCCCTGGTGGTCCAACGGCTAAGACTGGGCTTCCCCAATCCAGGAGACCTGCGCTTGAGCCCTGGTTGGGAACTAGATCCCACATACCACAACTAAGACCCCCGAGCCGCAAAATAAATAAAAGTTCAAAATTTCTAAAAAGAAACAAAAACCTAAAACCTAAAAAGAACTGGGCAAAACAGTGTGCCCATCCTGGCAGGTGTCTGGTACATGTAACAATACAGCATTCCAGAAGCAGGTGATGAGCACAGTGAATGTTGGCAGCCCAGGTGATGTGACTTTGATGGTTTACTTTGTTTCCCATGGCATCTATCACTTACACAATTACAAAGAAAAAAGGAAACCAGAAATGGAAGAAGAGATGGGAAGAAGGGAAAATGGAAAGGAAAACAAGAAGAGTCGGATCAAGGTGACAGGTAGGTGGGTGAGCAGTGCGGGGTGGAGAGTGAGACACCCCTAGACACAAGCCCTAGTCTTGCTGCCCCGTCCTTCACCAACTCCCAGAGCTTGCTCAAACTCATGTCCACTGAGTCAGTGATGCCATCCAACCATCTCATCCTCTGTCATACCCTTCTCCTTCAGCCTTCAATCTTTCCCAGCATCAGGGTCTTTTCCAATGAGTGAGTTTTTTACATCAAGGGCCAAAGTATTGAAGTTTCAGCTTCAGCATCAGTCTTTCCAATGAATATTCAGGGTTGATTTCCTTTAGTATTGACTGGTTTGATCTCCTCACAGTCCAAAGGACTCTCAAGAGTCTTCTCCAGCACCACAGTTCAAAAGCATCAATTCTTTGGTGCTCAGCTTTATGGTCCAACTCTCACATCCATACATGACTACTGGAAAAACCAGTTTTTGACGGACCTTTGTTGGCAAAGTAATGTCTCTGCTTTTTAATATACTGTCTAGGTTGGTCATAGCTTATGGCTGCAGTCACCATCTGCAGTGATTTTGGAGCCCCCAAAAATAAAGTCTCTCACTAATAAACTAATAAAGTCTTTCCTAATAAACTGGTAGTTATTAATTTCAAAGAATACTAGAATAACTTCACCTCTATGTCTTTTCTTCTTCATGTCATAATCTAAAAATGCTGTATTTGGTATAAATTATTTTTACTAGTCTAGAAAAGTAAACATTTTAATAATGACCATAAAGATAATTCAGTAGAAGGAAGGCATGTGGCTGGTACTATCAGAAATACATCACATCTGGCATTTCCTATTCTTCCTGCATGTGAATACCTAGCATATTGTCCTCAGTCATCTGACCCTGAACGCTCAACTTTGTGCTTCTTTCCCAGAAATTTCATTTTTCAATTTGTCTGCAGTATATCATCTAAGACTAATAAGTACCTGTATCTCATCAAGTCATCCTGCAATAGATGGGTATTACTTAAGGATATACTAGTGTTTTGTTTTTTTTTTTGAGGGGAGAGGCATATTCTTAAGACTATATTTTCATTTTAAAAAAGGAAAAAGAAATAAAACATCACCATAAACCAGAATACATTTCAAAGTAAATAAAAGTCCTCATTTCCAATTCAGAGTAAGAAATTGATCACGAATTTTAAATTACTTTTTCACAATAACATAATCCAGTCAACATAATGTTCCTATTTATTTTCCTCCAGGAGCCCCATGTGAAGCTCATGGATTATCTTAATAAACAAAGTCTTTGCCTAATGAAATATTTTTCTTGTGAATCTTCCTACCTTCAGTCCCTCTTCTAATTATTAATACTTCTATTCTAAAAAAGAATAGAAACACTTAACACTGTACCTTCATTCATGTTTAGAAGCTGACTGACATACTACAGTCCTTGGATTTATGCATTTAATCAACACTACAAAATCTAACCTTGAGTTTAAAAGTCTAAAATCTAGAGCAGAGGTCAACAAATTTATTCTGCAAAGGTTATCAGATAGTTTAGACTTTGTGGACCACACAGACTAGGTTATAATCTCTGCTGTTATAGTGGAAAAGCAGTCATCCACAATATGTAGTTGATGACTACAATATGTAGCAGTCAGCCAACAAATGGACGTGGCTGTTTTCCAATAAAACTTTATTTACAAAAACAGGCAGCAGGCTAGATTTGGTCCACAGGCCACTGCTGCTACCTCCTCATTTAGGGCAGCAATTAGGTAAAATGTACGTGACCGTCTTCTCATAGTATCTACTCCTTTAAAGTTTAGTGACTCATGTCTCTAACCATCAACTGATGGGTCATGTTACTTATTTAATGATTAGGATCATTGACTTTACTAAATTATTTTCTATCCCTATTGATTCCATCTATATTCTTCCCAATATTTAATTTTTCATAATTCTGTACTTTAAATATAACTTGTCTAATGATTCAGTATTTCCTCATGAATCACATTTTCTAAAATTTATCATTTTTATTCCTTTGGAATCTCACCAAATTACCTGTGAAGTGCAGAAATGTCGGCACTTCTCTGCAAATGAAAGGTCTTACAAAATTCAAAAATAAAAGAACAATTTATATGTTTCCAATAGCAACCCACTCCAGTATCCTTGCCTGGAAAATCCCATGGACAGAGGAGCCTGGTAGGCTACAGTCCATGGGGTCGCAAAGAGTTGGACACAACCGAGTGACTTCACTTTCTTTTCCTCTTCATTAAAAAAAAAAAAAAATCAAGGCAATGATTAACAAAGATAACCTTTTAAGGAATGGTAGCCGGCCTCTAAGACAGCCAAGGAGCCTCACCTCCTGGTACTCACACCTTCGTATCACCCTCTTCGGCGTCTGTCTTGGGCTCGAGGATGGCTCGCTTTGGACAAGACTAGATGCATGTCATGACAGGCACATCATGAAGCCACAGGGGATCCTCCCCATTTGATTAGGTTACAGCTGAGTTTACTTTGTAGAACTCTTTTGGTTGGTGGAAGCTGCAGTTGATAAACAAGCGTCTCTTGTCTTGCAACCAGATAGATTTAGAGGGTGAGACTGATATCAGTAACAAGCAACTTGGCTGCACGGCAGTGATGACTACTGTGCCACGTTTGTTCAGCAGCAACTTGACACTTGCTGTGTGGAGAGCTGTGTGCCAGACGATCAAGGTGGTTGGATTTCTAGTCAACGCTGGCACACGATCCACAACAGTTAAATTGGAAAAACAACCCGTACTTCACTTCTGCTCTTGTCTGTGTGAATCTCACTGTTTCCCAGGGCAGTATTTTTAAACTCTGGTCTGACCTACTAGAGGACAGTGAAAATGGAGCCGATAGGATGCTAACATCACTTTTAAATAAAGAAATGAATTTGTAACAGTGGGTCATGCAATAATATGTATTTCTTCTAAAAAAAATTTATTTTTGGCTGCACTGGGTCTTCATTGCTTCAAGGGCTTTCTCTGCTGCTGCTGCTAAGTCACTTCAGTCGTGTCCAACTCTGTGTGACCCCATAGACGGCCTCCTACCAGGCTCCCCCGTCCCTGGGATTCTCCAGGCAAGAACACTGGAGTGGGTCGCCATTTCCTTCTCCAATGCATGAAAATGAAAAGTGAAAGTGAAGTCGCTCAGTCGTGTCTGACTCTCAGCGACCCCATGGACTGCAGCCTACCAGGCTCCTCCACCCATGGGGATTCTCCAGGCAAGAACACTGGAGTGGGTCGCCATTTCCTTCTCCAATGCATGAAAGTGAAAAGTGAAAGTGAAGTCGCTCAGTCGTGTCTGACTCTCAGCGACCCCATGGACTGCAGCCCATCAGGCTTCCCCGTCCCTGGGTTCTCCAGGCAAGAACACTGGAGTGGGGTGTCATTGCCTTCTCTGAAGGGCTTACTCTAGTTACAGCCAAATGGGGCTACTCTCTAGCTGTGGTGCCGAGGGCTTCTCATTGCAGTGGCAGACTTCTCCTGTGGCACACGGGCTTCGTCACTCTGCAGCACATGGGATCTTTCATATCAGGGATCAAACCTGTGTCTCCTGCATGTAGGTAGATTCTTTACCACTGAGCTCCCAGGGAAGCCCAATATGTACTTCCTGTTGTGGATAATGTTCACAAAAGTTTAACACCAATGACATAAAACGCCAAACATATTAACATCCTAGAAGACTAAAGAGTCACCATACTCTGCCGGTTCTCGCCATTTCGATCTCCTTTTCTGCCTGCTAGTTGAAAACCTGGATTTCACTGTACATTTTGTTTTCGTGTTGATATTTTAAAATTTCTGGGGAAATCAGCTCTGGCCAGTTGCTTTTTCCTCACCTCTGTTCCTTATCTCTAGGGTTGAGAGAGTGAAGTCCCTTCTCCTTGGGGACATCCCTTTTGAAACATACTCAGTGGTTCTCTCCAAAGAGTAGGCAAGCAAGAAGAGGAAGATCACAGAGGGAACTTGAAATGACCCTGACGTCACTGGGGTTTCTGATTAAATAAATCACCTTCATTTCTCCTTCGTGCTAGAAACATTTAGAAATACTGCGCATTAAGCTGATCAATGAATGAATGAATTTTTTTAGGCATTTATTTCAGTAACTAAAAAATAAATTTATCCAATCAACAGATCGTTCATTAACATATCTGTACTGCTTCAAGAGAAAGGTGTTATTATCCATAGGGAAGTTTTCCTAGCTTTACGGCAGTACTTCTACCACTGAAAATATCACACTAGAGCCAAACATTTCTTAAAACTGTCTAATAGGAGGGAGGATTTCAAGAGTATCCCAAAATGAGACAAAATGAACAGAAAAGATCAGGGTGATGGTTCTACTCTGCACTGCTAGTTTTCTTTCTAACCAAAAGGCACAGTGAGGCTTCAGAAAAGCTCTGGAAAAAATGATACTAAGAGTAAGAATGAGCTGATTAGGAATTTCTAAAAAAAAAAACATGCTACAAGGGGAAATGGGGAATCAACATGTTGTAACCAGATCTCAAGATTTAATAAGAAAATGGATTGATGTCTTTGGAAAAGCACAGAACAGCAAGTAATCAAATTCCTTGAGAATGAGATCAAGAAAAGAGGGTGGGCACTAGATCACAAAGAAAGCTCTAATGAAAGGAAAGTTCTGGCTCTTTCTAAAAGCCCCTTTTCTAAACAACATTCCCGATTTTTCTCAATTATTCAAATAGCAGTTCTTTTTCATGTCAATACAATTTTAGCACAATTATGTCATCCTAGTCCCATTGCTGGTCCAGACAAGGCTCAAGAGTATGTACAACAGTCTGTTTACTAGCCTAACCAGCACAAATATGTTGACAACTGCCAAACTCATTTCTCTGACCCCCTCCTGAGTTCCAGACTTACATACCTGGACTGCTAGCCTGACATCTTCACTTGGCCCCCTCACAACCATCTCAAACTCATCCTATGCCCCAAACCATCTGCAGATCTGGAACCATCAATACACAACTTCACCCCACCCTCCAAAAGTGTGAGCCGTTTTTCTCATTTTAAAACATAGAAATCCTGGGACTTCCCTGGTGGTCCAGCGGCTAAGGCTCAGTGCTCCCAAGACAGGGGGCCCGGTTTCAATCCTGGTCGGGGAACTAGATCCTGCGTGCCACAACTAAAGATTTCCACATGCAACTAAGCAACGTGAAGCAACTAAGACCTAGGACAGTCAAATAAATAAACTTTTAAAAACATATATATATTAAAACACACACACACAGAACCTCCAACCAGCTCCATACGTCACAAAACTAGAAATTATTTCTCCGGTGTGATCTAACTAACACTGTCATCCACCCTCTAAATTCTCTTTCTAGGGAGTCGTCTTTCTTCTGTCTCAGCTGCACGCATGAGCGTGTGCTCAGCTGCTCAGTGGTGTCCGATTCTGCGACCCCATGGACAGCAGCCCACCAGGTTCCTCTGTCCATGGCATTCTCCAGACAAGAGTACTGGAGTGGGTTGCCAATTCCTCCTCCAGGGGATCTTCCCAACCCAGGGATCGAATCCATGTCCCTTTTGTCTCCTGCTTTGGCAGGCGGGTTCTTTACCAGTAGCGCCACCTGGGAAGCCCCTGACTCAGTTGAAATTCCCTTAACTCATCCATCACCTTTGCACCTTTGGACAGAAGCCATCGCTTCTTAGCTACTCCCCTTTTCTCTAAGTCTTGAGTCATTTATTTCTCTACCCAGCAGTCAGGTAATATACACAACGCCATTCCCCTATTTAAAACCTTCAGTGCTTGGGCCATATGGATCCTACAGCATAATAAGCCCAGGCCTCGCCCACTCCTCCAGGCATTCGGGCAGCTGTCAGACCCAGTGGTTCTCTGCAGCCTAGAAGGCTCTTTCCTGGGAAACTAACTCCCGCTACCCATCCATCCAGTCTCAGCTCAAATCTTTTCAAATATGCCTATATATGCGTGGGTGTGAGTTCAACATCCATCTCTCCTCTGTGCTGGCAACTGCAACAGTTCAGTGACAGGATCTGTTTTGTTCATGATAGTGACCCCTGAAGCCACCGGCAGCCTTGGTATATAATAGAAACCCAATAAATATTTGTTCAGTGACAAGACTTTCTTTAAGATTTATCTCTGGAAAAGGAAATGACTACTACCCACTGCAGTATTCTTGCCTGGGAAATCCCATGGACAGAGGAACCTGGCAGGCCACAGTCCACGAGGTCAAGAAGAGCTGGACACAACTGAGCAACTAACACTAACATTTTCCAGGATGGATTTTCTAGCTCCAAGCCACCCTTTGAGGAACTGCCTCATTTTGTACTGCTTTGTGTAAAAATAAAGACTGTTGTTTAAGACCAAAATAAATAAATAAATAAATTTATCTCATCATTAAAATTATGCAATGCCTTTCTTTACACATAAATTATAAATGTAAATACTCGATCACAAGATAAAATAAGTTCATAACAAAGAAAACAGTCAATGAAGCAAATTCTTAAGAAAACAATCTCAATGTCTAATGTATTATAATCAAACCTTTTGCTGTTGGGGATTACAAATTTATTAGTACATTAATTTTTTGAGTCTTACCGGCAATATAAGACCTTAAAGATAAACAAGCATTGAAGACTGTTATAGCTATTCCATGGAAATATGTACTCTAGGTTGGCTATTACCAAAAGCATCAATAAAATTGCAGTTAGAAATATCATTTCTAATATGATTTGTTTCTAAAATGGTACTGAACCCATGATATGAAAACCAGATCGATAGAATGCGAACATTTTAAAGTGTGTACATCCTTCCATGTATTTCTTTCTCATCCATTTATGATGCTGAAAGTAGTCCTGCTGTACTTTCAGAATGAACACACCCACCTGAAAACAGATTTCACTTATGAAAAAAATGCATTAGGATATGATGAGAAACAGAAGAGAAAGATTACTGGGGCGGAAGGTGGCAGGGAGGAATGGCAACTTTAATTTTCCTTTCTAATTTTACTTTGAAGACCTGATGTTCTTAATACCAAAATAAAATTCTATTCCAGACACTTTACTCTTAGTTCTGCTCACATCCGTGCTTAGCAACCTAGCAATGCTTTAACCTGCATATGCGTGAGGTGGCCACAGTCGTCTTATTACCCAACCGCTTGGATTTCTGCCATTTTTCACCACAACTGTGATGAGACTGGCAACAGGGTACAGACCCAAATGGTGCTCAAATTAAAATATGTAAGCAATCTGACAAAGAATCTTTGAAAACCAAGCAGCCATCACTAAGCACTCTCTCGGAGGGAAGATTTCTCAGCACTGACGGGCCCAGAAACAGACCACAGCTTTAAAATCTGAAAATGTTCCAGTCTCACCTTCATAAAAAGCTTGTTCCCATAAAACCTGTATCTATTATTGTTCTTTCCCTACTTCTCTCCATTTAAAAGCATTAGTTTGGGGGGTTTCCTAGGGGGTGCAGTGGTTAAGAATCTGCTTGTCAATGCAGGAGATGTGGGTTTGAGTCCTGGGTCAGGAAGGTCCCCTGGAGAAGGAGATGACAACTCACTCCAATATTCTTGCCTGGGAAATCCCAAGAACAGAGAAGCCTGGCAGGCTACAGTCCAAAGGGTTGCAAAGAGTCAGACACCACTAAGTCACTGGACATACACTGCATACCTACCAGACTACAGTAGAGTATAAAAGCTTTAGCCTGGGAGCATTGAGAACTTACTGACATTCTCCCAGGGCAATGAAGAATGAAATTACAGTGAAGGTGAGCAGGTCTAATTTTTCAACCTTCTATTTCACTCTAAAATACTTTCATTTGAAGATACCAGTGAATTGGGGCCCATATCTCCATATGCGTGCTCACAAGCATGGGGTTAGAACACATGGTGCCCAGCAGTCCACTGACTCTCACCTCCTGACAGTCAACCCTGCCTCTCAGGCAAGTCACTGAAGACTCTGAGGTCTCTCTCTCGTTCTCTCTCGAATCACTCACACTGGGGGTAAGCCAAGACCATGACCTGAAGAGCTGCAGCCGCCCACCAACCAGAATCAACTTGGAGGCAGAGACAAGCCTCAGACAATCCATCAGGTGACTGGAGCCCTGACCAACACCTTTATAGCATTCCCCCAAGAGACTGAGCCAGAACCCCTCCCCCACCCCAGCTAGGTCACTGTCATAAATCCTGACCCACAGATACTCTGAGATATTAACTGCTTATTGTTTTAAGCTGCTGAGTTTTGAGGTTTGTTGGGTGGTAAAAGAGAACTAAGGTAGAGGGGGATTCCCTGGTGGTCCAGTGATTAGGAATCCGCCTTGCAGTGCAAGGAACACCAGTTCGATCCCTGCTCCGGGAAGATTCCACACGCGGCAAGGCAATTAAGCCCACGGACCACAACTACTGAGCCTGTGCTTCATAACAAGAGAAGCCACAGCTACGAGAAGCCCAAGCACTGCAACAATGAGCAGCCCCCGCTCTCCACAACTAGAGAAGGCCTGCGCGCAGCAACGGAGACCCAGCACAGCCCAAAATGAAAAGATAACACATCTGTGAGAAAGATGTACACAACATTTCTTTATCTTCCACCTGTCACATGCACAACCCATCTGCAGCTCAGGAGGCCTAGAAATGTTAGATGCAGATAGGAAAACACTCTGCAACCCAAAACAGAGGCAAAATCAGATCTAGACACATCGAAAGCACGCTTTTCGGAATTCCATCTGAAAGACTGCACCTATGTATGCTATTACTGCTGCTGCTGCTAAGTCATGTCAGTCGTGCCCGACTCTGTGCGACCCCATAGATGGCAGCCCACCAGGCTCCGCCGTCCCTGGCATCTTCCAGGCAAGAATACTGGAGTGGGCTGCCATTTCCTCCTCCACTGCATGAAAATGAAAAGTGAAAGTGAAGTCACTCAGTCGTGTCCGACTCTTCACGACCCCATGAACTGTAGCCCACCAGGCTCCTCCGTCCATAGGATTTCCTGGGCAAGAGTACTGGAGTGGGTTGCCACTGCCTTCTCTGATGCTGTTACTACGAACACCAAAATTCTGCTACACCAGATAAGGTACCTTTCAGTTCAGTTCAGTTCAGTTCAGTCGCTCAGTCGTGTCTGACTCTCTGCGACCCCATGGATCACAGCACGCCAGGCCTCCCTGTCCATCACCAACTCGTGGAGTTCACTCAAACTCATGTCCATCGAGTCGGTGATGCCATCCAGCCATCTCATTCTCTGTCGTCCCCATCTCCTCCCACCCCCAATCCCTCCCAGCATCAGCGTCTTCTCCAGTGAGTCAACTCGTCGCATGAGGTGTCCAAGTACTGGAGTTTCAGCTTTAGCATCAGTCCTTCCAATGAACAAAAGTACTGATAAAGATGGTCATACAGAAGATGTTCGTCACATGGCTGACAAAACAGTGAACGAATAAATTCAGCAGGGACTGGAATAAATGGATGATGCAAAGACTGGGAAGAGCCACAGCACAGATCTTTACAATCACTTGCTTGCAATGTTTATTTCAACCACCAGAGGGCAGGAATAGCAAGTTGTTCTTTGACCTGCTGCTGCTGCTTCTGCTGCTGCTGTCGCTTCAGTCCTGTCCGACTCTGTGCAACCCAATAGACGGAAGCCCACCAGGCTCTGCCGTCCCTGGGATCCTCCAGGCAAGAACACTGGAGTGGGCTGCCATTTCCTTCTCCAAAGCATGAAAGTGAAAAGTGAAAGTGAAGTCGCTCAGTCGTGTCTGACCCTTAGCGACCCCATGGACTGCAGCCTACCAGGCTCCTCCGTCCATGGGAGTTTCCAGGCAAGAGTACTGGAGTGGGTTGCCACTGCCTTCTCCGTTTGACCTACTAATACCTAACATAATGCCTAAAGGGTGAAGGAATAAAACAAAAATTCTGCACAAATGGACAGAGAGAGAAGGGAAGATATGCTTGCGTGGAAAGGGAAGGCAAGAGTACTGGAGTGGGGTGCCATTGGGTCTGCTGCTGCTGCCGCTAAGTCGCTTCAGTCGTGTCCGACTCTGTGCGACCCCATAGACGATAGCCCACCAGGTTCCCCCGTCCCTGGGACTCTCCAGGCAAGAACATTGGAGTGGGCTGCCATTTCCTTCTCCAAAGTCTGACTATAATGCTCCCCAAAGCTTCTTGGAGTGTGAGCTGCACTAGAATACAGGACTTCATATGCTAATTAGTGATAATTTGTAAGAGATATAATTTAACACTAATTCATAAGAGGTTTTTTTTAATTTTTTCTTCTGTGTCTTGAGGCATATGGGATCTTAGTTCCTCTGATCCCCAGGGGTCGAACCCTGCAGTGGAAGCCTGGAGTCTTAACCACTGGACGCCAGGTCATTAATCAGTCACTGTCATGTCCGACTCTTTGCGACAGGACATTTATGAGACTGCCAGGAAAGTCTCCTAAGTGGTATTTCAGATAGAGAATAAAGTAAAAAAGCACAGAAGCTGAGAACATCAGACCAATTTCAAGGAACACACAACCAGAGCACAGGGCCCACCAAGCTCCTTTGCCCATGGTATTCTACAGGCAAAACTACTGGAGTGGGTAGCCATTCCCTTCTCCAGGGGATCTTTCCGACCCAGGGATTGAACCTGTGTCGTCCACATTCAGGCAGACTGTTTACCATCTGAGCCACCAGGGAAGCCCAAGGAAAGGTGGACAGGGAGTCAACTTCAATCTAACCTTTTTCCTCTTACTTCTTTTCTTCTACCTACTAATTAGAAATTAGTCATTATTATTCTTTAATGAAATGTCTCTTTCCTTAGAAAAAAGTGAATTTAATGTATTAAATTCAGGCACAGTCTCCGCTACCCACAGGTGACTACAATCTAACTTTCTTTTTCTATGTAACCCAAACAAGCATCAGCGTGTGCCAGGGAGGAGCTTCATCCATCACAGGTGCAGCACCAGAAGTCAGTCAGTACCCGCCCTGTGACCAGCCTCGCTAACTCAGCCCAGAGGCCACGTGTCATAATGCTCTCAGAAATCAGATGATCACAGCAAGTACTTTCCAACTTCCCTACTATTTCTAATGTTACCTTCCAGTAAGAAGTTTTTGCTGAATTAAATTTTAAAATATCCATCCTTTTCTACTGAATCAGAAGCTTACTCCTAATGACAAAATTAGCAAAACTGTTTTTCTTTTTCTTCAAGTTATTTAACTGAGCAGGAGTCTGGGACGACTTCATATTTTATTTTATGGAGCCTCTGGCAAATTATGTTGGTTTTACGGTTTACGGTCTGATTCCGAGATCTCAGATTTATGGCTGGCAAGAATAGTTATAAGCCTATAGAGACAGATAACGAATAAAACGGAATCCCAATTTTTCAAACGAATATCCTTGCTGAAAGAAGCTAAAGGAGATAAATGGGTTAACCCTTGATGAATCTCAAAGGCATTAATAAAACTATCCCATCTCTTCAACTACAATAAAAAAAAAGTTACATGGACGTCTATGATGGCAAGCCACTCCAGTACTCTTGCCTAGAAAATCCCATGGATGGAGCAGCCTGGTAGGCTGCAGTCCATGGGGTCGCTAAGGGTCGGACACAACTGAGCGACTTCACTTTCACTTTTCACTTTCACACATTGGAGAAGGAAATGGCAACCCACTCCAGTGTTCTTGCCTGGAGAATCCCAGGGACGGGGGAGACTGGTGGGCTTCCGTCTATGGGGTCACACAGAGTCGGACACGACTGAAGTGACTTAGCAGCAGCATAATAAAGATCAAATTGTCCTGAGAATGACCATTATGAATGAGTTAATGATACAGCAATACTGGATTTAGATCTGTGGGGCAAATCTTCCTGATAATAATTGGACAGAGAAAACCATTGAATTATGTTCAGTGTGGGCCTCTACCAAACTGCAAACCCCTGAATCATTTGCAGGATTTAAAATAATGTTAGAACATGGATTTACAGGAATGAGAGACTCTTTGAGCCCCAAATGACAGAAAATCCAATTCGAAACAACATAATAACTTAAAAGAAGGGAATTTAATGGCTCAAAAAATTGAAAAGTTGAGGAGCAGATTCAGAGACTCAACTCAAACGATAAAGGAGCGTGTGTCAGTCTGTCTCAGCTCCTCCCTGGCTCCCTCCCCAGCTCTCAGAGACTCTCCTCCCCTGAAAACAGTGGTGGGCTTACAGCTTTACAAGCTTGGAATCCAACAAGAGTGTTTCTTTCTCCAGAGCTTCAGGAAAGTCCCAGGGTCCAGTCACATCACCTAAGGTCACATTACTAAGGTCAGATCTGCAACAGTCACAGGACAAGACCAGGCCTGAGAGCGAGGAGGAGGGAGTTACTTTCCCAGGAAAATACAAAGTCAGATTCTCAGAGGAAGATGGGCAGAGAGAGGACGATGCCCAGTTAACGAAATAAAGAGATGAATCTACGTCTGTACACGGGTTCAAAGAGGCCCTTGGACGCCCTCTCCAAAGTCAAGAACCGGTGTAAAACAAAGGCAGGCATGTTTCTAAAATGTCACCTGAAATCTAACCTTGCAGGACATCTGCTGGGTTTAGGAAACTGGCAGCCTAACCACACCCCGTGCCTTCCTCATACTCCTCCACAAGGGGGCGCTGCACTCCCTCCGTAGACCCCACCACCTCTTCTCGAAGCGCCTTTCAGCCTTCGGACATCTGAGCTTCCAGGAACCTCTCCAATTTCCTCCGGCAGTCACTCCGAGGTTTTCCTCTCTTCCATCTCATTCTATCACTAGCCTATCTTTTCTGTCGCTTCCATTCAAGAAGCTCAAATATTCATCCCCAGAACCCCCAAAAGGAAAACTTTAAAAATTCCACTTCCAAATATACCCCAAATATACACCTCAAAACCTAGGTGCTGCCCCCCAAATATCCAAAACAGACACTTTCCCTTTCAAAGCCAGCCCTTCCTCTCTCTCCGTTATCCATGTGAGAAGCATTCTGCACTCAGCTCAAACATCACTGATCACTCGTGCGGCAGCACTCAGCTCAAACATCACGCGTTCCGTGAAGCACCGCCCCCTCCGCACGCCTGCCCAGGCCTGGGTGTGTGCTCACAGGGCACTCTGCCACTGCCACAGTATTTATCCATTTCAGCGGAAGGGCTGCTGCACGTCCGGAGTTCCCACCCCAGACTAAACCAACAGCAAGGGCACAGCTGTGTCTGACATCTGAATCCCAACAGGCCGAGGAGGGCGGCTGGCACATGGGAGGCTCCCAATGAATGTTTAATGAAAGGGAGAGCAAAATGTTAATTCTTACTAAAGATCTGTAATCTTCCAGGTTTCAAATATTTACTGCTTGTTAAAAAGGGCTGTCAGGAAAAGTTTGACTTATTATTATTCAAACGCTCAGTGTCTCGGTAAGCTCTAGGCAAGCAAAAGATCGGCACCAAAATTTACAAACAAAAAGTATGGGGGAGGGATGCATTTGCCTGGTGGTCCAGAGGTTGAGACTCCACCCTTCCACTGGAGAGGGCATGGGGTCCATCCCTAGTCAGGGAACTAAGAGCCACATGTCAAGTGGAACAGCCATAAAGTAAAAGGTATTAAGCAATAGGAAACCCCGCCCCCCCCCCCCCCCGGCTTTTTCTTTGCTCTCCAAAGGACGAATAAGAACAATCCATCGATGGGCCGCACATGTGCTTGCTGTTGCCTGCCTATGTGCGTCCTAAATCGCTTCAGTCCTGCCCGCCAGGCTCCTCTGTCCATGGGATTCTCTAGGCAAGAACACTGGAGTGGGGTTACCATGCCCTCCTCCAGAGGAGCTTCCCGATCCAGGGACCAAACCCGCATCTCTTACGTCTCCAGCACTGGCAGGCGGGTTCTTTACCACTAGCGCCATCTGGGAAGCCTGTGCTTGCTGTTGAGGCCGTGGGAAAACTTTCCTTGTAAGTACCAACCAGCTCAGCTGCTATCCATCGACCCACCAAGAGATGGCGTTCTGAGACAGACAGAGCTGATTGGGAACGCCATCCTTTCAATCCAAAGCCCATGCTTCTTGGCAATACTCCCCCTATCTTTAAAGTGTCTTTAATTCTTCTGATTTAAATTTTGGTCTGGAAATGGTGGTTTAGTCACTAAGTCGTGCCTAACTCTGGTGACACCATGGATTGTAGCCTACCAGTCTCCTCTATAGGATTTCCCAGGCAAGAATACTGGAGTGGGTTGCCATTCCCTTCTCCAGGGGATCTTCCTGACCCAGGGATTGAACCTGGTTCTCCTGCACTGCAGGCAGATTCTTTACCAACTGAGCCACCACAGAAGTGGATATATTATTTTCTAGTTTCTGTGGCACTGAACACATTGCTTAATGCCTCTGGGCTCAAATTTCCTCATCTTTAAAATGGGAATAGTGATCCATGTCTCACAGGGATGCTGATGAGAGCAAGTGAAGGAGAAGGCCCTGCAGCACAGCGGGTACCCAAAAGAAGGGTGGTGATGACAGCGATCACAGCGCTGCTGGCTGTCACAGGGCACACTAAGGTCAGCTGGCTCACAGAGCCGATGCTCCACCCTCTTCCAGACTCACTGGACAGCAGCTTTCTTTAATCTACTACAGACTCTTTAGTCTCTCCCCAACCAGATACTCATCTTGATAAACCTATATTTTACAAATAATTCATTCCTTCCCACGACTGTTAAAATTGTTTCACAGCTTTAAACAAAGTTGCTGGTTTCTCCCCCTTTTGAATCTCCTTCAAATCAATCAAGTTTTGATGATGTCTGTATCCACTGCTGCTGCTGCTGCTGCTGAGTCGCTTCAGTCGTGTCCGACTCTGTGCGACCCGATAGACGGCAGCCCACCAGGCTCCCCCGTCCCTCGGATTCCCCAGGCAAGAACACTGGAGTGGGTTGCCATTTCCTTCTCCAATGCATGAAAGTGAAAAGTGAAAGTGAAGTCGCTCAGTCTTGTCTGACTCTTAGCAACCCCATGGACTGCAGCCCACCAAGCTCCTCTGTCCATGGGATTTTCCAGGCAAGAGCACCGGAGTGGGGTGCCATTGCCTTCTCCCTGTATCCACTAGTGTTTTTTAAACTTTAATTCTCGTTTCATTCATTTTAAACTTTAATTCTTGTTTCAGTTCTCGTTTCATTACTGTTCAGAAACTTAACTTTCAAAAGAAGTTGTAAATGTGTTTTGTTTACGGTGAGATGACAAGAGCTTTGTTACAGGGGCCCTTTAGGAGAACCCTCAACATCTCTCTGTCTTTGGCTTTCTCCTTAGGTTATTCACAGCAACATCAAGTTTGCAGTCTGTATGTTTTTAGTACAGACTGCAAACACACAGGCAAGCACATAAACTTAGAAACCTTATCCTACTCAACTCAACCCAGCCCTTGACAGCCAGCACGACAAACAAAAAAGTTAAACATGCCACATCTGATATTTTACTTATAGGTGTCAGACTGTGGTCTACCTAACTTTATTTAGTTTTGGTTTTGGGATATGTTTTAAGACACAATATTTCTGGTATTTTTCTTTTCCATTACTTGCAGTTTTGATGGAGATGCAAAGTGACACTGATTCAATGTAAAGCTAGCACAAGACATTTGATAAGAAGAGTTAACACCAACTAACACCACTTCATCTTGCTATAGACAGAGTAGTCAAAATAGGTTAAAAGTAGATTTCAACTTCTATTACTAATTAAAAGCAAAATTACAAATCATACACATATATATTTCTTAAAACTATCCTGTAACACAGAAATTGTCATTCATTTTAAAGTTTCCATATGTAAGAATTTTTCAAAATAAAAAAAAACAACAAACACCGAAAATTGTCTTTTGGGGGAAAGATCAACCTGTAAGAATACAACACAATCAAAACATTAAAAATGTCAAAACTATTCTCACTGGCAATAATAACAGAAAGTAAGTTAACAGCTTGGATGGAGAAAAACAAATCTGCTTCACAGCTCAAATTCCAGAAATATAAAGAAAAAGTGCCCTCATCTGGCCAAACAAAAACTTAACATTTTAGGTGCACATATTAACTCCTGTTCAAGTGTAATTTCCAGGGCTTTAATTGGTATATAAATAAATTTGAAGATTTTTAAAATAAGTAGCAAGCCAACAGTGTAATTTTTTCTGCTGCTTCTTACGAATGTAACTATTTGCTGTTCAAGAACAACTATTTAAACCATAAAATATAAAGCAAATTACATAATAGTTTCTTCCCAGGCAGATATATTAGAAATATATTAGGAAGAAAATAAATTGTGACCAGTCTCCATATTTCCAAGTCATTAATAATAAAACGGCACACATAACTTTACATTCTTAATGACAAGACTAATGACAGTCGTATGCTACTATCTGGAAAAAATATCTTTGCACTACTTAAGAGCTCATAATTTTTCTTCCCAAGTACTTCTTTTCCACAGAGCTGTGACGCTACTCTGACGCCTGAAACACTAGCAGGGAGTGACCCTATCCCTGCAGTAATGATAAGACAATCGCAGCAACAATATTAGCAACCACTTCAGTGGCAGCACCTAGCCAGGCACTGCGGCACTGCGGGAGGGGGGCAGGGTGCCCCTCCACCTCCATGTCCCAATCCCCAGAGCCTGTGACTGTTACTTCGCTCCCTTATGTGGCAAAAGGGACTTTGCAGATGTGATTAAAATGGGGAGAGAAGATGGAGAGATTGTTCTGGATTCGCTGGGTAGCCCGATGGAGTCAAAGTGAAGTGAAGTGAAAGTCGCTCAGTCGTGTCTGACTCTGCGACTCCATGGACTGTCGGCTACCAGGCTCCTCAGCAGACAGTCCATGGAGTTTTTCAGGCAGGCGTACTGGAGTGGGTTGCCATCTCCTTCCCCAGGGGATCTTCCCGACCCAGGGATCAAACCCGGGTCTCCCACACTGTGGGCAGACATTTACCATCTGAGTCACAGGGAAGCCCAAACGGCCCTTAAAAGTGGAAGAAGGGGTCAGAAGAGTCAGAGGTGGGGTGTGACCACGGAGGAGGGTGGGAGAGAGCAACAGCACTGGCTTTGAAGATGGAGAAAGGAGACCAGGAACCAAAGAATACGACCAGCAGCCTCTGGAAGCTGATTCCACTCCAGAGCCTCCAGGAAGGTGCACGGCTCTGCCCACACCTTGACTTCAGCCCAGGGAGCCTTTCCTGCCCAGCCCTGTTTGGTTTCAGGGACTAATGGCCTGATTGGGCTAAAGGAGGTGGTTTACCATCGTCATTGCTCTGTCGTGCCCGACTCTGCGACCCTATGGACTGTAGCCCACCAGGCTGCTCTGTCCACGGGATTCTCCAGGCAAGAATACTAGAGTGAGTTACCATTTCCTCCTCCAGGAGATCCTCCCGACCCAGGGATCGAACCCGTGTCTTCTACGTCTCCTGCATTGGCAGACGGGTTCTTTATCACTAGTGCCACCTGGGAAGCCCCTTAGGTCAGACACCCTGGGTCAAAATCCTGGCTCTGCCACTTCCCAGCTTTGTGATCCAGGGCAACCATTCATGTTTCTGGACTAAGTTTCCTTACCTGAAAAACAGGGAATAGGACAGTTTCAAGGATTAACTGGATTAGCACAGGCAGCTGGCAGAGGAGCTGGTATACAGAATGAGTGTACCAGTGAGACGGTGAGTGTGAGCAGGCATGCTCAGTCGAGTCCAACTCTCTGCGACCCCATGGACTGTAGCCCGCTAGGCTCCTCTGTCCATGGGATTCTCCAGGCAAGGATACTGCAGTGGGTGGCCATTCCTTCTCCAGGGGATCTTTCCAACCCAGGGACTGAACCCACACCTCCTGCACTGGCAGGTGGATTCTCGACTGCGGAGCCACGTGAGAAGCCCTTGGCCAACACAAGTGATACATCTTTACCTTCCTTTCTGCGAGAAGGCTGCTGCTCCTGCTGCTGCTAAGTCACTTCAGTCGTGTCCGACTCTGTGTGACCCCAGAGATGGAAGCCCACCAGGCTCCCCCGTCCCTGGGATTCTCCAAGCAAGAACACTGGAGTGGGTTGCCATTTCCTTCTCCAATGTGTGAAAGTGAAAAGTGAAAGTGAAGTCGCTCAACCTGTGACCTATTCCATGAAGCGAAGCTATGCCTCGGTTTCCACCAGGTGGATCTCAACTCCCCACCCTCGGGACTACAGTAAGGAGATCACTACAAAGCAGTACCTCCTTTTACCATCTTCCCCTTTTCCTCCTGACCGATTCTGCCCACCCCCCCACCACTCACAGATCAGATCCTTAATATATTTTCTTAAGCACCATTCCATTTATCCACTTAAATACTATGACTTCAACAGGTCTGCCTATAGATGTTAGTCCTTCCAGCACTGGCTTCTCCAGTGAACAAACCCCCTTTCCAACGACTGCCTCAATGAAAAAAGTCAACATGATGATGTTACTGTTGTTACTGGTGTATGTCCTACTCACCTACACACCTATCCGTATTTATTCACCTACGCACAGAGGAGCCTGGCGGGGCCATGCGGCCGCAAAGAGTCGGACACAACTGAGCACGGAGGCACATCCTGGTATATCACCTTATTTATCGACTGTGAGGAGGGACTGTGTCATAATCATCTCTGAATTCCTCCAGACCCGAACACACTCAGTGTTATTTCTGATTAAGCTCATTGGGATGAAATGAGTCATATTTGATCCACAGTTGAGTAGCAATCAGCAAAAACATCTTTTCGTTTACTACCCCTCCCCCATCCACTGGTACCAAAACACAAACACAGGCAAATTTATCCTTGCTTTTAATTATGAATGTCTGACACTATTTAACTTTTCTCAGTTTTCCAGTGACTTTTTTTTTTACATGACCTTACCTTAATTATCTTAATGTACTAATCTGTTGCATGCAACATGTTTTAAAATATCAAAATAATCATCAACATAGCCACATTCGTGCTTTCCAGTATTTTCACCTTTAATTATACTGAGTCGTTGTACCTTGAGCCTTCAGAGTCTTCAGTTCTATGAAATCACTGTGCTTCATTCAACCAGAGATTTCTAATACCTTTAAAAGATAATACAACGCTACTCTGCTGCTTCATACTCACACGCTTCTACTTTAGTATGAGCTTAGTGCTGAGTTTGACTTGCACTCACTAGGCCTAGGTCAAGTCTAACTCGTGTCAGCGTTGGTCTGCAGCTATCTTCTATTTGGTTGTGTTTTTAGTTGCAGTCATCTCAGGTAAGGAGTGAAATTATTTCTTAGAGAGGGAGGTGTTCTTTTTAATCGGATATTTTCCAGACTGCTGCTGCTGCTGCTAAGTCACTTCAGTCGTGTCCGACTCTGTGTTTTCCAGACTGCTGCTGCTGCTGCTAAGTCACTTCAGTCGTGTCCGACTCTGTGTGACCCCATAGATGGCAGCCCACCAGGCTCCACCGTCCCTGGGATTCTCCAGGCAAGAACACTGGAGTGGGTTGCCATTTCCTTCTCCAATGTGTGAAAGTGAAAAGTGAAAGTGAAACTACTAAGAACTAAATTGATCTTTTTTTTTTTTTTTACACTTACTACAAGATAACCAGATTTCTTTCAACTATGTGTCTTTCCATGTGAAACACACAAAACCTTTGAACAGTGGTTTGGGACCCCGACTGTGCACTGTGATCCTCTGTGGCGTTCTTGAAAAACAGGACTCCCAGACTCCACACCAGAGGGGTCTGACTTGGTTGGTCTCTGATGAGCCCAAGTTTGAATGTTGTTGCTGATGTGTGTTCAGGAGTCAGTAAATAAGAAGCACAGCTTTAAGAAATCTTTCTTTTCTTGAAAAGAAAGCTCTGTATTTCAAAGATGTAACATATCTTTCTATATAAATATGTTGTTGTTGTTCAGCTGCTAAGCTGTGTCCCACTCTTTCGCAACCCCACCAACTGTAGCCCAGCAGGCCCCCTCTGTCCATGGGATTTCCCAGGCAAGAATACTGCAGCAGGTTGCCATTTCCTTCTCCAGGTGATCTTCCCAAGTCAGGGGTTGAACCCACATCTCCCGCATTGGCAGGCGGATTCTTTACCACTGAGCTACCAGGGACACCCCAGATATGTATTAAAAATAAGTTGATTGCATCCAGTATTTAAAAATTTCATGTAACCAACATATTTCCAATAATCAT
Organism: Moschus berezovskii; assembly: GCF_049115385.1. Classification (NCBI taxonomy): domain Eukaryota; kingdom Metazoa; phylum Chordata; class Mammalia; order Artiodactyla; family Moschidae; genus Moschus; species Moschus berezovskii. The sequence goes on from NC_142465.1 coordinate 95,743,782, forward strand.
GTTACTGCACGTGTCTTTGAAAATATAATTGCCTGCAATAATCACTGACAGATCTCCCCCAGCAACCAATCAGTCTTCAAGTTGGTGATTTTCTAAAATAAACTTCCAGGTGTAAAAGTTTTTTGCACATCAAAAGTAATAACACAATTTGCGTTCTAAATACCTTTAATCCTCTGTATCTGGCCAAATTGTTCCCCATCTGCGTGTTGCCAATTTAAAACTCAGTTGCTGGATTAGTCTACAAAGCAAACCCTCCTGTGTTTTGTTATTTTTTGTGTGTGAAAGACCCCAGATTTAGTATGCCTTGCACAGAGAATGACACCCCTCAAGGGCTGATGGAGGAGCTTCCTGCTGGGCTTTCAAAACAGTCCTGAGAATGAAAATGCCCTTGATTACTGTCAAATGACCTAGTCTTACAGAGTAAAAAAAATTAAATCCCAAAGGTGATTTAAAATCTATATTCAGCTGTTAAGCCCTTTTGGACTCAAACAGCAGACACACATAATAAATCTCAAGGCTGACAGTGTGAGATTTGCTTACTACCTGACACTCCCAAGCTCTTAAAAAAAAAAAAAATCATTGGTATACAGCACTCTAGTTACAAAGCATAAAACTAAGTATAACATTAATTATATGGGAGAAGAGGGAGGCTCTGAGAGTCTTTTGCTTAAATAAATGCTATATTTTCATATCAATTTATCAAGTTACCTTCTATCTCATTCTAAGTACTTTTCCTTGTATTTCTCTCACTGAAAATGTTACATTATGACTATTCTGTTACAAATATGAGGCTAAACCTTAACAATCCCGAAATTAACCTGCCCATTTGTTACTGCAAAAGCCCATTCTTCCTCCATATACCAGGGGGAAACCTATATCCTACAAATCTGGATTTAACTAACATTTCATTCTTTTGCAATTCCAATTGTTTTTCAGGCTCTCCTCCAGCCTTTAGCAGTATGCATGAATTGACAGGGGCTTCCCAGGTGGCTCAGAGGTTAAAGTGTCTGCCTCCAATGCGGGAGACCAGGGTTCGATCCCTGGGTCGGGAAGATCCCTTGGAGAAAGAAACGGTAACCCACTCAGGTATTCTTGCCTGGAGAATCCCATGGATGGAGAAGCCTGGTAGGCTACAGTCCACGGGGTCGCATAGAGTTGGACACGACTGAGCGACGGAACGGAACGGAATGAATTGATAACATTGAGATCCAGGAGTATCACACTTGTTTCTTCTGTTTCAGTACAAATAATATTGTTATGCAGAGGTCTTTAGTGTTCACGATTAGTTATAAGAGAGTCAATTTTGCATTAAAAAAATGATATCCCCCCTTCAAACTGATTTCCCAGTGCCAAGGAATTAAATATCTTACTTGAAAAGCTGATGTAATCATTGTTATAAGAGGAGTCAACAGGAGTTTCTGAAAGAGGTACCATGTGTTTGCAATTAAAACAACACAAAGGTAAGACTTGCCCTTCTTTCTCCTAAGCATTTGGTTTCTATTCCCAAACAGAAGAAAGCAAGTAAGAAAGACATACATGGATTTCTAGATTTCAACTAATTAGGCTAACATACCACCGCTCACTATAAATAATTCTACTTCTTTTCTCCTTTTTAAAGAAAGCAATTAACAGATCACCACCTGTTAGCCCATATCTCCTCTGTGGAGATGAGGAAACAGCACCCAGTGAGAGAGATGGGATGTGAAAGGGAGGAAGCCAGTCCTACCACTTTCTGCCCAGGACAGACCCACACCAACCAGGAAAATCCTGTCACTGTCTCACCAGAGGTGAGCAGGCTCCATACTACCTCTGTGCAAATCAGCACAATTTATTTCACTATGTGCACTTTGTAGCATCAATCATGAAAATAAAAATAAAATTAACTATCATCACTTCATGGGAAATAGATGGAAAAACAGTGGAAACAGTATCAGACTTTATTTTTGGGGGCTCCAAAATCACTGCAGATGCTGATTGCAGCCATGAAATTAAAAGACGCTTGCTCCTTGGAAGGAAAGTTATGACTAATCTTGATAGTTTATTAAAGAGCAGAGACATTACTTTGCCAGCCAAGGTCCGTCTAGTCAAGGCAATGGTTTTTCCCGTGGTCATGTATGGATGTGAGAGTTGGACTGTGAAGAAAGCTGATCGCCGAAGAATCGATGCTTTTGAACTGTGGTGTTGGAGAAGACTCTTGAGAGTCCCTTATACTAGGAGATCCAACCAGTCCATTCTAAAGATCAATCCTGGATGTTCATTGGAGGGACTGATGCTAAAGCTGAAACTGCAATACTTTGGCCACCTCATGCGACGAGTTGATTCACTGGAAAAGACTCTGATGCTGGGAAAGGTTGGGGGCGGGAGGAGAAGGGGACGACGGAGAATGAGATGGCTGGATGGCATCACCGACTCTGTGGACATGAGTTTGAGTGAACTCCGGGAGTTGGTGATGGACAGGGAGGCCTGGCGTGCTGTGATTCATGGGGTCGCAGAGAGTTGGACATGACTGAGCGACTGAACTGAACTGAACTGATCCCCATGGAAAGTGTGGTCAAGAATTCTACCCCATGCTCTACTTCATGGATGCCCCACAAATGCAATCTGTCTCTCCAGGGGTTTTTTTTGTCTGTTTGCATTAAAAATTTTTTTTTTAATTTTACACTGGAGTATGCACATGCACGCTGAGTTGCTTCAGTCATGTCCTACTCTTTGCGACTCTATGGACTATAGCCTGCCAGGCTCTTCTCTGTCCATGGCATTCTCCAGGCAAGAATACTGGAGTGGGTTGCCATGCCCTCCTCCAGAGGATCTTTCCAACCCAGGGACAGAATCCACATCCAGTGGTAAAGATTCTTTACCCACTGAGCCACTGGAGTATCAGTTCAGTTCAGTTCAGTTGCTCAGTCGTGTCTGACTCTTTGCGACCCCATGAATCACAGCACACCAGGCCTCCCTGTCCATCACCAACTCCTGGAGTTCACTCAAACTCACGTCCATCGAGTCGGTGATGCCATCCAGCCATCTCACTCTCTGCCGTCCCCTTCTCCTCCCGCCCCCAATCCCTCCCAGCATCAGAGTCTTTTCCAGTGAGTCAACTCGTCGCATGAGGTGGCCAAAGTATTGGAGTTTCAGCTTTAGCATCAGTCCTTCCAATGAACACCCAGGATTGATCTTTAGAATGGACGGGTTGGATCTCCTTGCAGTCCAAGGGACTCTGAAGAGTCTTCTCCAGCACCACAGTTCAAAAGCATCAATTCTTCGGCACTCAGCTTTCTTCACAGTCTAACTCTCACATCCATACATGACCACGGGAAAAACCATAGCCTTGACTAGACGGACCTTTGTTGGCAAAGTAATGTCTCACTGGAGTATAGTTGCTTTACAATACTATGATAGTTTCAAGTGTACAGCAAAGTGATTCAGTTATGTAATACATATATATATTCTTTTTCAGGTTCTTTTCCTATTTAGGTCATTACAGAATACTGAGTAGACTTCCCTGTGCTGCTATGCAGCAGGTCCTTGTTAATTATCCTTTTATATATAGCAGTGTATATATGTTACTCCCAAACTTCTAATTTATCCCTTTCCTGAACTTGCCCTTTTGGTAACCATACATTTGTCTTCTGTCTGTGACTCTTTCTGTTTTGTAAATACATTTGTATCATTTTTTTTAGATTCCATATGTAAGTGATATTGCACGATTTTTGTCTTTCTCTGTCTGACTTACTTCACCTAGTATGATCATCTCTAGGCCTATCTGTGTTGCTGCAAATGGCATTAATCTCATTCTTTTTTATGGCTGTGAAATATTCCATTGTTCATACATACCACATCTTCTTTATTCATTCATCTGTCAAAGGATGTTTAGCTCTCATGTCTTGGCTATTGTAAATACTACTGCAATGAATATTCAGGCACATGTACGTTTTCAAATTATGTGTATAGAGTCCAACTGTGTGTGTGCTCAAGTCATTCAGTTGTGTTCGTCTCTTTTCCAAACCTTTGGACCGTACCCCACCAGGTCCCTCTGTCCATGGGATTTGCCAGGCAAGAATACTGGAGTGGGTTGCCATTTCCTACTCCAGAGGATCTTCCCAACCCAGGGATAAAACCCAGGTCTGCTGTGTCTCCTGCATTGGCAGGTGGATTCTTTACTGCTGAGCCACCAGGGAAGGCCATAGAGTGCATACAACTGTGTACATTTGTGTATGTGTGTGTGTATATATATATATAAATACAGAAAGATTCAAGTGAAAAGGAAAGTCTCTTCTCTATCCTCGATATTTCTCATTGAAAACCAATAAAACCCAGAAGACATTATTAATATTTCCACTTGTATCTTACCAGAATTTTTAAATAGAGAAAACATAAATTATACTTTGTTAGTATACTTTGTTAGTATGCTTTGTAAGTATATTTTGTAAGTATACTTTGTTAGTATGCACACAGCTCTAAAACTGGCTCTTTGTTTCCTCTTAACAAATCTGGTCTCCAGAAGATACCCACCTACTACTACATATATTCTATTATGTTCTACTGTGCTGTAATTTATATCAACTAGTTCATTATTAAAAGCTACTTGAGCAGTAACCAGTTTTTGCTTTTTGTGTTATGTGTATGTGTAAATATATAAAACCAAAACTTCAGTAACCATCCTTGCACATCATTATATGAAAGTTCAACTTCATATTAATACTAAACATTTGCAGGACAAAGTTGCAGCCAAAGAACTGAACGGATCAAAGGTAATGAGCCTTTTATATTTGACTAGTCCCTCCTTGGAAGGAAAGTTATGACCAACCTAGATAGCATATTAAAAAGCAGAGACATTACTTTGCCAACAAAGGTCCATCCAGTCAAGGCTATGGTTTTTCCCGTGATCATGTATGGATGGGAGAGTTGGACTGTGAAGAAAGCTGATTGCCGAAGAATTGATGCTTTTGAACTGTGGTGCTGGAGAAGACTCTTGAGAGTCCCTTGAACTGCAAGGAGATCCAACCAGTCCATTCTAAAGGCGATCAATCCTGGGTGTTCATTGGAAGGACTGATGCTAAAGCTGAAACTGCAATACTTTGGCCACCTCATGCGATGAACTGACTCACTGGAAAAGACTCTGATGCTGGGAGGGATTGGGGGCGGGAGGAGACGGGGACGACAGAGAATGAGATGGCTGGACATGAGTTTGAGTGAACTCTGGGAGTTGGTGATGGACAGGGAGGCCCAGCGTACTGTGATTCATGGGGTCGTAAAGAGTCGGACACGACTGAGAGACTGAACTGAACTGGAGTCCCTCTGCCTTCACTAATATACCACACTTAAATCTTGGCCAATCTACAGATGAGTAAGACAGCTCATTCCAGCTGGCATCTTTTTAGTGGCTATTTGTATTTGTTTTAGTACGAGCTGACTTTCACTGTTCCCATCTTTTACTCAAATTTTCTACTAGTTTGCTCATTATTTTCTAACTGGGAATCAAACATCTTAAAGTGTTACAGATTCAAGGTCACTCCATAAAATTTCTCTCATTACAAAAGTAACTACAAAACTGGCTGTAGTTCCCTTGTTATCTGAATTGCCTGTTAAGAATTCTGTCCAACAGAAATAACTGCATGTAGATTTGCTTTCACATGCATAAATCTATTGTAAAAATAGATAAAAATAAAACCATGTGGTACTCAAGTGTGGAAGGAACTAACAAGGACACAGCATCAATCAGGGGAATGGTTGAGAGGCCAGGGTCCACTGAATTCTGGTCCTAGCTCTGCCACAGTAAGTTAAAAAACCCATAGGTATCACCTTCTGCCTTCAAGAATCAGGTCCTCAATTAATAGAAGGAAGAAGTTGGGCATATCCCTAAGACTACTTCTAGGTATAAACCCCATAAATCTAGGAGGTTTCAACATTTTCTTCATAGGCTCATAGGCCCATGAAATATCTAAAGAAGGTCATAAGGAAATAATTTGATCATTATGGAGTAAAAAACAAGTATTTTAAAAAATAAAACTAAATCATAATATATTGCTTATCTCGCTTAAGTCTGATTGGAAGGGCATTTTCTTGTTTTATACATTTGCAGAGAAGGATGATTATGGAATTAAGATTTTACTTACTTAGTTTTTATCATCTTCTATATTTTTTCCACATGAAAATAACTGAATAAAATATATATATAAATATAAAAAATTCATAATATAACAAGATTATCAACATTGTACTATCTGGTTTCCTAGACGTTGAATTTAAGTACTCAATACATTAGAAACTTGGGAAAACACATATATCCTGAATATAGTCAAAGCATTAATTTACTACCTTAGAATGTTCTCTATAATCATTTTGAGAAGTTTAGCAAGAATAAAAAGCAACTTAGTTCAGAACCCACTACTATTAAAAGCTTCTTGTTGCTGGAATATTATCATGCTGCTTATTGACATTTACATTATTTTAATTTTTTCAAATGCTGTTTTAAATGAGATATACCACATTTAACTAGACTTATATTCGACTCTATGTTTCTACCCATGAAATCAATTGAATTTGTGATCAAGTTTTCATGTTTCCACTCATAAACCTATTAAGCACAAACCACCTTTCTCTCATTTGAAGACTTACTTCAGCACTATGCCTACAGTTATTCACTTTACAGTTTTAAAAGCTGTGTTTCAAAAAAAAATGCTGTCAAACACAAATTCTATGTAGGTGGAAAATCATTGCTATAGCAACAGTAGCTTCAGTTTATGAGAACGGCAAGGTGAAAAATTCACATTTCCAACACTTGAAACTTCACTATTTGATTTCTGGTGGCTGAGGACCCAGGGTGGAGCTCATGACTTTTCCAAGCTACTTCATGAAGAGGATCCCAGTGAGACATGGCCAAACACAAGCCTTCTAAGATGAAAATACATGGTGCTTTCTCTGAAGATGGGGTTAATTACTATAAGTCAACCATGACACTTTAGGCCACCCCCAGAAGCCAAAGGGGTTAGTTTGTGGGATACTGACAGTTTCCAACGGTGAGTGATTTATGCATCCTGAGATCTTTTGCTAGTAAAAAGTTCTAGCTGTGTGTCATCTTTTTGTCTGGGGGTGGTGGGGCGGGGCCGGGGGACAGAACCACTGGTTCCAGCTGGTGTAGAATTAGTGTCTCCAACCTCAACTGTGGCTGGCTCTAAGAATGGAGCCTGCTTTTCTTGCAGGATCCTCTCCTTACTCTTCTCTGATAGGCAAAGATGGAAAATCAACAAGAGAAAGAAATCATGAAACAGTATTCTCCCATAAATAGACGGCACAATTTTGTGTATATGAATCTATGTATATAAGAAAGGAAAATCAGGAGCAATTTTCTTTAAAAAAAAAAAAAAGTCTTCCCATTCTACTGCCCAAAATACAACCCCCTCATAAGGGCAACAATAACTACCACTAACTTAAAAACCCCACAGCATATGACCCACTGAATATGTATTTGTGTAATCACAAAGAAGAGCTCCTATGTTTTATGATTTTAAAATTCAGATCTATGAGCCATTTGGACTTTTATATAAAGTATAAGCTATGGATTGAGTTTCTCTCTTTTCTCTGTATATAAATGTCCACTGGTCCTAGTGCTGCTTGTTTAAAAGACTAATTTTTCTCCATTGCAATACGTTTGCACCTCTGTCAAAAAAACAATTGACCATGTTTCTGTGGGTCTCCTTCCAGACTACTTTGTCCCACTGCTCTATTACTATTCTGTTTAGACTTTCCCTGAGGTCACACTGTCTTGATTACAGTGAGTCTTGAAAACAGCTAACAGTCCTCCTGTACTTGTTGTTATTTTAAAAAATTGTTCTGGTTATACAAATAAACATATAAATAAATTCACAGAAATTTCAGAATAACTAATTGGAGCTGTCTTATGTGGATAAATCTATACTTACAATCAGCTGTTCTTACAGAATGTTGTTGAAACTCATAGCTAATATCAAGTGTCTCTTTTTCCTTATATTAAAGGAAATATTAAAATCTTCCCAGGTGCAGGCTCAAGGAGCTGATCATCTCCATGTTTCCCAGACCTTTTATCAAAGTCTTGTGACAGAATTTAAATGCCCAGTCCCTCAATCAATTTCTTCTTAGTAATCTCAGTTTGGGAGGGCATAACTTGTCATCAGTTCTCAAGCTATAAAAACAGATTTTTCTCTAGCACCCCATCTCCAACCCATGAAGTCAAGCCAGGTTGCCTGGGGTTTCTCTCTGGAGCAGGGGAAAGAAAAAGACTAGGAGAAATCTCTCTCTCTCTATTGCAGCTACTATTCTCATTTGACACCTTAAACTGCACAAAATTCCTCATTTTTTGTGTACTTTGTGAACTTTGTGCGGTTGTCTTATTGGCCAAATTCCCAACAAAATTAGCAACAGTAACAGACTATAACCTCAAATAAGAGTTTTACAACTGTGCTTCCCTTCGTTATTTTAATGCATTTATTTATTTGGCTGTTCCAGGTCTTACTTGCAGCACATAGGATAGTTAGTGCGGCCTGTGGGACCTAGTTTCTTGACCAGGAATCGAACCCAGGCCCTCTGCCTTGGGAGCACAAAGTCTTTTAGCCACTGGACCACCAGGGAAGCCCCACAACTGTGGTTGGTGACGTATGAGTTGTGGCACAGACATCCACCCAAGTAATTCAACTACCCTCCCAGACAACCAGACAGCCAAGTTTCAAGAAATTATGCAGATGCTAAAAGTGAAGGAAGATAAATTACTTATAACATCATTACAGGGAGATTTCAGTCGTATTTTTTACAGTCTCCATTAACTGGGTTTACATGCCCAACAACAATCCTAGATAATGATAGTCACTGCTGCCCTATTTTTTCCTTTTAGTTTAATGTTTACTGGGGGAAAAAACCAAACCCACTCTGTAAACACAAGTAGCTCAATGATAAAGAACCTGCCTGCCAATGCAGGAGCTGCAGGAGATACGGGTTCGATCCCTGGGTCAGAAAGATCCCCTGGAGAAGGAAACGGCAATCCACTCCAGTCTTTGAATGGAGAATGCCATGGACAGAGAAGCCTGGAAGGCTACAGTTCATGGGGTCTCTAAGAGTCTAACATGACTTAGCAACTGAACAGCAACAACAAAACACATAAGTGTGGTAAATTAAATCTTAAAACTATTTAAATCTATTTAACTTATATGCAGAGTACATAATGAGAAATGCTGGGCTGGATGAAGCACAAGCTGGAATTGAGATTGCCAGGAGAAACTTCAATAACCTCAGATATACAGATAACACCACCCTTACAGCAGAAAGTGAAGAACTAAAGAGCCTCTTGATGAAAGTAAAAGAGGAGTGAAAAAGTTGGCTTAAAACTCAACATTCAAAAAACTGCAATCATGACATCCTGTCCCATCACTTCATGGCAAATAGATGTGGAAACAATGGAAACAATGACAGATTTTATGTTCTTGGGCTCCAAAATCATGGCAGATGGGACTGCAGCCATGAAATTAAAAGACGCTTACTCCTTGGAAGAAAAGCTACGACAAACCGAGATAGCATATTAAAAAGCAGAGACATTACTTTGCCAACAAAGGTCCATCTAGTCAAAGCTATGGTTTTTCCAGTAGTCATGTATGGATGTGAGAACTGGACTATAAAGAAAGCTGAGTGCCGAAGAACTGATGCTTTTGAACTGTGGTGTTAGAGAAGACTCTTGAGAATCCCTTGGAAAGGAAAGAGATCAAACCAGTCAATCCTAAAGGAAATCAGTCCTGAATATTCATTGGAAAAGACCCTGATGCTGGGAAAAATTGAAGGCAGGAGGAGAAGGGGACAACAGAGGATGAGATGGTTGGATGGCATCACCAACTCGCTGGACATGAGTTTGAGCAAGCTCTGGGAGTTGGTGATGGACAGGGAAGCCTGGCGTGCTACAGTCCATGGGGTCCCGAAGAGTCGGACACAACTGAGCAACTGAACTGAAATCTTAAAACACAATAGAAAGCCATTAAAGTATTCACTGGATGTCTTTAAGACATTCAGGTTGAAAATGAACCTCTATAAATAATACACCATCCCATCTACTACAAATCAGATGGATGATCCATATGCCACTCCAGAGGTTAAAAACCAACCTTTCCAAAGGAGTGTGACTCTTCAAGGTCACTAACAATTGTGTTTTACCAATAAACGAAAACAGGCAAGAGATAGAGTTCACTGGGATCAGGGTTTCTGACTGATCTGGTTTTATATTTTAATAGAGTTTCTACATAAGCTACTTCCTAGAGGGGTTCACACAGCACCAGAGCTTGCTAGGCAGCTCTAAAACAAGACAGAATACACACAATCAACAAAGCATAGTAAATAGTGACAAAATATTAATTTCTTCTGCATGTTACTTTCTTTTTACACATTGAGCTTAACATTCATGTTTCACAGCACAGCACTGAGGAATGAGAAGAGATTGAATGACAAACAGTTTACAAAACAAGAGTGTACTCCGGTGGGGGATGTTGGTAACGAAGAGGCTATGCATGTTTGCGGGCTGGGGGCATATGGGAAATCTCCTTCCTCGTAATTTAACTGTGAAGCTAAAACTGCTCTAGAAAATAGAGCAGACAAAGAGTTACACAAAGTGAGAAGAACTGCAAGGTATCAGTAATGGTCCGGGCATATATCAGTCCAAGTTCTGTCTAAGAGACAGTGGCCCAGTTAAATCTTGACATAGTTTTCACCGAGGCCTTTTCACGGAACCACTGATGATCCTGTGGGATGCAGAGATAGCTTTGAAAGACCCTAACTCAAATACAATTTTATCAACACATGCAAAGTCATACACACAAAAAAATCACTAATGGGTTCTTCAAATTATATATTTCCTGGATGTATACATTTTTTTAAACGAAGAGTCTTTCAGTTCTATAGTACTTTTTGAGTTTGAAAAGTTTCACACACATGATTTCATTTAATCCCATGATAACTCACTTCTCTCTCCCTACCCCTGTATTGGGCTTCCCTGCTGGCTCCATGGTAAAGAATCCACCCACAATGCAGGAGACAAGGGTTCGATCCCTGGGTTGGGAAGATCCCCTGAAGAAGGAAATGGCAACCCACTCCAGTATTCTTGCCTGGAGAATCTCATGGACGGAGGAGCCTGGAGTGCTATAGACCATGGGATCACCAAGAGTTATAACTTAGCAACTAAACAACAACAAAACCCCCTCTATTCCCCTACCCCCACTTTCCCTCTCCCCATTGGTAACCACTGGTTTATTCTCTATGAGTCTGCTTCTTTCTTGTTTTATTCTCTAGTTTGCTATATTCTTTAGAATCCCCATATAAGTGATACCATATAGTATTTGTCTTTCTCTGTCTGACTTTTATCACTTAGCATAATGCCCTCCAAGTCCTGGAGGTATAAACATTTTGCTTCACAGTTTAATGTTTATGAAATTGGGTTCAACTTAATTTGATGTTTGAATTTAATGTAGTAGTCTGTCCCCCTCCCCACCACTAGAAAAGTCGTCATTAAATCACTGGTGAATCTTTCAAAGTGTCTCAAAAGGCCATGTGAAACTCAACTCTACGACTGGTCAACAGAGGCAGCCAATTCATTACTGTCATTCGAAGCACTGGAAACTGGGTGGGTCAAGGCCAGTAGGTACTGGAGGCCCTCCCAGGGCTGGACAGGAAGAGAGAGTTTCGATTCCCTACAACATAGTATAGGCGGAAACTAAGTAGGCGAGTGACACTAACTTCACTCATCCGGGGTGCCTGTAGTTTACAACCTCCTCCTTTTTAACATTTTACTTGATAATATCTAAGTAGGCCTCTTTACTAGGGTCCAAAGATAAAACAGAAACTTGGTCTAAGTTAACCATCCAGTCTAAACCAGTTGTACAACATCGGCAAAGCTGCTAAACCCATTATGGATAAGCCCATTTTTCTCAGGGCTTCCCTGATGGCTCAAGGGGTAAAGAACCCACTTGCAATGCAGGAGACACCACAGACACAAGTTGGATCCCTGGGTTGGGAAGATCCCCTGGAGAAGGAAATGGCAATCCACTCCAGTACTCTTGGCCTGGGAAATCCTATGGATAGAGAAGAGCCTACAGTCCAAAAGCTACAGTCTGAAGGGTCTTGAAGAGTCAGACACGACTGAGCAACTAAGCACAATTTTTCTTCAACGGTAAAAGCAATAGAAAGACGGCAAATGCTTTCGAGGACTACTATCAGAATAAAATAAGCCAAACCATTTATCTTTCATAAATTATTTCAAAACAGTAACTACTGAATTGTATTATCTGTCTATATACTATGTACCAGACTCAAAGTATGTTTCGTTAATCCTGTGTGGCAGCAGTTAATCTTACTTTACAGAAAAAGAAACAGACTCCCAGGGGTTATATGCCTAAAATCAGGTCTGGGGCTCACGGCCAACTCTGGCTGACTTCAAAGCCCACCTTTCCATTTTATCAAGTTGGCTCCAGAATACTAATGTACTATTTCACCACCACTCATTTACCTTTACCTATGTTTGCGGATACAATACATTCTTAAGAGGAATCTCAAAATTTGGTACTATCTACTGCTACTACACTCTATCCTTTGTAAGAGAACGAAGAGCTCTTCCATGCTGATGTCATTTGTAATAAAGCTTTATGAAAACCTTTAATGTGTGTGTGCTTACAGGTGTGTGTATGGAGAAAAGGAGTATATGGGTATATATACAATTTTAAGTAAATTTAACATTCAAACAAAGGCAAAGATACCAGTATCAAATTTTTATTTCTCCTACCCAAAAAGAAATTGCTAGATGGCTATTACTTTACAAATCATGGCAATAAACTGCCTCCACTTCATAGTCTCGTGGTTTCCACAAATGTACTTGCCACTGTTGATTTCTTTCATCTATGGCACAAATAAGATATAACTCACTTTGGCTGTACAAACTCTGAAGTTTACTTTGTATTAGAATAGCCTATGTATACATAAGACAGGGGAAAAAAACACCTTTTTTTTCCACTGATGGAGTCCAAATACATGATTTCAAAGAAAAGTAAATCTCAAAAACCATTAAGTCAGCCAAGGCGAATACTTCAAAAGAAATGAAACAAAATGGCAGCCAAGAGACGGTTCCTTCTGTTTATCCAAGACAGCTTATATCTTGAAGCCAATCTGAAGGCTGTCTCTATTAAGAACACACGGCTTTAATGGGTTGAACTCCTTGGTCAGAAAGTAACCAAGATCTCCTTCAGGGGCTAGATGGGGGCGGGGATGACAAATGCAAGCTTTCAACTAGTATGAGCTAGCATGAGGAAGTAATCTCTCCATTAAGTAACTGTACTCTACTTTTAGACTCGAAGAGCAAAGCAGCCTGCAGTGAAATACGGAATTATCAGGGGTCAGAAAGAACCCACACTACCAAGGATGCCTTACACAAAAATGACCTGACTAGGAAGATCTCCAGCATCCAGTGACAAGTGGAAGACAGCCATCGCAAGGGTTGTGACATTTCCCACAGCCGTATGCAGGTTCTCTGCATAGAAAAGCTGACCTAGGGTTGGAGTTTTTCTGGGGCTTACAGCAAAATGGCCATAAAGAAGGCTGAGTGCCAAAGAAATGATGCTTTTGAACTGTGGTGCTGGCGAAGATTCTTCAGAGTCCCTTGGACTGCAAGGAGATCAAACCAGTCAATCCTAAAGGAAATCAACCCTGAATATCCATAGGAAGGACTGATGCTGAAGCTGAAGCTCTGATACTCTGGTCAACTGATGTGAAGAGACAACTCACTGGAAAAGACCATGATGCTGGGAAAGCTTGAGGGCAGGAGGAGAAGGGGGTGACAGGGGATAAGATGGTTGGATGGCATCACAGACCCAACTGACGTGAGTTTGAGCAAACTCCTGGACATTATGAAGGACACGGAAGCCCAGTGGGTTGCAGCCCAGGGCGTCACAAAGAGTCGGACACAACTGAGTGACTAAACAACAAAAACATATCAGTTTGGAAAAGAATATTAGGAAATCGAACTGAGATCCCTGGAGCTGAGAAGACCACAGGGATAACATCGTAGACATTAGTTGAGGAGACTCTCTACCTCACCATTCTGACACATTGTGGCCCTAAAGGCCACATTGAAGTGCGCGCACACACACACACACACAAATGCTTTTTCAGCTCAAAAATGGCCTAATAACAGCAAATTTATTAATATTCAATTTACTACATGTGGTTCTGTCCTCCCATCCACCAAGCAAATCTGATTATCTCTCTAGGGAATTTGAAGCTTGAGTGAAGAGATGGTCAGGGTTGAGCCACCTTACTGAAAGCACTCTGGAGAGGGTTCCGAAGCTCCAATTGATCAGGTCTTGCTCAGGGTTCCTGCCCCGCCCAGAATCTACCAGTAATTAATTCAAGACTTCAAGTTCTCCAAGTAAGCTATCAATAACCCATTTTAACAAATAACTTCTTTCGATGAGGTTAGACTTAAGTTTCTGTCATGGCAACCCAAGGAATCTTAACAAATACTAACAGTGAGTCTGAGAGGCTAGATGGGTGGTTCCAGCTGACCCTTGAGTCACCGGTCCAAGACCCAAATTTTGTTTGTCTTTCTGTTGCCAGAACCTGGGCATGACTGCTGAGTGAGCAAAGTACAGCAAGCAAGCAAGGTTTCCTTTCTTCTTCCAGAGACCTGAGAGTTGTTGCACATATATAGACTTGCTCAAAGCATGTTATGTAAACTGAAGGAGAAAACTATGTTACTATAACGTCCAGTGAGGTGCAAGAACTTCTGGTTATTTTTAATAATAATTTTAATAGTCACACATGTTAAGGAAATTACAGTGATACAAAGTGCTCATTAAAAACATAGTCCCTAAAGTTATCCTGACCTCAATTTCCACTAAAAAGAATTGATTTTAGCTTCAATCAGCATTCAGCCTCCCAGGTACAGTCACCTCCCCCATGACTCAGTGTGAGATGGCACAGGAAATAGCAGCCAAGTAAAGCCTCGTGTAATTCAGATGATAACCTGTAACTAGGGACCAGCTTGGAGTAAGGAGAAGACTGTCTAAATCTAAAAGCATACCATACACACTGTCATGTATAAAACTGATGGCTCATGGGAACCTGCTGTATGGCATAGGGAGCTCTGCTCAGCGTGGTGCTCTGTGATGACCTAGAATGGTGGGAGGGATGAGGGGAGGAGGGAGGGAGTCTCATGACAGAGGGGATACATGTATACATACAGCTGATTCACACTGTTGTACAGGAGAAACTAATACAACATTATAAAGCAATTTTACCTCAATAGTAAAATAAATAAAACGAAAGCTTTCAAACAAAAAATAAAACAGAAAAGCATACCACACCCCCTGAGCCAAAGAAAGGGATTCCACCTTCCCCACGATACAGCGTTTAATGCTTACTGATGCTGCTTTCTGTTTGTTTGAGGCAATGGGGCTGTCTCTGCTTAAATCGCTCATAGAACTGAAAACCTTCTCCCGTATTCCATCCTAGTCACTTATTATAAGGATGAATTAAAGTCCTTCATTAATAGTTTTATACATGTCCATACAATGCTATATATTTCTAAAATGCTATATATTTCTACTGGGACAACAAACCAATACCTTAGCAAAAAATAAGTTAGATTCTACATGCAAAATCACTTCCAGGTGGATGAGAAATGTAAATATCAGGAATAAAAACATAAACATATAGAAGAAGGTTGGTGATGGACAGGGAGGCCTGGCGTGCTGTGATTCATGGGGTCGCGGAGAGTCGGACACGACTGAGCGACTGAACCGACTGACTGACTGACAGCTATTTTTATAATCTAAGGATAAATCCAAGCAGGACACCAAAAAGAGAAATCAATAAAGGAAAAGACTGATAGATTTCACAACTGAACAAAAACTTCTCTAACAGTAAAGAAATGGCAATCAATATATAAATGAAAAATGTATTTAAAATGAATATGAAAATGACTAACATGCCAAACAAAAATGGATGCTGAAAGCAATTAATCTGGAGACCAACACAGTAATCTATATCAGAACCTTAAAAATGGGCTTACCTTTGGACTCATCAAATTCTACTTCTAATAACTTACTCTCTGAAAACAATTTTCTTAACAAGGATTCACTGTAGCATTGTGAACACAGGCAAACACCATGCAAACAAACAAAACTATCAATGTGAATGTTAAATTAAAAGTCATGCCATCTGTTCAACGGAATAATCTACTGCCATTAAAAACAGAAGGAGACGTATATTCGTTGACATGAAAAGATAGTCACTATGTAATACTAGTATGTGAGGGAAAAAATGAGATCACCAAACAATAAAAATGATGTGGATGGCAAAGACTACCGAGGACTAAAGCATGTTCTTCCTGGGCACAGAGGGGACTGTTTCCATCTCCATCCCTCCACCTGACAGCACAGTTTGCTGTGCCTTTGTGAGTACGTTCTCTGCAACAGGATGTGAGCAAAGCTGCGATCTTAGAGCTACACGCTGAAGGTGGCAGAGATACGGAGTTCTAGAAAGACAACCAGGAGTAGAAACAGTCCTACCCCACCCCCACCTGGAATACCTTACCCTGGACTGTTGTGTGAGAAAAATAACCAGTGTGTCTGTTATTTCATTGTATTTTGGGTCTACATTCAGTAGTCTGGCCTACTCTAACAGAGTAGCATACCGGCGTGTATGGCATGTGGGTGCTCAGTCATGTCCTGCCCTTTGTAACCCCATGGACTGCAGACTGCCAGGCTCCTCTGTCCATGGGGTTTCCCAGGCAAGAATACTGGAGTGGGTAGCCATTCCCTTCTCCAGGGGATCTTCCCGATTCAGTGATCGAACCCCCATCTCCTGCTTTGGGGCTGGATTCTTTACCACTGCGCCACCTGGGAAGCAAAATAATGCCTAGAAAACACAAAAAGAAAATTGGCCACCACTCTATAAAGTGAAATAGTTGTAGACATTTGCAACCTGGCCTTACTTGACTTAGAGAAAACTAATTTCCTGAGGTTTGTCATTTACTTGGAAATGTCACGTGGGTGCTGACGTCAGCGCACTTGGGCTGGAGTCCTGGGTCCTGACATGCTGTGCAGCATGACCTGGGGCTCTAACCTCACTGAGCCGCCACTTCTGACCTTTCACCGCTTAAAGGAAAGGTTCCAGAAGTAAACTGCCTGAGTTCAAACCTTGCTCTGCAACTTCATAAATCTCTCTGGCTTTCTCATCTACATAGAGAAAACAAAAGGTCTAATGCCACGTGAGAATGTATGAGAAATAAATGGATGTACACATGCAGAGCAATCAGGACAGTGTCTGACATAACTGTGCATGTGTAGCCGTCACCACTGCTGCTGCTGCTTGTACCACCACCACCTACCAGCAGCAGCAGTCACATATCGAACAGAAAAGTAAATAAATAAGAAGCGAATGATGTCATCAGAAGGTGAATAGCACTTGAACCTCAATGCGGCCAAGCTTATTCTCTAAGACTGACAGCTGGTCATCTGCAGTCACATGGTCAGACAGTTAGGGGGTCTCAAGTAACCTTCCCCTCTACCAACTTCCAAATAGACTCAAGGTCCTTTGCAAGGCAGGTGGAAAGACAAGCCTCCACCAGGGAAGTTCCAAACACAAAGCACAAAGATATTGACATAGGGGCACCATTTTGTATCTGAAAATCCATCAGAATGTCATTTGCAATAGCCTCCTAATTCATTTTTCTACATCTACTCTGGCCTCTTTAATCTCATCTCATAGGATGGGGTTTTCCAAACAGAAATGTGATGCTGGCCCCTTCAGTTCTAAAAGTGAAAGTGAAGTCGCTCAGTCGTGTCCTACTCTTTGCGACCACATGGACTGTAGCCTGCCAGGCTCCTCTGTCCATGGGCTTTTCCAGGCAAGAATACTGGAGTGGGCTGCCATTTCCTTCTCCAGGGGATCTTCCCAACCCAGGGATTGAACCCGTGTCTCCCGAATTGTAGGCAGATGCTTTTACCGTCTGAGCCACCTCTAAGGACAAACACAAAAATCCTTAACATGGCGTTTGTGGTCCTGCTTCATAATGATCTCATGCCTACTTTTCCCTCCATCAGTTTGCCTCAATCTACATAAACCCACCATGCTTCCTCCCTCCAGAAGGCCTTTTGGCAAACATTTCCTGATCCCTGCAAATGATTGCCTTCCTGTCTTTGCCTGGGGTAAGTCCTGTTTATCCTGTGGATCTCAGTCAAGTCCCTGCACGCTAGGTCTTATGACACTTGAGCCCCTCCTTCACCAAGCTTATCACACTTGCAAATGTGACACTGCTTTGTGTGACAGCCGGTTTAGTACCTAAAATGAAGGCTCCATGAGGACATCTGTGCTCACCACAATAACCCAGAGAAGAGCACACCACTTGAGATTGGGCAGAAGCTGAATAAACATCTTTCAGTCGATCAAATGAAATCAAGTGAAAGGAAGAAATGAAAGGCTGTGGAACAACAGCATCTAGGGTCAAACGTATAGGGAAAAGACAGGATTTCAAAACCTGAAACTTGCCAGCATAGCTAAGAATTACAAAAACATTATCATTATCTCTGCATCAAGATCGAATCTGCCCACAGCCATGTTCCCAAAGAGGAAAAAAACAAAAAAGGAGGTCTTGAAGACTTGTGGAGTCTCACGTAAGCATGAAGCTAACACCAGAATCGAGACTTCTTTCTACCATTTCCTAAGTCAAATAATCGGCTTCCCCGGTGGCTGCCATCTATGGGGTTGCAGAGCTGGACACGACTGAAGCGACTTAGCAGCAGCAGCAGCAGCCGGTGGCTCAGTGGTAAAGAATATGCCTGCCAATGCAGGAGACATGGGTTCAATCCCTGGGTTGTGAAGATACCCTGGAGGAGTGCACGGTAACCCACTTCAGTATTCTTGCCTGGAGAATCCCAGGGACAGAGAAGACTTGAGGGCTACAGCCCATACAATCCCAAGAGTCAGATGCCACTTAGAGACTAAATAACAAGAAGTCAAATAAGTGGCTGTATCTGCTGCTGTTTTTATCCATCTTCTCTGTAAGGAAGTTACATTCAGTTCACCTCTTCCAGCTAG
The DNA here is from genome assembly GCF_049115385.1 of Moschus berezovskii. Lineage (NCBI taxonomy): Eukaryota > Metazoa > Chordata > Mammalia > Artiodactyla > Moschidae > Moschus > Moschus berezovskii. The sequence continues at coordinate 95,762,874 of NC_142465.1, forward strand.
CTCCTTCTCAATTCCCAGAAGAAACTGAGATCAGATTACAGCTACAAGGCTACCCTGGAGAGACTGCTTTCATCACTGGTTTGTGTGGAAAACCTGGATTGCAAAAAGGGAAACCACCCTAAACAGATACAACCATTGGGTAAGCAGTGAGGTGGGGCAGGTGGGGCTAGGGTGTGTGAAAAGTTATCATCCTATTTATGAAAACAGACAGCAAGGATCATCTGGCTGGCTGAATATATGCTAACAACTTCCTTTGCTTTTGATTTTTTTTTTTTTTTTTTGGTAAAGAGAATGTACAGAAGTTTAAAAGCTGGTTTCTTTCATAAATTTCTTAACTTGATTTAAAGAAAATATTGGGTTGGCCAAAAAGTTCATTAGGGTTTTTCATAGGCTGCTTTTTGCCAATCCAATCTAAGGTGGCCCACACATTAACAGACAAGGGTCTCAAAGGGTGACAAATCCAATGATCTACATATTTAGGAAAAACTCAATTTACGTTGCCATGATCACCACTACTTTCAAAAAGGAGAAAAGGTGAAATACATAGCATCTTTTTTTAAACAATCCGTTTATCATCAGTTCAGTTCAGTCACAGAGTCATGTCTGACTCTTTGAGACCCCATGGACTGCACTGCAGCACGCCAGGCTTCCCTGTCCGTCACCAACTCCAGGAGCTTGCTCAGACTCATGTCCATCAAGTCAGGTATGCCATCATCCTCTGTCGTCCCCTTCTCCTCCTGCCTTCAATCTTTCCCAGCATCAGGATCTTTTCCAGTGAGTCAGTTCTTCACATCAGGTGACCAAAGTACTGGAGCTTCAGCATCAGTCCTTCCAATGAATATTCAGGACTGATTTCCTTTAGGACGGACTGGTTGGATCTCCTTGCAGTCCAAGAGGCTCTCAAGAGTCTTCTCCAACACCACAGTTCAGAAGCATCAATTCTTCAGCGCTCACCTTTCTTTATAGTCCAACTCTCATATCCATACATGACTACTGGAAAAACCATAGCCTTGACTAGACGGACCTTTGTCAGCAAAGTAATGTCTCTGATTTTTAATATGCTATCTAGGTTGGTCATAGCTTTTCTTCCAAGGAGTAAGCATCTTTCATGGCTGCAATCACCATCTGCAGTGATTTTGGAGCCCAAGAAAATAAAGTCTGTCACTGTTCCCATGGTCAGGGTATTAATATAATAATATTAATATAACCAGGGACACCCAATATAATAGCTACAACCTGGACACTTGACACTTAACTAGTAAACCATGTGATCTGGAACTTCTCCTGCACAGCTGACAGTCTTGGAGTGGGTGCCAGGGAGGCAAGCTTCTGGCTCGCAGTCACCAGTCAGCTGAAGTACAAGAGGGCACGTCTGGGGTGTGGCAGACCATTTAGGGGTGATAATCAACAATGTGCGACAGTTAGTATAGACACAAAGATCTCACCCAGGAAAAGACAGCCAGACACTCAGATGAAAAGGAGAGGCAAGAGCAGAGATAACAAGGGAACACTGTTATCTCTGGCTATTTAAGGATAAAACGTTTAGGTACAAGACATGCAGTACCATGAGGCATTTGCACACTGCAAAGTGCTTCAGTAAGGTCAATATCACCTGGAATAAGATAGATAAAATTAAATCAGGTATTATATTGAGATGGACATGAGTCTGAGTGAACTCCAGGAGTTGGTGATGGACAGGGAGGCCTGGCATGCTGTGATTCATGGGGTCGTAAAGAGTCGGACACAACTGAGCGACTGAACTGAACTGAACTTTCCTCAACCCTATTCTAATTTGGGAGTTCTTTCATGTTTCGGCATTAGAAAATAACCATGACTTTTTTTTTTTTCAATTTATAGGAAAAAAAAAAAGCACATTAGGAAAGGGTGCCTAGGGTTGGGGTAAAAACAAGGGACTTCAGAGCCAAATAATACTCTGGGCAGTGTGACTCTGTGACTCTGGGCAGTCATCATCTCTTTCTGTCTCAGTTTCCTTCTGTAAAATGTCAAAAATATTGGGCTGGCCAAAAGGTTCGTTCAGGTTTTTCTGTAAAAGGCTATGGAAAAATCTCAATGAACTTTTTGACCAATCCAGTAATAGTATCTACCTCCTGGTTGTAAGGATTAAGTAAATTAATATTTATAAAAGACCTTGAACACCATATCCTTTTGGAATTATCTGTTAAACTCTTTATATTCTTTGCTTTCTTTAGTTTAATTAGGTTAAGTAGGCTTCCATCTCATAAAACACATGAAAGAACTTAATTATCTATTTTGAGACCTAATTGTTCATACCATCTACTCGTGCAATAAATACCTTCTGCTCATACAACAAATTCTATTACAAGAAAAGCATCCATCTTTTACTTTTACTCAACTTACATAGAGAAATGGCCACAAAAAATAACCATCACTTACTGAGTACTTACACATACCTTACATGACCTGACCCTTACAACAATTCTATAAATTAGATGTTATTAACCCCACTCATCGGGCTTCCCAGGTAGCTCAAGTGGTATAAAGCATCCACCTAACAATGCAGGAGCCATGGGTTCAATCCCCAGGTTGGGAAGATCCCCCGGAGGAGGAAACGGCAGCCTATTCCAGGATTCTTGCCTGGAAAAGCCCATGGACAGAGAGGCCTGGGTTACAGTTCGTGGGATTGCACAGACACAACTGAGCACTCACGTGCTAACTCTTAGTTGCAGCATGTAGGACCTAGTTCCCTGTTGTTCAGTCGCCCAGTTAAGTCCGACTCTTTGCGACCCCATGGACTGCAGCACCTCAGGCCTCCCTGTCCCTCACCATCTCCCAGAGTTTGCCCAAGTTCATGTTCACTGCATCAGTGATGCCATCCAGCCACCTCATCTTCAGTCGCCCGCTTTTCCTTCTTTACTCAGTCTTTCCCAACATCAGGGACTTTTCCAATGACTCATCTGTTCGCATCAGATGACCAAAATACTGGAGCTTCAGCATCAGTCCTTCCAGTGAATATTTAGGGTTGATCTCCCTTAAGATTGACTCATTTGATCTCCATCCTGCCCAAGGGACTTTCAAGAGTCTTCTCCACCACCACAGTTCGAAGGCATCAATTCTCTGGCATTCTGCCCTCTTTACGGTCCAGCTCTCACAACCACATGTGACCACTGGGAAGACTATAAACTTGACTATACAGACATTCGTCAGCAGATTAAGGTCTCTTCATCTGGCATATTAAGATTGAGCTTTACTGGTGGCTCAGACAGTAAAATCGTCTGCTTGCAATGCTAGAGACCCAGATTCAATCCCTGGGTCAGGAAGATCCCTTGGAGAAGGAAACAGCAACCCACTCTAGTACTCTTGCCTGGGAAATTCCATGGATGGAGGAACCTCATAGGCTACAGTCCATGGGGGTCACAAAGAGTCAGACATGACTGAGCAACTTTGCTTCACTAAGGTCTCTGCTTTTCAACACACTGTATAGGTTTACCATCACTTTCCTGCCAAGAAGCAATCATTTTCCTGCCAAGAAGCAATCACCTTTTGATTTCATGGCTGCAGTCACCATCCACCATAATTTCAGAGCCCACGAAGAGGAAATCTGTCACAGCTTCCACCTTTTCCCCTTCTGTTTGTCAGGCAATAATGGGGCCGTGTTCCCTGACCAGGGATCAAATCCAGGCCCCTGAATTAGGAGCTCTGAGTCTTAGCCATTCCATCACCAAAAAAATCCCTAAAAAGCCTTATTTTTTGCATCTTTTTTTTTATATATACAATTTTATTTATTTACTTTTGGCTGTGGTGGGTCTTCATTGCTTCGAGGACTTTTCTCTAGTTGTGGCGAGCAGGGGCCACTCTCCAGTGGCAGTTCAAGGGCTTTTCATTGTAGTGGCCTCTCGTTGCAGAGGACAGGCCCTACAGTGTGTGGGCTTCATCAATTGTGGAGCACGGGCTTCAGAAGTCATGGTATGTGGGCTCAGGAGTTGCAGTGTCTGGGCTCTAGAGCACAGGCTCAACAGTTGTGGCCACAGGCTTAGCTGATCTGTGGCTTGAGGAATCCTCCCGACTCCGGGATCGAACCCATGTCTCCTGCATGGGCAGGTGGATTCTTTACCACTGAGCCCCTGAATCATATTTTTAAGTTCAGGTGAGCCACGCATTAAAGTAAAATGCAGAAATAAGTATAATGGAGCCATTAAATGCAAACACCAATATTCTTTTCATTTTTTAAAGGAAGTCAGGAAGGGGTATGACAGGCACAATAGAAGCCAGCGAGCCCACCATGTCCAGCACACAGCAACCCCTGGTATTTCCATGAACAACAGGGCAGCCACCTTCGATTTACAACAAAACACCCTGTTCACTACTTGCTCAGGGTGAAATAAAGACTTTTTAGTGAAATCCAGTTTCCTGCAGTTTCTCGTCTACACACACACATCGCCTTAGAATGTGATCTTTCACCCCACACTGTATTCTCAAAGGATCCAATCACAGTGCCCCCCAGAGTGAGCCTTCAATAAATCTCTGCTCTCCAAGTGAAAAGTCCCACGCTTCTATGTATTTTACAAATTGAAAGCACAGGTAAATAATGGTACCTGGAACGATACTAATCACTTTCCTTTTTGACAACCCTTTTTACACCTGCTCACAGTATCACTATGATGGAGCCACACCCGCTAAAGTGGTCCATCTGTTTGAATAGTTTGGCAGAACCATACAGAAATTCAAGAGAACAGAAGACATCATAAATCACTGAGTGTAGGAAGTTCCCCAAAGTGGTTTCTGCAGAGCATTTGGCCAGTCTGGGTTACTGCACAAGCTGAACAGGTATTACAGGTTTCTAGTTTGAACTCTTTTCTATACTCTATACTTCAGGCTTTATCTCTGAATGTCAAAGATTCCGTCACTGTCAGTCAAGTGTAAAACTCAGCAGGGATGTGGGCGAACTAAACGCTCTCCCCAAAGCTGTAAAAATGATGTCTAAGACGCTAATATAAAAAATTCCTCTCCAAGAATAAGGTTCTTTTGATCCAAGGTTTACTATGTGATTGAAAAGAAACTAGGGTTAAACAACAGAGAAGTGATGTGCTCACATCCTAGGTTCCTCAATAAAACAACAAACGTGTGCTGAGCATCAGGAATGGACTGGGTATAAGGATGCCAGCATGGAAGCTTGACCGAATGGTGTGGTACAGTTCATGTTCCTTATAGTCACTTACAGAGTACTAAATAAAACCAAACTTCACATATTTCTTAGAAGACCTGTAACCTATCCATCTATGGGAACATCATTCTCACGCTATCAAATGAAAAATTTTCAGCAACTCCAAAACCATGACCTTTGAGGAATTTTACATAATATGAGTGTGTCCTCCAACCTGGGGCCTGGGACCACGAAGACAGAACAAGTTTGCTTTTTTTTTTCCCCTGGCATGAGGTTGTTTAATTGGTTGTTTTTTGAGGAGAAAAGCTGAGGAAACAATGGGGGTGCAATTGAAGTGGGGAGAGGGGGATTTGTTTATGTTGAATACAGGTCCGCCTGCCAATGCAGGAGAGGCGGTTCAATCCCTGGGTTGGGAAGATCCCCTAGAGGAAGAAATGACAACCCACTCCAGTATTCTTGCTTGGAGAATTCCATGGACAGAGAAGCCTGGCGTACTATAGTCCAAGGGGTCGCAAAGAGTCGGACATGACTGACAGAACACAACACAGCAAAGATGAGATAAAACTGTATTTTGGGGACTTTCCTGGCTGTCCACTGGTTAAGACTCTGCTTTCCAATGCAGGGGGTGCAGGTTTAGTTCCTGGTCAGGCAACTAAGATCCAACACGCTGCAGGATGCAGCCAAAAATTAAATAAGTAAAACTCGTTTAAAAAAAAAAACACTCTATCTGTGTTTGGTTGTGAAAGAAAAACAAGTTCTTATCAGGCAGCCTTACTTTTCTCAAGAGAGAGAAGCGATGGAAGTTGTTAGATAACCTCTGTAGAGGTGAGGAGAGACCATTTAAAGGGTCACTGAGTATTACCGACGACCCAGGTGAGACTTGGAAATTAGAAACTTGTGATAGACCCAAATAGTAGTTTATATTTCCCAAATAGCAGATAAGAAGAGATGGGTGAGTTCCCCATACTGAAAAACTCAGAATGGAAAACATGAACAAGAAGTCAGCCACAGTTTCCCAGAGGACACTGGAACTGACCAGCAACAGAGACCTAAATTGGGGGGCATAACACCTCCTCTCTGCACTTCCCTGGTAGCTCAGATGGCAAAGAATCTGCCTGCAATGCTGGAGACCTGGGTTCGATCCCTGGGTTGGGAAGATCCCCCGGAGGAGGGCTTGGCAACACACCCCAGGATTCTTGCCTGGAATGAATCCCCATGGACAGAGGAGCCTGGTGGGCTACAGTTCATAGGGTCACAAAGAGTCAGACGTGACTGAGACACACACACACACACACCCTCCTCCCTGGTTAGTATGACAGAAAGACAAACACAAGTGGCTTCAAACTCTGGTTCCTAGTTAAGCAGCTATAACGTTAGTCAAGCTACTTTTTATGCCTTACTTCCTCATCTGCTTAAAATGGGTTATAAAAGGGTTATAATAACTACCTTTACCAAATTATTCTGAGTATTTAAGGATATAATATATGAAAAGACGCCACATTGTTTCTGACACTTGATAGGCAATAGATGAATATAACTTGGGTTTGTTTTTTTTTTTACCTGCATAAAATAAGAACACGAAACCAGCCTGGAATTACATTCCACTGTAAATTCTGTCTTAGATTTTAGTTGTCCCAACCACACTTCATATCCTGTGAATTTTCTAAGTTACTTTTCACTACCAACACTACGACTAATAATGATACCATCTTATATTTGTAAGGTTCTTTGCCACTTAAAAAGTATTTACATGACACTTCCTTGGCAGTCGAGTGGTTAGGACTTTGCCTTCCAATGCAGGGGATGGGAGTTTGATCCCTGGTGAGGGAACTAATATCCCATGTGCCTCGGGGTAAAAAAAAAACCCCAAAAAACAGAAGCAAAAATATTGTAACAAATTTAATGAAATGGTATACTTTAAGAAAAAAGCATTTACTTTCACCATCTAATTCACTAGTTCTGACAACAAGCGACTCTGATAGAGATAGAAGAGTTAACTGCCATAAATTTATATATGAGGAAACCGAGAGGCAGGGAAAGCAAATGACTTGTCCTAGGTCAATTTAACGTTCATTTTGTTATCTTTGTTCTGTAAAAGTGCTGAAGTTCATTAAAAAGAAAGACAACCTCTTCCTGTTTAAAACAAAGGCTCCCTTGGCTTTTCTTTTTATAAAGCTAACTTACCTTGTGCTTTGTCAATCATTTCAGATGTCCATTTTAAAAGGCACAAGTTAAAAGCTACTCAGAAATAAGAGAAAATACACAAAAGCAGATACGTGTCTGAAGGTACCTAGACTGGTAATCTGAGTTGGCAGGCACCCAGGAGATGTTTGCCAATATGCAAAACAGCTTCTGATGCAGCCCTATAAATTCCTTAATAATTTAATACACAGGGCTCTCTCCCTGTGTTCTGTATTTACAGGTATAATTTGTTTCATTGGGGGAGGGGCTACAGTTTAGACGAAGATACACTCTGATTTGTTTTTTCCCCTACATACAAATAGTACTCCAAGTAACTGAGGAAATATAGACATCTGGGAGTGGAATTCAGAAAATCCATTATGTTAAATGAGAAATAAATTATTCTTCATCTTCATTCTAACTGAAATTCAGCATTTCCTTTAATTATGAACACAGACAAGAAGCTGCTCTGGTATTAGCAGCACCTCTGATTTTTATCAGCAGTAGAATTCACATATTTTATATCATATTACAGTTACTGCAGAGATCCTGAAATATCATTTACACTCATCACCACTTCAAAATTACCATAGTGACCAGACCCACTTCTGGATTTTATTTAATGTGATATAGATATTACTGTGTCACAGATTTGCTTGAAAATTGTCTTATCTATATTTAAATAGGACTGGACTGCTTTGCAATCATAAATTTGTGTATGTATGTGTAACACAGATTTTAAAAAGGTTAAGAACTTGTGCTTCAAAGGACAGTTAAGATCCTGCAGACTTTCCCTCTCTCAGTGCTCGACTCCAAGGGATTCCCCACCCTCTACCTCCTCATCCCCGGTCAGCCCACCTCACACCCTTCTCCATCCTGCCTGGCTTTAAATGCAAGGACTTTGGGAAGAGGACACAGAGTAAAACCTATGGCCAATTCTGCCTCCCTTTCCTCCTCTCCCCTCAAATAGATTCTTTATATCCACAGCCTCTAAACCCATTTCCCTCTCCTAAACTCCAAAGTGTCTTTTGTGACTCTTTGCTCCTTAAACCCTAGCACCAAGATCTCAACCGGACAGATCACAGTTTTTTAATACCCAAAAACAATGAGGAAGCAGAACAGAGAAGCGAGTAGTGGAGGGAACAGGCTGGGGAAGGGAGATGGGCTGCAGAAAAAGTTTTTATTTTTCATCTTCCTGGTGTCGGAAGGAAAGAAAGAAGGGATGAATAAAGGAAACACATATACACACATTCACATCTGGAGAAACCACCACATGGTTGACGAAACTGCTCTAAAGGAAGAAGACAGAGAAGGCTGTGTCGTCCCTCTTGGAAGTAGGCAAGAAAAGAAGTACCGGTCGAACTGAGAACAGCGAAGAAAGAGGACCTGCGGGTTAGTTCTTGGTAGCAGAGGGGTCAGTCAAGCACTTGGTTCAGACTAAGAAGTGTCCAAACGGAAACCTCAGGTTGGTTCGTATTCATGTGGTTCTTCTCCCCAGCTTTCATGAACAAAACTCCAAGGGAGACCCAAGAGCAAGCCCAGGAGCCATCTGCAGAAGCTTAAAGCTAGAGAAAGAGGTCTCCATCATGCTTGATTTGGAAGAGAGGGGGAAGGGAAAGGAAAATCCTTACCATGTTAATGGTAGAGGGATCTATCTGTCCAAAAAACAAAACAAAAAATACTACAGATGAAAAGTTTCCCAGTACTTACTATCAGTATTATACACTGAGTTGGCTGATTTACCTACACAATACCGTTTCTACGGGACAATGCACTGCAAGGTCTAAACATATCATTTAAAGTCTGAGTATGGTCACGACAAGGAACTACTTTTATTAATTATGCACCAAACAAAAGTAATGACAGCAAAAAAGAAAGCAAAGTTTAAGAAATGATGAAAACATTAAGATGATGGTAAACATTTTAAAAGGGCTTCCCTGGTGGCTCAGACAGTAAAGAATCTGCCTGTGATGTGGGAGACCTGGGTTCAATCCCTGGGTCAGGAAGATCCCCTGGAGAAGGAAATGGCAACCCACTCCAGTATTCTTGTCTGGAGAAGTCCATGGAGAGAGGAGACCGATGGTCTACATTCCATGGGGTCACAAGGAGTCAGAAAAGACAGTGAGTAACACACACTAAACATTTTTATAAGGATTATTTTGTACAAATTTTATTTGATTACATTTTCAGTTGTTAAAAACAGAGTCACAGCTAAGTCAAGCTTAATTTACTGTATGAATTCAAAGCTTTCACATAAATTTTAAAACATACAAACTGGTTACTTTTCTATGCTACTTTTCTATGAAAACATTTTTCAATAGAACACTTTTTTTGATACACAAAACACATTCTCAAGTAACCAGAAAATCAACATGAGTAATACTATTTACATGATACAATGTATTTCTTTTAAAAAATATAGCAAAAATTGTGCAGTTACAAGACATAAAGAAAAATAAAACTAGAATTTCTTTGCTTCTCATGTGTAAGTAAAATAGGCCTTAGGAAAACACTTTGTTACTGTAGCAATTAACATTCAGATAAGAACATTTTAAACTCAAGGTGATGTAACACCACCTTCCTGCTGCTGAAGCAAATACTGGGATGTGATGGCACACCAAGACTGTAAACACTCAGAAGATGAAAAAGCCAGCTGCATTTCCCGAAGAAACTGTGAGTGCTGACCCTTTGGTACTTACTACAGTAGAACTTGTCTAATTATACCGTCTGGTTTTGCCCCCTATAATTTCAAGTTTTTACTTCATCACCACCTTGCTGATATAATACTTGGAATGAAATTTCTATCTAAATTTATTCATAAGGCCCACATTCTTACAAGATGAAATGTTCAAGTGCTCTGTTCTTTAAATTCACAAAACAATCTGATAAGGAATATATCCTAAAACTGAAGAATGGTCGAACTAGAAAGGGCATAGAGAGTTTATACAGTTTTGGTTATATAGTTTCTGCCTTATAGTTTTGGTTCCTTTAAATCTTAAAACACTACCAGAAAAAAAAATACTGTCTTCATGGAAATGACTAGAAAGGACAAACTATATCCAGCAATTTCATTTTCAAGAAAACTTGATCCTACTCATATACTGCCCATTTTCTTTGCCTACTTGCCTCAACAGAAAACATTTTCCCAAAATAAGGTTTAATATAATAGTCTCATACGGAAGAGTTGAAATTAAATGGAAACTTATTTCTTATGAAAGAATAAGGTATAAATTAGTGACCATTAATTTAAAATCATCTACCAATATGATGGCAGGGGAAAAAAAAAAACCAGAGCGTGTTTATCTAGCACATAGTAGGAGCTCAGTAATATCTGTTAAATAAAGCAATTTAATGTTAAAAACTTTCCAGTGGGAGTAAACTGAAAGCTGAAGTAGAAACGTGTCCTCTCATTCTAATTACCTAAGCGTAAGTTCTGTAATAAGGAAAAACATTTAACTAAGGTAAATGTATAATAATTCCATTTTATATTAAAACAAACTTGTATTTCAACATAAACACGAAGCAACTGCTAAAGCAATAAACCTAATTGTGAACTTCCTGCATTTTCCCAAAGATGATTGCATCATGGTACAATTGCTTTTCAGAGGTTAAAAGATCTGTGATTTACATCAGATGACTAATTTTTTTTCGGCCATTTACTTAAATAAATGTGTACAAATTCACACCACAGGAACAAAAGACAGACTACTTTTTGACCCCAGAGAAATCTACTCATTCTGCTTTTAAAGGGTTATCTAATTTGGATAATCAAGATTTCATTTCTTCCCTGTGCCCTGAAGCAAAGTACATTCTCAGTTCTGTTCTGAAGCTGGCACACACAGAACTCAATCTTGGTTAATTTCCAAAGGCACATATGTTATAGTAAATCCTGTTCTTGTAATGCCAGAAAGTTTTTGCTCCTAGAAATTGTTTCACTGGCATATTCTTAACATATCAGTATCTCAATACCTGCTAATCCTAGAGAAGCAAGAGTGGCCAACACACACTTTAGAAAAGTAAAGGCTCCATTTTGAAATCTACAAAAGGTTGACTTTTACTTTGTGCAAGATCCTATTTGTTAAGTCTGCCAGTTTTAAAACAGTAACCTCTGGGGCACACTGGAATCACAGCCTGGGACTACGTGTTTTAACAATGTAGCTAACTATTAAACCTGTCTGCTCTTAGCACATTAAGGATTTTCTTACAAGTGAGGTTAACAACATTTCAGTCTCTGGAAAGACAAACATATTTTGGCCAATTCAGATGGAAATTCTATGACATCCTTAACTCAAAATAAGCTATGAGAGAGGGACAGAAAGAGAAATCCATTTTTCTTTTTCTTTTAAACAATGAAGGTAGAATTGAAGAGTGAAAGAAAAATATTCCATTAAAAATATTTCAGTTTTCCTATTCTCTTTCTTCAGGGAATACTCTGAACATTTATAATATAAAACACTAATGTGTTTCTACAACAAATCCATTGATTAAAATGAAAACAGGGACTTCCTGGTGGCCCAGTGGCTAAGACTCTGCACTGAATATGCAGGGGGCCTGGGTTCAATCCCTTCTCAGGGAATTAGAGCCCACACGCTGCAACTAAAGCGTCTGACACTGTGTGATGCATCTAAGACTTGGCACAGCCAAATAAAAATTTACAAATATTTTTTAAAAATAAAAACAAAAACCTTACTGCTTTTATAAATATGAGCTATTACTATTAACACTATTGATTTTATTTTAGTATGAAGCCACCACAGAATATTCAAGTAGCAGAAAATTATTTCTTAAGACAATAATAAAATTATAATGTCTTTGTACTCTCTCATTAAATTTAATTTTAAAATACTTTACTATAAAGTCTCAAAAGTTTAAAATTCATACTGAACTGATTCAGCAATTCTACAACAGTAAACTTGTCTTAAAAAAAAAAAATTTCCTAAGGAATTTATGTTCAAGGATGTTTATCATAGAATTAAATTGCTTTAACAAAAAAGATAAGAAAAACTAACCACTGAAAACAGGAAATTAATGGAATATATTATGATACATCTATAAAATAAATACTGTGCAGTCATTACAGAGTAAGAAATTGTCAACAGAGGGACTGAAAGCATAAGAATTTTTTCAGCTCTCCGAACATTCCTTTATATAAACTGCCTGAATTTATCACCAGCATGTACTACTTTTCCAGTAGTTACTGGAAAGATGTGGAAGTCAATGTATTTCATAGAAAATATTTTAGACAAACACACACATAGTGTTGTTTTTTTTTTAGCTACGCCCCACAACATGCAGGATCTTAGCTCCCTCATCAGGGATGAAACCCATGACCCCTGCAGTGAAAGTGCAGAGTCTTAACCACTGGACTGCCAGGGAAGTCCCCCAGACATATTAATGGAATCAAGTTATTAATGTGTATACTATGATCCCAACCCTCTTATGTGTATAAATGTATATTAAAAAAACTGAAAAGAATGTATGTCAACAGTTGGTATATGTGGATGGTAGAGTATAGGTAATTTCTTAGTATTAATTTTCTGTCTTTTCCAGAAGAAGCATTTCTTTTATACTCAGAAACAAAATTTTACTTCACATAATATACTGTTGTGGCTGTCATATAATAACTAAAGTTAAAAATTCTTTGGTTTAAAAGAAAAGGAATAATTTATGATTTAGGCAAAAAAATCATATATAAGGTAAACGATGACAATGATGATAGGAATGGGGAGGAAGTGATTATCATGTCCAATAGCAAGGACTTTATCTAAAATTAAAAAAAAGAACAACACTGGGATTATGGTAGGTCTCTATGTCATAGAATAAATATAGAAGACACCATATTATGAAGTTGTTTAGTTAATGTATACTTTAAAAAAAGATTTAATAGAGTGAAAATAAGTCCATGGATGACAGATACATAATATGTTAACTAAAATGAGAGATATGTAGTGATCTATCACTAAATCACAGAAGCCAACTATGGCGGTGTTGTTTAATCCTGTCTGACTCTTTTGCAACCCCATGGACTGTAGCCTGTCAGCTTCCTCTGTCCATGGCATTTCCCAGGCAAGAATACTGGAGTGGGTTGTCATTTCCTTCTCTAGGAGATCTTCCCAACCCAGGGATTGAACACCCATCTCTTGCATTGGCAGGCGGGTTCAATACCACTGAGCCACTAGGGAAGCTCAAGCCAACCATGCCCTACAATGTGTGTGTGTGTGTGTGTGCTAAGTTGCTTCAGTCGTGTCCACTCTGTGAGAGCCTATATGGACTGTAGCCCTCTAGGCTCCTCTGTTCGTGGGATTCTTGAGGCAAGAATACTGGAGTGGATTGCCATACCCTCCTCCAGGGGAGCTTCACGACCCAGGGATATGCCATACCATAAGATCACCTTAATTTCACTACGACAGGTTATCAGTTGAAGAAATCACATCAACTTACTATAATAAAGTTTACTACTATCAATTACACAAAAATTGATACACAGTGCTCAGTAGATAAAAAATGAACTCACTAAGGTCACTGACATTTTCCTCAAGGCTTTGTACAGATTTCAGACTAAGAATACTTCAAATACTTTGGGTAGTCATTTCAACTGTTCAAATTAAAAGTTTTCATTTATTCATACCTGATTTTCTCTGAACTGAAAATTTTAACCTATGCTAATTTGCATAGCATTAATGGCTCTAAGAGAATACTAATATTTAATCAGTGCAATGTCCAGAAAAGACATCTGAACTGTAAAGTTTAAAATGGATGTGATTCATTACTGAAAGTAATGCTGTTTTGGAACTAAGTGAACTGCAGAGTTTTAAATGAAATGTTGAACAATGGAATTCTATGCAGAGGTTAACATTATAATGACTTTGTGAGTGTGTACTCATTTGTGTCTGATTTTTTGTGACCCCATGGACTGCAGCCCATCATGCTCCTCTGTCCATGTAATTTTCCAGATAAGAATACTGGAATGGATTGCTATTTCCATCTCCCGGTGATCTCCTCGACCCAGGGATTAAACCCAAGTCTCCTACATTGGCAGGCGGATAATGACTCTATAGACATGTAAGAAAATGTTACAACAACCATCAAGTGAAAACAACAGATTACCAAAATGGGTGACGCTGAAATTCTGGGTAAATTTACTTCAAAAAAAAATTTAACATTATGGATAAATCATTGTTTCACCTAAGGGAGTAAGGCAATTCTTCTAAGCCTAAATGCCCACTTTGCTTCTTTTGAGAACCAGATCTTAAGTAAAGGAATAAAGGAAAAAAATTGAATGCACAGCTGTTTGCTTCTAGGAATACAAACAAGAGGAAATAAACACAGGGAGGCTAATATCTGTGAGACTGGTCTAACTACTTCATTCCTAGCTGCATTTTAATTTGTGTTACTAAACAGTAAGAAAACCCTTTTTATGATAGTCAAGAGGCTGAGAATTGCCATTTGTGCCAACGAAAGTTAAAGGCACGCTAGAAAATACCTGGAATGTTTGATTCAGTAATTTACTGTCTGGTCTATAGTCTAACTTGTACAACATCAATTGAATGATTCAGGAGCTAATTCTAATTTAATGCCATTCAGAAGCAGAAATGACAAGAGAGACATCTCATCACTTGCAAGTGGCTTCAGTTCAGTTCAGTCGCTCAGTCGTGTCCAACTCTACACGACCCCATGAATCACAGCACGCCAGGCCTCCTTGTCCATCACCAACTCCCGGAGTTCACTCAAACCCATGTCCACAGAGACGGTGATGCCATCCAGCCATCTCATTCTCTGTCATCCCCTTCTCCTCCTGCCCCCAACCCTTCCCAGCATCAGAGTCTTTTCCAGTGAGTCAACTCGTCGCATGAGGTGGCCAAAGTATTGCAGTTTCAGCTTTAGCATCAGTCCTTCCAATGAACACCCAGGATTGATCTCCTTTAGAATGGACTGGTTGGATCTCCTTGCAGTCCAAGGGACTCTCAAGAGTCTTCTCCAACACCACAGTTCAAAAGCATCAATTCTTCGGCGATCAGCTTTCTTCACAGTCCAACTCTCACATCCATACATGACCACAGGAAAAACCATAGCCTGACTAGACGGACCTTTGTTAGCAAAGTTAATGTCTCTGCTTTTTAATATACTATCTAGGTTGGTCATAACTTTCCTTCCAAGGAGTAAGCGTCTTTTAATTTCATGGCTGCAATCAGCATCTGCAGTGATTCTGGAGCCCAAAAAAATAAAGTCTGACACTGTTTCCACTGTTTTTCCATCTATTTCCCATGAAGTGATGGGACCAGATGCCATGATCTTAATACAAAAAAATATAGTCAAGTTAAAAATCATACCTGATTTGCTGTCGAAAGATAATTTAGGGTAATAACAAACCAAGTCAGTACAGCCTGAGGTCAGTTTATACCTGGGATCACAACCACAAACAATGCTGTTCTCCAGCCTTCAAAGATAATACAAGGTTTCTACTCCAGGAGAAATCAGGGAGCCAGGGATATGTTCAGATGGAGACCAGGCAACACTAGAGCAGGTGAACACCAGACAAGCAACACTAGAATAACACCAGAGGAGCACCTTAGACACCACTCTGTTAGTATCTTAAACGGAGAACTGTGAAGTCACTGGAAGCCCAGAATCTGTAAGAAATTCAAAACTTTACTAAAAAGTAGACCTTCTTCAAGCTACCAATTTCTAATGCCATCAAGCATAAGATAACTACCTTTACACAAGACAACTGGCTGTAAGGACATACACTAATTTTCAAGCTAATTTTATGGATTATTATTTTTAGTTTTATTGTAAACTTAAACCGTAGGTTTACAGCAATAGCCATATTTATTGACATGAATGGAAATGTGCTTTTTTTTTTTTTTTAAAGCTGGTCATAATATTGGCCAAAAAGTTCATTTAGGTTTCTCTGTAATATCTTATGGGAAAACCCATATGAACTTTTTGAACAACCCAACAGATACCCTGGTTACATGAAATGATGAATAAATTCCATAGCTGGACATCACAAATCCTCTATTGCCTCTTTTTTGATCTGGTGAATCTGAATAATCTGATCATCGATTACTTAACTGTAGGTAGAAGTTTTAGCATCAAGAAACTCAACTGCTCAACGATTTTTTCTGGTAGGGTTCACACCCACAATGTCGACCCATCCCCCATTTAAATCCCAGCTCTGCCAGTTCTCTCAGGTTTGAACTCCTCATTTTTAGGGAGATGAAATGGTACAGAAGTGCTCAATTACCGGTGGACAGGCCCGTAGATGTATGCAATAAATGACGAAATGCAGATAAATATTCAGCAGAGCACCTGGGTCTAGTAAGCATTCCATAAAGAGCAGATACTACATAAAACAAGTAGACAAGAACTTAAAATGACAAGTAAAAAATGAACGTTGTCTCTAATGAAAATAATTGTTTTCTCAAAATCTGAGAAAAACAAAAAGCAAATAAACAAAAAACCCTCCCACTATTAACATACAATGCATTATCCCTACCATCTAGCACCATACCTATCGAACATAGGTGCTCGATAAATATTGATGCATTCCTAAATATTAACTATCAAAACCTATTATGAAACTCTGAGAATTTCTAGTTTGCAAACCTTGACTATTTCATCTTTGCATCTCAGTGCCTGGCAGATTATGTAACTTATTCAGTTAATTTCACCTTTTCTCATGCAATTAAAAAATAATTTGAATTCTTAAAACTTTTGATTTAATTCCATGTCAGGGGTTTTGGGTTTGGACTGTAACATAGAGTGACATAAGGGTAAGGGCCAAGTCTGTCTGGCTAATTATTCTTTATAACTAAGCAAGTGAGTAAAGCTTGAGGTCAGTTTAGACCTGGGATCACAATATATAAATCAATATATATTTATTATATATTCTAATAAATAAGTATATTATTTTGCTCAGTGTTTAACATAAACTAGGGGTTCAAATGTTTGAATAAATGCTTAAATTTTCATGTTCTATAAAAAAAGGGAACAAAACCGTAATTCCTAACCAGAGTTCAGACCAAACAAGTGTGTTAGAAGGCTACAATGGAAAACTTGCTGCAGGAAGCTCTGTTTTAAGAAAGTCTTCAGTTCAGTTCAGTTCAGTTCAGTCGCTCAGTCGTGTCCGACTCTCCGCGACCCCATG
Organism: Moschus berezovskii; assembly: GCF_049115385.1. Classification (NCBI taxonomy): domain Eukaryota; kingdom Metazoa; phylum Chordata; class Mammalia; order Artiodactyla; family Moschidae; genus Moschus; species Moschus berezovskii. Next base: position 95,780,348 of record NC_142465.1, read on the forward strand.
AATCACAGCACGCCAGGCCTCCCTGTCCATCACCAACTCCCGGAGTTCACTCAAACTCATGTCCACAGAGTCGGTGATGCCATCCAGCCATCTCACTCTCAGTCGTCCCCTTCTCCTCCTGCCCCCAACCTTTCCCAGCATCAGTCTTTTCCAGTGAGTCAACTCGTCACATGAGGTGGCCAAAGTATTGCAGTTTCAGCTTTAGCATCAGTCCTTCCAATGAACACCCAGGATTGATCTCCCTTAGAATGGACTGGTTGGATCTCCTGGCGGTACAAGGGACTCTTAGTATATGTTAATTATCTATCACTAAAACTAGAAAAACAAGAAAGTCTTAAAACCTGATCACATTAAGGAACTCACAGCAGTATTATCATTTTAGATCCGAGAAGCATTTACTCTACATGGCATGCTGGATTTTTTAGGTATTTTCTCACCAAAACCAAAACATAAGAATTCAGTGTCATATACAGTTTCACCAAAAACACATGCTTTTGACCAGAGAAACTCCATACAACCAGCTCTCTAAAGTAAAAAGCCAAAGTTCGACACTGCTACATAAAAATCTCCAATTACTTCCTGTTCTGTTTCTCAGAATTTGGAAGCACTGGCTTGGCTCTGCTCCCTAAAGGAACAAAACAAAGCGAGGAAACAGTCCTATCTAACCTTCTGATCCCTCTGCTAATTAAGAGAATGTGCGCCCAGGGAGGTCCCTGCAATGCTAACTTTGAGAGGCAAGAACTGAAATAAGAAAATTCAAAATGCAAGATTCTACTTTCTAAAACAGGAAATTCTCTCAAAAAGCAAACAAAAGTACTAATTATAAAAATTACCTTCACTGTACACCTGGGTCTGCCAATATCAACTCTTAGCGAAGGATCATTCATTCAATGAGCACTTTTCAAGAATGTCTGAAGATAAAGATCTTCAATCGGAGATGAGTTATTTTCAGAGAGCCATGTAGTTGTTTCAGGGCATATCAGGATATTTGGGTCAGGAAGGTGTTATTATGCTCAGTGCTACAGAAGCCAACAAAACCGTCAGTATTTTTTCCCATGGGTTTGATTTATTATGAGGATTAGGAGAAAGTAATTCTATCTCTGATAAAATCCTGTCACCTTAAGTGAATGAAGCCTGTGCAATCCTGAGTACAGAGCAGTAACAAATTTTAGATCAAGAGTAATAATACTGTATACCCAAGACTTGGATTCACACCATTAAACTGTTATCTTCTTTTGCGGAGGAAAACAAACTCCACGTGATTTTAAGTAGTTTTCATATAAAGTCCTGATCCTGGGGGTTTCAAAGCTATTGAAAAAAAATCTACAAGTCCCCAAACTGCAATAATCAGGCTGATTGAAGACTAACAGAGCAGCAGTAAACAAACGGGGTCTTAAGAAAAACCAAGATTTAAGGACTTGATATTCTTCCATTCCTGGCAGGGGCTCTCTTACGAGATGGAGTCGGGTTCATTATTCAGAAGCTTCTAATAAAAGCATTTTTATTTAATCTCATGATCAAAACAAGTTTAGAACTGTCTGGACTTCCTTCTCACCAGGTAAACAGTTGATCATATAAAAACACACCAGTTTTTTTGTTTGTTTGTTTTTTTCTTCTTTAACATAGAGCCTGTGAGGTCTTCCCAGCATGTGACAATGAACTTTGAGGTTAAGCCCAAGAGTTCTTATATACACCTTCAAAAGAATCTGTTTAAAGATAGGTAATTCCATCCCCTTGCATAGCTCAAGTAGTATTCTTTTCTGATTGTTTCTTACTGCTTCTCAACCCTTTGCCTCATTTTTCTCTCTCTGTTTCAGCCATGCGCATATAAACCCAGAGGATTAGCCCAATACTGACATACCAAGAAAGGGGTTTCTCACCTAACATTGACTGACATTTACCTGACTCTTACCTGACACTGATTTAACATCAATAGATATGAACTCCTCAGGACAAAGCCCTTCATTTCATTTTGTCCACAAGGTACAGAACTTAGTACAAAGGCATTCAAAGTTGCCTGCTGTCCTGATAAAACAAATGACATTTTATTTTAAATCACTGCAAGTGATGATAAATAATCAGACTACCGACAAAAGACTTTAGAATTGAAATCTAAAAAACACATCAAACATGCTGCCTCCATCAATGAGTACAAACCAAAAAATAAAAGTGTTCAACCAGCAAATTTAACTCTTCTCACTAAAAAAACTCTTCCTTAGAATGCCTTCTTCCAAAACTCTGAAGGAATTTTATCTGGCTAGTTCCCTAACAATTTCTTACTGAACTTGTGGTAGATACAATCTATGTTTCTTTTAAGTCAACTACTAACGTGAAAATTTATTATCTACTATACTATCTAAGTATTTTGGGTCTAATGTAAAAGACTATAAATATTCAGTTCAGTTCAGTTCAGTAGCTCAGTCGAGTCCGACTCTCCGCGACCCCATGAATCACAGCACACCAGGCCTCCCTGTCCATCACCAACTCCCGGAGTTCACTCAAACTCATGTCCACAGAGTCAGTGATGCCATCCAGCCATCTCATTCTCTGACGTCCCCTTCTCCTCCCGCCGCCAACCTTTCCCAGCATCAGAGTCTTTTCCAGTGAATCAACTCGTCGCATGAAGTGGCCAAAGTATTGCAGTTTCAGCTTTAGCATCAGTCCTTCCAATGAATACCCAGGATTGATCTCCTTTAGAATGGACTGGTTGGATCTCCTTGCAGTCCAAGGGACTCTCAAGAGTCTTCTCCAACACCACAGTTCAAAAGCATCGATTCTTCGGCGATCAGCTTTCCTTACAGTCCAACTCTCACATCCATACATGACCACGGGAAAAACCATAGCCTTGACTAGACGGACCTTTGTTGGCAAAGTAATGTCTCTGCTCTTTAATATACGATCAAGGTTGGTCATAACTTTCCTTCCAAGGAGTAAGCGTCTTTTAATTTCATGGCTACAATCAGCATCTGCAGTGATTTTGGAGCCCCAAAAAATAAAGTCTGACACTGTTTCCACTGTTTTTCCATCTATTTCCCATGAAGTGATGGGATCAGATGCCATGATCTTTGTTTTCTGAATGTTGAGCTTCAAGCCAACCTTTTCACTCTCCTCTTTCACTTTCATCAAGAGGCTCTTAAAACGAACCCTTCCCTGACCTCCAAAAGAAAACACCAGGAAGCAAGAAAGTAGAAAAGAGGAACGTACAGAATAGGGTGGAAATAATTTTAACTACATCAGTAATCACGAGAACTATAAGGGAATTCCCTGACGGTTAACAGTGATTAAGACTCTGCCTTCCAATGTAGGGGGCATGGATTTGCACATGCTGCATAGTGTAGCCAATAAATAAATAAATAAATGTAGGCCGGAGAAGATTCTCTTGAGAGTCCCTTGGACTGCAAGGAGATCCAACCAGTCCATCCTAAAGGAGATCAGTCCTCGGTGTTCATTGGAGGGACTGATGTTGAAGCTGAAACGCCAATACTTTGGCCACCTGATGCAAAGAGCCGACTCATTTGAAAAGACCCTGATGGTGGGAAAGATTGAAGGCAGGAGGAAAAGGGGATGACAGAGGATGAGATGGTTGGATGGCATCACTGACTCAATGGACATGAGTTTGGGTAAACTGTGGGAGTTGGTGATGGACAGGGAGACCTGGAGTGCTGTGGTTCATGGAGTCACAAAGAGTCAGACACAACTGAGCGACTGAACTGAACTGAACTGAAGTTAAATATAAGCTAATAAAACTTCGCCCACCTGGGTAAAAATCCACGACACGCTATTTTAAAGAGACACATCCAAATTATATGAATAAGCAAAGGTTTTTTTAAAGTAAAAGAGTAGAAAAGTTGTATTAGGCAAGTACTAAATTTAAACCAGTATATTAAGGAGGCTTCCTAAGCGGCACAATGGTAAAGAATCCCCCTGCCAATGCAGGAGACCAAGAGATGCAGGTTCAATCCCTGGATGGGAAAGATCCCCTGGAGCAGGCAATAGCAATCCACTTCAGTATTCTTGCTGAAAAATTCCACGGACAGAGGAGCCTGGTGTGTTACAGTCGATAGGGTCACAAAGAGTTGGACATAACTGTGAGCATGTGTGCATACACACACATGATCACTAAGATCAAACAAATAGGCAAGACCATTGGTAAAAATGGAGGTAGAGGTCAACTCCCAATGATAAAATGTTGCCTTCATTATGATGACATAGTCTACACTTAACAAAACATAGCAATTTTACACTCAAATGCATTTGATAACATAATTTCAAAATTTTTTAAAAATTACAGAACTTTAGAAAAAATGAAAAGTTATCACAACAGTTGAAAATTACAATAACATTCCTTTCTTAGTATCAGATTCCAGTCTCATGTAAACATTTCCAGAACACACAAAGTCCAATACCCTCCAACTCATTTTTGAGGCTAGAACACTGGTATCAAAGCCAGACAATGATAGCACAGACAGGGAATTTACAGGGCAATTTCACTTACTATGACAAATGGCAAAATTCTAAACAAAATATCAATGATCCCAATGGACCAATGTATAAAAATAAAAGTACACAGTGACCAAGTTGGGTTTATTCCAAGACCGCAAGGTTGGTTCACCATTAACAAATGTATTAACACCATTCACAGTAATGTGCTAAGTTAACAACCTTAAAAAAAAAAAATTTATCTCAATGAATGCAGAAAAAATATCTAATAGAATTTAATACTCATAAAGAAGTTCTTATACCAAACTAGGAATAACAGAGCCTTTTCTTAATCTAGAAAAGACACCCCCAAAAAATCTTCATTAAATATTATTCTTAATGGTAAAATTAGAGGCAGTTAAAGTCAGAGTTCGGAGAAGGCAATGGCAAGCCACTCCAGTACTCTTGCCTAGAAAATCCCATGGATGGAGGAGCCTGGTGGGCTGCAGTCCGTGGGGTCGCTAAGGGTCGGACACGACTGAGCGACTTCACTTTCACTTTTCACTTTCACACATTGGAGAAGGAAATGGCAACCCACTCCAGTGTTCTTGCCTGGAGAATCCCAGGGACGGGGGAGCCTGGTGGGCTTCCGTCTATGGGGTCACACAGAGTCGGACACGACTGAAGTGACTTAGCAGCAGCAGCAGCAAAGTCAGAGTTGTAGTTATTTTACTTATCATTTTACTGGAGGTACTAACCAGAAATATAAACAAAGGGTAGAAGAGAAAGTCAGGACTAGAAACAATAAAAAATCCCTCTTGTGATTTATAGAAAGATTGACAAATAGGTACATGTTCATCAAAAAATCCCTTTAAAAAGGTGAAGGCAACAAGAATACTAACTGGAAAAGATACCTGCAACCCAATGTTCATAGCAGCGTTATTCACAATTCGTAACTGCCAGGATATGGTAACAACCTAAGTATCCATCAACAGATGAAAGGATGTAAGACGTGGTATACACAGACAATGGAATACAACTCAGCCTTAAAAAAAAAAAAAGAATGAAATTCTATTAATTACAACAACATAGCATAATATCCTCACTTAGCATAATATCCTCCAAGTGAAACAAGTCAGACAGAAAGACAAATATTATATGATACCACTTATATGTAGAATCTAAAAAATAAAACAAACTAGTAAATTTAACAAAAGAAAAACTGATTCACAGATATAGAGGAAAAAACTAGTGGTTACCAGTGGGGAAAGGAAAGAGGAGAGATGCAAGATAGGTGAAGTAGATTAAGAGGTGTAAACAATTACAAATAAAAATAAGCTACAAGGATATATTGTACAACACAGGTGATACAGCCAATATTTTACAGTAACTATAAATGGAGCATAACTTAAAAAAAAAAAGTGAAGATACAAAACCAAACAGCAAAAGATTACTATCTATATTTCATAAGCAAACAGAAAATTCCTGCAATCAGAAGAAAAAAGACAAAAAGGAAACAAAAGATATCAACAGACATTTCACCGAAGAAAAAATACAAATATACAATAAGTATAATAAAAAATGCTTAACTTCATTAACCTGGGAAATTCAAGTAAAAGCCACTCCAGGAAACATTTAACAACCACCAGGCTGGCAAAAAATACAAAAGTTGGCCAAACAAGTGCTGACAAAGATATGAAGGAACAAGAACTCATACTACTGGAGGAAGTGTAATAGTACAACAACTTCAGAAAACAATTTAGATTTATTCAATGAAGCTGAAATGCACCTTACCACCTCAATTATACTTCTATGTCTGAGATAATCTTACAAATGAGCATGAGAAGACATACAATGATGCTCACATAAAGCCATAATAAAATAAAATAGCAAACATATGTCCACCAATGGGTAATGCTTAGATTATAGTATAAACAAACATACACTAAACTAATACACAGTCATAAAAATGAGCCACATCAATTTGGTATGAACCTTACAAATAATAATGCTTAACAAAATAAATCACATACAGAACGAATTCACTTTTATTAAGTTAAAAGAAGAAGCCGGGAAAATTAAACCATGCACTGTATATTGACTCAAACATATGTGGTGAAAATTTAAAGAAAACCAATGGAATGTTATAAACATTCAGGATGGTGGCTGCCTACGGGGGTAAGGGTAGGGGGTAATGACAGAGAAATGGAGTCAAGGAGGGGCAAGAGAGGGCTTCAAAGGTCTGAGACATGTTCTCATTTAAAGCTGAGTTATCTTGTGCAGTGATCAATGTATTTTTCTTTGTGTTGGACAAATTTTACACTCATTTGGTATATATTAGATTTTTCATCTAAATCTATATTAGATTTTTCATAATGAAGAAAACACATACTCAAAGTTTTTAAAAAGTACTTAGCATCAGATACAAGTAGTAGTTAAATAAATATCTGGCTCACAGAATATAGATAATTTGTTGCTAACTGCATAAATAAACTTACTTGTATTGCACAAGCAGATAGTTTGAATTATATAGATTATTTTAACCTGCTTTGCTTGTTTCCATGGAGCAAGTCTGACCAAAGGGTTGAAGACAAGAAAGAAATTACTATTAATTAGTCATGTTACAGAGTCCCTATTTATGAGCTTATAGTCAAATGCTCTTCCTAAAATTATTGCCAGGTGGTTCTGGGAATTTGTAAAATCCTGACTGCTGTCATTTCTACTTTGTTGCCTATTAGGCAACTCTGTGGTTTAAAGATTATGAAATTTTGCTCTGGTTCACCACACAGTCTGGACTTTCAAAATGACTGACAGCAAAAAGAAGAGATTAAATATTTACGTGTAAAAATATCTACTGTAGTTAACACCTATGTAAAAAACTTTAGGACCCAAAAATAGATTAAAATATTAATCTGAAAGCCCTAATCCTTGGATTTTAGACTTCATAAATAGTACCCCACAAACTGATTAAGTCACTGTCCTGTAGTATTAACATGTATCATTGCTTTACATTTTTTAATAATTTAATTTGGAGAATGTAATTTTTAATTTTAAGAAGATACTTAATATATTCTGAAGAACTTAAAATGAAAATACTGCAGTAATGAATCAGCACACACCTGTTTAGTATATAAACTCTTAGGAGTTCATGGATGTCTACCTAGATCTCCTTCACACAGTCAGAGCCCAGAAATTCTGGGGTGACCACCACCCTTGACCAATGAGACATGGTTTCCAGTCTGGTCGGTGGCAGGGTCACTTTTCTTGAAGATTCTGCTGAAACTAAATCCATTGAGCCTCTCAATGCCCAAGTTCATACCATCTCCATTCCCTTTCCCAAGCCATCTCTTGACGCAACTTTCGCCTTACCAGACTTTGCTGGGTCTGGCTCTGACCTAGCCTCCACTCTGCCTCTATCTTGTAAACTAAACCACATGTGGAAGCGGTGCCCCATTGTTAGCAAACCTCCTCTCAAAGCATTACCCCAATACTCTGGCTGTAACGGACTTTTCCTTAAGGACACCACCTGTCCTGTTCGCCCCTGTCAAACCATAGCTGTTTATTCCCTCCCCCTCAAGATCCTTCAACCACCTGACGGAACTTAATCCCTGGACCCCATCATGCCCGTAACCTGCACATAATCTGAAATCAACAACATCAGTGATCACAGTACATTAACGCAACCCCCAACCGCCAGCATGCATGTCTAACTACTCTTCCTCTGTGGGGTGTCTGTTCTTGGGAGAGTCTCTGTTCTAAGTTCATCAGATTCCTTCTTGCTCCATTTCCTTCCTTCCCAGCCTGAAGTCCAAGGGTCTAACATTTCAAAGTTTTCACACCCTAAACTCTCCTGCTCATCTGCCTTTCGTGGCATTAATCTAGAAAAACCCTCTGTGGCTCCAACTATTCACTTTATTCCCTGACCCTCCCTAAAGGTTCCATAAACACATGACGAGTGTCTACAAGGTAACCGAGACCTAGCACATAACATGCTGTGCTTTCATGAATTGCTGACTTGTTTATCACAAAACTTTTATTATAAACATCAACAAATATTTAGTGAGCATCTACTAAGGAGAGGAAAGCGCTCTTCTAAGCCCTGGGAGTTCAGAAATGAGCAGGTCGGAGAAGGTCCCTGTTCTTGGGAAGCTTACATCTCAGTGAGGGGTGACAGATGACAGAAGTACATGAACAAGAACCTGAGCCAGTAGTGCTCAGTACCAGGAGGAAAGTAAAGTACAGCAGGCCACATGACAGCAGGTGCCTGGTCGATGGGTTTTGGGAGTAAGACAGGGCTGTATATTGTCACTCTACTTATTTAACTTACATGCAGAGTACATCATGAGAAACGCTGGGCTGGAAGAAGCACACGCTGGAATCAAGATTGCCGGGAGAAATATCAATAACCTCAGATATGCAGATGACACCACCCTTATGGCAGAAAGTGAAGAAGAACAACTAAAGAGCCTCTTGATGAAAGTGAAAGAGGAGAGTGAAAAGTTGGCTTAAAGCTCAACATTCAGAAAACGAAGATCATGGCATCCGGTCCCATCACTTCATGGCAAATAGATGGGGAAACAGTGGAAACAGTGGCTGACTTTATTTTTCTGGGCTCCAAAATCACTGCAGATGGTGACTACAGCCATGAAATTAAAAGACGCTTACTTTTTGGAAGGAAAGTTATGACCAACCCAGACAGCATATTAAAAAGCAGAAACATTACTTTGCCAACAAAGGTCCGTCTAGTCAAGACTATGGTTTTTCCAGTGGTCATGTATGGATGTGAGAGTTGAACTATAAAGAAAGCTGATCACCAAAGAATTGATGCTTTTGAACTGTGGTGTTGGAGAAGACTCTTGAGAGTCCCTTGGACTGCAAGGAGATCCAACCAGTCCATCCTAAAAGAGATCAGTCCTGGGTGTTCATTGGAGGGACTGATGTTAAAGCTGAAACTCCGATACTTTGGCCGCCTGATGCGAAGAGCTGACTCACTGGAAAGGACCCTGATACTGGGAAAGATTGAGGGAAGGAGAAAGGGACGACAGAGGATGAGATGGTTGGATGGCATCACCAACTCAAGGGACATGGGTTTGGGTGGACTCTGGGAGTTGGTGATGGACAGGGAGGCCTGGCGTGCTGTGGTTCACGGGGTCACAAAGTCAGACACGACGGAGAGACTGAACTGACTGACTGACTGAAGACAGGGGAGTTCGTCTCCTTGAGAGCTTTCTTAAATACACTGAAACCTACAATATCTTCTCCACAACCCACAATAGAAGCACTAGGGCTCATTCTGAACCTTAAAATGACTTAGCCTCAATAAGACCATCAAACCAACTGAACACATCATGAAAGGGAAAAAAAAAGAACCCTGCTCTAAAGGCATCAGCAACTGATTCAATAAAGAGACTTGTACACATGTCCAGTTAATTTTCTACCTAACAGAAGTACACAATCAACAGGATCGAGTGTAATCCCCTATCTGAGGCAGAGGAAGCATAACCCTCAAATGAGCTCAGTAAGTTTGGGGGCACATGTGCTACACAACAGCTTACACAAAGGTTCCAATTCTCCATCTCTCCCTTTACGTACAATCTTTGCAACGTGATTTTCCAAGTTCTCGCAAAAGATGGACTCTCTCTCTCCACATCTTGAACTGGAGCTGGCTGTGAGACTTTCTTTGGCCAATGGAAAGCAGTGCATGAAGTGATGCTGTCCTAATTCTGAGCCCAGACCTTGAGAGACCTGGAGCACTTAGGCACACTTGCTTGCACAACTGCCTTCCACCAAGAGCAGGCCTGGGGAAGTCTACTGGGGATAAGAGACTGTGGAAGAGGGCCCAGTCATTTCTACCGTCTCAGAAAAGACCATCCCAGACCAGCCAAGATCAGCAGAGCCTCCTGCTTGACCCACATCTGATCTCAGACAAGAATAAATGCAACAGGACATTTAAAATGGAAAATCAACAAGATCCTAGTGAACAACACAAGGAACTCTCCTAAATGTGACAGCCTGTGTGGGAGGGAAGTTTGGAGGAAGAATGGATACATGTATATATATGGCTGAGTCCCTTTGCTGTCCACCTGAAACTATCATAACATTGTTAATTGACTATGCTGCTGCTAAGTCACTTCAGTCGTGTCCGACTCTGTGTGACCCCATAGACGGCCTCCTACCAGGCTCCCCCATCCCTGGGATTCTCCAGGCAAGAACACTGGAGTGGGTTGCCATTTCCTTCTTCGATGCATGAAAGTGAAAAGTTAAAGTGAAGTCGCTCAGTCATGTCTGACTCTTAGCGACCTCTTGGACTGCAGCCTACCAGGCTCCTCCGTCCATGGGATTTTCCAGGCAAGAGTACTGGAGTGGGGTGCCATTACCTATACTCCAATATAAAATAAGAAGTTTAAAAAAAGAGACTAAATGCAACAGAAACTAGAGGAAATGCCTAGCCAACCCAGGGCCCTATGTTCAGCAATATACAGTGACTATTTTAAGCCTATGAGTTTGGAGATGGCTTCTTATACAGCAGCAACCGACTCAGCAAGATTAATCATGTCTATTCAACCTGAAGCATCTATTACATTTCTCCTTCAACGTGTTTGAGGAATTGAAGCCCAAAACTGTAAAATATTTTCATCTTTAATACGACACTAGGTAGGAACTGTTATATACAGAAAAGATGTAGAACCCCATCAAAGGAGTTTATTTCTCCTACAAATAATATTGTCTGTTTTCAATTCTGTTTCCTCTGCAGCTCCACTGGGAAAGGAACAGCAGCTGGACTGAGACTCATTCATGTAAGAATGGGGTGGGGGGCTTGACACGACTTTGTAAAAATCTGGATTATTAGGTAAATGCTCAAAATGGACCTGTGATTTCTCTGTATCAGGAAAAAAAAAAAAGTCTTTTTATCATTCTTTTCTGAGATATAGAATTTCCTCAGCATGAACTATTTCTGAGAAACACAGCTATTCTTCCCAGTTCGCAAAGAATTTCTTTTTCGCACAGTGTCTTCTACCTCCTCCGAGAGTCTTAAATAAGTTTTTGAAAGTAGATATAATAAGTAAGCATGCCACCTCCCCTTCCCACTCATCTGGGTAAGCATAAAAGGTTTAGTGACTCTAACTGGACTCGGCCCGTCCAGCTTTCTACCCTGTGGGGCTGTTCTGAGAATCAAAGGAGAGGGAAGGCGAGGAGAATATTCAGAAGGAATGTGACCTCGCCTGGCCCACTGCCCACAGCTCCAGTCCCAGCCTACCCGGGCCACTACTGGTCACAGGCCGGCCTGACCAGCCAACGGCGCAGGCCTGTGAGCGCCTGTTTTCCAATACTGTTGCAGGGCCTGACAATAGTTAACACTTGTAAACTATTTCAAACCTCTATATTTAAACTTCTATAGTTGCAATCCCAATTTTTCCTATTCCTTTTTATTAATGATCAGGGGTTCAGTTCTTTTATTTCTCCTCCCTTCATCTACCACTTTCTGCAGATGATAATAATTTATTCTACAGATAATACATTCATTAAAAAATATTATGAAACACATTTTTAAAACACAGCATTATCCATGTTCAAACTGCCTTTTCATCATCACTCCTGGGTACGCTGTATCCTATACACCACCTCCCGCATAATTCATTCACCCCGCCTACGTAAACAGGCCCTGACATTACAATGCCTTGAGTTCTTCTCTACCCTGGAGAATATATTCATGCTAGGTCCTGCCTTTTATCTGCAGCCCTGGACAAAAGCTACTTTCCTCTTTCAATAAAGCCTTCCTTAGTGCCACTGAGTATTTCACAAATAAGCTGATTTCTAATTCTTAAATCACAGGGCTTTCTTCAATAGAAAACATTTTAAAAACCAAAAATATATATATTATTAAATGTACATACACCATTAACAACAAAACTTACTGACTAGCCTGTGTGACAGTTTCTACCTTCAAGAAGCTTACAATCTACACAAGTTGAAGACTTAAAAATGATATTTCTGGGGATTTCCCTGGCAGTCCAGAGGTTAAGACTGTGTTTCCAATGCGATAGGCAGAAGTTCGATCCCTGGTCGGGGAGTTAAGATCCCCCAAGACGTGCAGTGCAGCCAAAAAGATTTCTCTTTTAAAAAAATATTTCTGAACCATTATTAGTAAGCAAGGATTTTCAACTGTTTTCCAGCATAAATGATCTGGAAGTGTGCCATCTTATATATGAAACGTTATGGCCTTGCAAAACAAAAATACCCACATGTACACCTTGGTTTACAGTTTTTCCAAGTTTGTTCACGTATTCTCTCACATCATAAGCCCATAAGGAAGGCAAGACAAGAATTACCCTCTCCAAGAAACTTGTTCTTAGTGGGAATAAGCAATCTTCTCCAAGCTGTGTGGTTAAGAGAGATAACAGAGCCAAGGTCTGACCCTTGGGTACTTTCCACTTCACCAGAATACTCAGCGGCCAGAGGCTTACAGATACGCACACTGTGGTCACAGGACAAAAAGCATCTCCTCCTGGCCAACTTAACAGGCCTATAATAGGCCTACATCATGTATCATGGAGAACTCCTCAATTCCTAGGTGAATGCACACCGGACTCTCTCCACTGAGCTGTCGACAGGTTAGCACCCCTATTTACACTTATTTTTAAGACACAATAAAGTAAGGAAAAAATAAGCTTTACTAAGTTGTAAGACACAGACTGACGACAATACATGTAAAACATGTAAATATCTGTAAATCGACAGACATATAATGAGAGAATACAACCAAACTTTTTTTTACTTACCAGGGTGCACAACGAAACTATTTTCGAGAGCTCTATTAAGCTAACTGGCTCTGACATCAAAATTACAAATAAATTTAAATGACATAAATCATTAAGAAAAATAGCAAGAGAATAGAGAAAATATATGGAAGAAGCAATCTGTAGAAGAGACTCAAACAGGAGACAAACAGACGGAAAGATGACAATCGTGGCCAAAACCAAGAATATGCAAATTCAAAAAAGATACCACTTTTGTCCATTAGATTCCCTCAAAACTTAAGTCTGGTAACTCCAAGTACTGGCAAGGATACAGGAGATAATAATTCTATATACTGCATGATGCAAGGATAAAATGGTGAAGAGTTTTTGGAAGTTGGCCTAACCACAAAGAGTAAAGCCATAAACCAATCTGAATGTGACTGTCGAAGGGCTCCAACAGTTGGTCCAACTCCAGTTCCAGAAGGAATTTAGGGAGTGATGCACTGTTATCATTTGGGGCTTTCACATTCATTATGCAGCTTTGCACAATGTGTCACTTTCTACCACTTTCTTATTTTTTGCATGTAATTCCATGAACTTAATGAAAAATACTGCTTCTCATTTATAATTACACATTTCAATATTTTCAGATACTATTTATGGTGTTTAGCAGGGTTTTACCACATTTATCAAAAGCTAAAATACATATACAACCTAACTGAGCAATTTCCACATCTATTTTATAAAAATATTTGCATATGACCATAAAGTTTATGTATAAATATGTTCACAACAACAGTTTTAGAAACTGAGGGGGGAAGAAATGGAAAAACACTAAATGTCCAACAATAGAGGTGAAAATGAAAGTGAAAGTGAAGTCGCTCAGTCATGTCCGACTCTGTGACCCCATGGACTATATATATAGCCCACCAGGCTCCTCCGTCCATGGGATTCTCCAGGCAGGAATACTGGAGTGGGATTGCCATGTCCTTCTCCAGGGGATCTTCCCAACCCAGGGATCGAACCCCGGTCTCCCGCATTGCGGGCAGATGCTCTACCCTCTGAGCTACCAGGGAAGCCAGGGAACAATAGGGGTGGGTACAGCTAAATAATTAATGAATATTTTGTAGCTACTGAAAGAATGGTGTTGACTTCTAACTACTAATATGAAGAGATCTAAGATATTAAATAAAAAGGAAAAGTCAAAGAATCATACACATAGGACAAGTTCATCTTGGTAAAAACGAATGAATGAATGCCTGGACAGGTATGCAAAGAAAGGGGAGTAGGACAAACACCAAACTACTAATACAGGAACCTCCTCTGGGAAGTCGAGTATGGGGTGAGAGGGACTCTACACTACTGTATCAAAAGCAACAGTCACATTTTCCTATAAGTCTCCCTGGGAATGCACAGGTGACAGTGCCTACTCTTAAATATTGCCACTAATAACTAGTTAAATCATATAAATTAATCCAAAGTTCACAAGTCAGTCAAGCACTTAAAACCACACACTCATAATGCAAATACATATATATATGAGATTATCTGTCCATCTAGTCATCCACCCACCAACACATATGACCTTAGACACCATTATAATCACTAATATGGGTACTTGTTTCTCATTGATGAACTCTGCTACAGCTTTTTCACTCAGCAATGGGAAAGAGCAGTCCTGGTGTAATATGGATATTTTGCAAATTAATCTAGCACAAGATACCAATAATTGACATCTTATACTCCAGTTGTATTAATTGTGTGAACCCAGAATGAACAAACACTAAAGATTCAATTTACTCAAGTGTTCCCATGTTTTAAAAGTATTTGGGCCAACATGCAAGCTCTTGAATTGCTTTTCATTCTGAGGTTTATAATTTTATCATATAAATTAAAGATGGTAATCACACCTCTATACCGACATCCTCACCTAAGCCCTTGGCAAACATCAACTTGTCACAATATACTTTCCTACTGATCCAGAAGTTACTCTCCAAATTCTTCTGAATATAGTGCTACAAAATACTACTGCTAATCAATTAGAATTGCAACGCTACTCAAAAATTATTTACTATCTCTGGCAGTCCATTACATCAATAGTCTGCGATGAACCACATCTCCTTGTATTCAGAGGCTTGTATAGTTCTCCCCTACTTTTGAGTTTGGCCTCGGTTATGTGACTTGCTCTGACCAACAGGACACAAGCAGGCATAAAACAATCATAGGTTTTATTACATAAATGCTTATACCCAGGGGCTTGTCTTCTTGGAATATTCCCTCTTAGAAGCCCAGCTGCCTTGTTATCAAGCAATTCTAGACAGACCACTAAGGGATGAGAGGCCACGAGAAGACATTTGGAAATTCCGGCCACCATCAAGTTCCAACCGAATGTATCTGTATCAGTTCAGTCGCTCAGTCGTGTCCGACTCTCCGCGACCCCATGAATCACAGCACGCCAGACCTCCCTGTCCATCACCAACTCCCGGAGTTCACTCAAACTCATGTCCATCGAGTTGGTGATGCCATCCAGCCATCTCATTCTCTGTCGTCCCCTTCTCCTCCCGCCCCCAATACTTCCCAGCCTCTGTATGAGTAACCTCAATTACAGCACAGGAAACGGAAGAACAGCCTCGCTGAGCCCAGTCAACCCAAAGAAAGGTGAGAAATTATAACCATTGCTGCTTTTAGCTACTAAGTTTTAGGATAGTCAGTTATGTAACAACAGATAACTGGAAGACTAATTCTTGTTTCAAACTATCAGAATTGCTAATAACAACCCACACAGATTCTCCATCAAATTCTTCAAGAAATACCTTCAAATTTCACCTATCCAATCAGAGAGTTTATTGTAGGTCTGGAGAAACAGGGCACTTTGATACATTCTCATGTACAAGGGGAGATCATAACTTTGTACAAATCTCCTAGAGGGCAATTGGGCAAAATGTTAAGTAAGGAACTTTTTAAAAAGCTCATGAGTGAGTGAAGTGAAAGTCACTCAATCACGTCCAACTCTTTGGGAACCCATAGACTATACAGTCCATGGAATTCTCCAGGGCAGAATACTGGAGTGGGTAGCCTTTCCCTTTTCTAGGGGATCTTCCCAACCCAGAGATCGAACCTAGGTCTCTCATACTGCAGGCAGACTCTTTACCAGCTAAGCCACAAGGGAAGCCCAAGAACACTAGAGTAGGTAGCCTATCCCTTCTCCAGCAGATCTTCCCAACCCAGGAATCGAACCAGGGTCTCCTGCATTGTAGGTGGATTCTTTACCAACTGAGCTACCAGGGAAGCGCCAAAAAGCTCATACCGGATCCCAGTAATTCCAAATCTAGGAAACAAACATGCATATAAGAGTATTACACAGGATTTTTCTCACAGCAAAAAGTTAGAAACAGCTGTTTAGTTGCTAAGTCGTGCCCGACTCTTTTGAGAACCCAAGGACTGTAGCCCTCCAAGCTCCTCTGCCCATGGGATTCTCCAAGCAAGAATACTGGAGTGGGTTGCCATTTCCTTCTCCAGGGGATCTTCCCAACCCAGGAATCAAACCTGCGTCTCCCACATTGGCAGGCGGATTCTTGACCACTGAGCCACCAAGGAAGCCTCATAGCCATCTAAAATTAGGATGATTAAACTATTATATATTCATAAGACAGACTATCCGATTAATAAAAAAGCTTCCAATGAATAAATATATAATGACATGAAGACACACAATATAACTTTAATGAAAACAGCATTCAACGCAGTATTAGCAGTAAGACCCAAATCTTTAAAAATATTTATGCATATATACTGAAATATTAATAGAAATTCTCTCTGCATAATGGGACTGGGTGACTTTTATTTTCTCTTTTATACTCTTCAGTTTTTTTCCAAATGTTCTATAATAAAAATACATTACTTCTATAATCAGAAAGAAACACTTAACATTATAAAACAGGTTGGAAAAAAGCACACACACTTAAGATGGATTTGGAATCATTCTCTGACATTTCTTTACTAATTTTTTTTAAATGCCATCATTATTAGATGCATCTATATTCCATGGTAGAACAGATTTTTCAAAGTAAATGTAGTACCACAGATGAATTTTCAACAGAAAATAACTGAAACTAGGTTTAACATGTTACTTTCCTTGCACCATTACGCTGTACTATGGAAAATGAGCAAGAAGTAATTCCTTGTTTTTTCTGAAGACTGGACCATACTCCCATTTTACTGAGTTTTAAATTTTAGGTTGAACAACTTTATTGTAAACGTTTAATAAAATGGCTATTATACGCACTTTCAATCAACTTCAGCAAAAGCCGATGGAATTAACTCAATATGAAGACTAAAGCAATTTTTCATCTTAGAGGTAAATTCTCTTTTGAGGACCATATCTATCCCACAGAACTAACATGTGTAAAGAATCTTAGTCACTTGGAAGGGATGGAGGGAAATAATGTGTAGAACATCCATGGGACGTATGCAGTAAGCAAGTCTGGGTAGCATTACTCAAGCACTGACACTGTGTGGGAATTATGAGTGGCCAGTGATTTCAGAACCAGAGGGAATCCCTGGTACGCTCCAGCAGGGTGGGGTTTCGACCACAGTGAGTCTGTACTACCACTTGTACTAAATCCAAGTTGGTTTCCTCAATCCCCCTTGCTCAAGGCAGCCAGGACAGGATTGGTTTCTATGGCTTCATCCTCATAATTTAACACTTGCTCTCCATTCTCCTAGGTCCAGGCCTGAACCACCCTGTGAGTATCTTCAGCTACTCCCTCTTCAACAGAAGGCAGAAAGTGGCCTTGTAATCACTGATACTATCACTTCTTAGAAGCCTATAGACGCTCAAGTTCATGGCCTTCCTGGCCTTTAGCACTGTGCCCTGTATACCAGGGAGGAGCGGTAGTCTCTGATCATGCAGCCTTTCACACCCCAACTTCCTGCGTGAACCGGGCCTTCCTCTCTTATCGCACGGGTCCTCGGAAGGCTGGCTGATAGTACTATAATCTCAGCTTCAGCTAAGGACAGAAAATGACTGAAGACCAGAGGACCAGTCTTCACTCTAGCGGTGGGCATGGGGTACAAGACAGTCAAAGTCCCTAAGATTTTTTATTGGGGAACAGAGAAGAAAACTTATCTTTTGATTTAAACAGCTAAAAGAACGTAATTTGGGGCTGTGGGCAGCCATTTTCCCAGTTAAGTGGAAAAAAGCTTTCTCAAGTGAAAAAAGGTGGGTAAGAAAGGGCCTTGAAGGATTCATTTGTGTCACTCCTGGAATTAACGAACGAGAAGAGCTGGCTTTCGCTTATAATAGTTGGCTTTGGGTCACTGACATTTGCAACAGCATGAATCCTAACTAGATGACAAATGAGAAGCAGGAAAATGTCCTGGGATGTTCAGATTTCATTTTCCTACCATCTGTAATAGGTCTTCATTTCAAACATCTCACTGCCTATTATGTGTCGGATGCTGGAAACATGATTATGACACAGTCTCTGCCTCTAAAGAGTTAACAGTCTAGAGACGCGGTCCCCAACCTTTTTGGTACCAGACACAGGTTTTGCAGAAGACAGTTTTTCCATAGACTGCGACGGGAGGATGGTTTCGGGATAAGTCGAGCTCAGGCTGGGTTCATGCTCTTCATGCTCCTGCAAGAATCTAATGCCACCATGGGCAGGTGACAGAGCTCAGGTGGTAATGCAAGCCAATGGGGAGCGCCTGTAAATAAAGATGAAGCTTCTCTGGTTGGCCTGCCTCTCACCACCTGCTGTGCAGCCCAGTTCCTAACAGGTGACCCCTGGTCTAGAGGGATTCTCTTAGTGTTTCTGAAATCACTGGCCACTTCAAAGAATAATTCCCAAGTAGCCAGGAGGCTCCTTCTATGGAACCAAGGACTTTCCCGAGTCACTCTGACACAACGGTGCCCTGCACCTCATGAGGCTCACCTTCTACTTCTCTCAGGCCTTTCTAGGATCCACTGAGTTCAATGGTCTCTAAGTGGACTCTATCTGCTTTACTCATACTCCTCCTGACAGCAGACAGACTTCAGTTATTTCCTCTATTCTCCAAATCACAGTAGGCTGAACCGTCAACATTTCTAAGCAGAAACAGCACGGTCACTGCCAAGGTCTGTCTCCCAACAAGCGTCACAGGTCCCTGCATTATCTTGGCTTCACCCTGGTTCTGGTCCCTCAGTTGGGCTTCTGAGCAGATCCTATCCGTATCCTGGAGAAGAATCATATAAATCACACTCAAGAAACAACTGATTTTCTAATTCATACTGGGACAGACAGACTGTCACATAATAAGAATATTTAAATTTCACAAAGAGCCACATTACAAGGCTTTTGAATAGCATGGAGTTAAGGCTTTTGAATAGCATGGAATTAAGATCAAGTCATCAGCAAAACTCATCAAGAAATATTTATTGAGGAAGTATTATGAGAAAGGTTTAAGCTGAGGGACAGAAAATACAGCTATAAACAAGCTGCTTTTCCTGAAGGCTACCTCCCATGAGTAGGCCAACAGGTATTAACCAAGCATTGGCTTGATTTTAAAACGTGGTTTTTCAATATACTATTTCTGAAATAAGGATAAAAAGGTTTATATAATATGGTTATATCTCTCTGTCCCCCCTGAAAAGCTGTTATTATTATTAAATCAGTGGTACTGATGACTACTGGGAGCTTAAAAGAAACATGGTGGTTATAAGATTAAATATTTCATCATAATCCTGTTAAGTGTTAAAAAGAAATATAAGGAGAGAATCTGATGAGGGGCAGAACTTACGCTGGAGGGGCTCCACTAAGTCTCCCCAAAGTCTCATCTAACACAACAGGCAGACCGACCCTTTCAAAGGGCAAAATCAGACCACACTTTTCCTCTGCTCAGACCTGCGACAGCTCCACATCACTCTATGTTAACAGCCAATTATACCAACCAATGAGGCCCACGCACCCCTGCCTGTCCTTCTCTGATTGCACTGTTTTTCCCTCCCACACCCATTCCTACACACTCCTCTCCTGATCCTCCACATCTAACTCTTAATTTTTTTTTCTTACAGCACTTATATATGCTTACATAACACAAAACTTATTTATCAATGTTTTATTTTCTTTGTCTGATATTCCCTCCCCCACCACCCCACTCCCAAGAAGAGTAGAGAGAGGTGGGTATATTTTGTTTAATGATGTGTCCTATTCACTAAGGCATGTAATTATGAGTTCAAAATGTATTGAAGAGAACTGGAAGAAAAAATGTGTTGCCACTGGGACTGAAATAAGAGTTACAATCATAATCACAGTCAGCTTAGCCTTGCTCTCTAGTAGACAGTAGAGGGTAACTCCTGTTGCAGTTTCTCCTTTTTTCTAAAATTCTACGTCACATCAACCCCACCCCAAGTCTTTCATTGGCTACAACAACACCGTCACTCAGGTTACAGTCCAATCTCAAGCCCAGATGCTATTAATTCTTCATCTGTCAGGTGACTCTGTGCTGCTCTGTTCTGATCATCCTGTAGGGTTTCACAGCTGAGCTTCAAGGTTTACTCCTTACCTTTGTGAGAAAGGTCTCTTCCATACTGGACCAGTTCCTCACAATACATCTGCTCAAAGCATCATGCACACGTCATAGCGTTTATCAGGCTACGACTGTACATCTGTGATCATGTTACCACTGTCTCTCCCCCTAATTTAACTATAAGCTCCATAAAAGCAAGGTCCATGTCTGTTTCATTCATAAAACCTAAAGCGCTCAGCACACAGCGCTCACTAAGTATTTGTTGAATGAGTTATTGGATGAAAGAATATGACAGTGCTGGCTTGGATCTACATATATTATTTGGAGATAAAGCAGCTGAGACAGCATTTTAAGGGGTAGAGGATGTGTTTCTTACTCATGAGGGGGAATAGAAAATAATGTTGGGAGTCCTTTGGAAGGTCCAGATTTTAGCCACCTAAAATGTGATGTCCTTTTTAAGGTAAGCAGCTCAAAAAGCAAACCATCATTAACACCTCCACCCAGAGCTCCCCACAACCACCAAACCCCCTTATTCTGGTCAAGGGCCCCAATCATTCTTGTAGCCACTCAGACACAAAGGCCTCTAAATAACTTTTGACCTCTCTTTCTCTGACAACCTCCCAGCTCACCAAGACTCCCAAGGCCTGTCAACTCCTCTTTAATAACTTTGATCAATGGCCTCCTTCCTTTCCATTCCCACTGCTACCAACTTGGTTCCAGCACTAACTCCCAGATTACAGCCACAAACCCAGAAAGGGACTCCTCCATTCCATGTTTTGCCCCTCTCTAAGCCATGCTGCCTACATTAAAATCTCTCTTAATACCTTCACCTTACGCTATTAATGCTATACCAAACAAAAAACAAAACAAAAAAGGAAACAACCCACCTGGAGTGGCTTGCCTAGAAATGAAAATCTCAGCCTTACATTCAAACACCTGACACAATATAGCACCAAACAGAATTCCTAGTCTGACTTCCCATTATCCTAGCATTTTTTTCTAATCACCTACCAGCAGGGTAGTTATCACTATTTAACCCCTCAAAACCTACTGACCAGTATTTTTTTAATAGAATCTCGGAATTTGGTCATTTCTTCACATCCACTCGAGAGTGCTGGTGCTGGGCATTATTCTAGGTATTTGGTATACATGTGAATTCCAGCCATGCCTTGAAGGCCTACCTCAACTCCTGCCTCTTCCTTCAAGCCTTTCCCCTTCAACCTGGCCCTAAGTAAGTTTCTTCTTCTTTCTCTGACTTCTTAGGATGCCATCTGAGTGACAACCAGCATCACTTTTACATAGCTATTACATGTCACTTTTCATCATTTAACCCCAACTTACACATATCTTTATAGAAAAGTGAAAAGGTTCCAGAAGAGAGTATTTGCCCACAAGAGCTGAGAAACCCCTTGTCTTTGTAGGACACACAGAGATACCTGAACAGGGATGTTTACATTGCACCAGTTTCTGTGGCCTCCGATTCCTTGACTCTTCCAACCAATTCTTTCCCTACCACCTTTCGTTCCTCCTTCCTAAACTACACCAGCTTTGACAATCAGAAATACAAACCAAGAAAGAAGTCCATCCACATAAGGGGGAAATCACTTCAGAAATCCAGAAGGGGCTCTCTAAATGCAGTCACTTGCACCCCTACCCCAACTAACTCCTCTGGAGGCTGGAGGCCAGCAGTATCAGCAGACACACTTACCAGGGGCTCACCAGATGCTGGCATTAAGCTATATGCAGACACAAGAAGACGCTGAGCAGGCCTGGTCCTGAGCGATGGTCCTGGGACTAAAAAGGACCATGAAATCCCATGATAAAATTCATGCTATTGCAAGTCCTGTTATCCCACCCTAGAAACCCTAAATACATTTTATCACTGAAACATTTATGGGAAACTTTCCTAATCCGTCACAAAACACTCTTTTCCTTTATGAAGGTTCCGTTTTAAAATTGATGTTTGCTCATTTTTTTTAAAACAACCCAACTGCACTGGGTCTTCATGGCTGTGCAGGTTTTCTCTGGTTGTGGTGAGTAGGAGGTACTCTCCAGTTGCAGGGTGCAGGCTTCTTATTGCAGTGGCTTCTCCTGTTGGGGAGCACAGGTTCTTGCTGCACGGGCTTAGTTGCCCCAAGGCATGTCAAATCTCCCCAGACGAGGGATCGAACCTGCATATGTCCTTTCATTGACAGGAGGGTTCATGTCTCTTCTTCCTAGTAAGACTGTTTGCTCCAGGAAAGCCTCAGCTGAGTCACCAAATACCCAGAATAGTGCCCGGCACCAGCACTCTCGTGGATGTAAAGAAATGACCAAATTCCAAGATTCTATTAAAAAAAACACTGGTCAATAGGTTTTTGAGGGGTTAAACAAGCTTTCATGTGCCTATTAACCTACCTACTAACCTAGGGGGCTTCCCAGGTGGCTCAGTAGACTCCGCCTGACCACACAGGAGACACAGGTTCAACCCCTGAGTCAGGAAGATCCCCTGGAGAAGGAAATGGCAACCCACTCCAGTATTCTGGCCTGGAAAATCCCATGGGCAGAGACTGGTGGGCTACAGTCCATAAAATCGCAGAGTTAGACATAACTGAGCGAGTGAGCACACACATACTAACCTATCCATTGTACTTGTTTCTTTGAAATGATCTCTATTTCCAAGCAATCTATTTATGGAGGGACACATACCATAGGATCTGTTCATACTGCTCTGTATTTTTAGCTCTAGAAGAGTCTTAGCCCAGAGACCTTAATTTGAATGATAATGACTAATAAATAGTGAAGCTATAAGACCTACAATAGGCCTTTAACCTCTTTAAGCTTCAGTTTCATCATGAAAAAGGGCGCAGGGGGAGGAGGAGGGGAAAAGGTAAAAAAAGGCTACTGTGAGTATTAAATTCATCGAATGCTATGCTGAAGTGCCTCACAGGGAGTCCATGGGCCCCATACCATCTCCTTTTAATACTCCACATGCTTTTCTCTATACCACATTTGAAGGTTGAAACCACAGTTCATTGTTAGGCTGTATCTAACAAATGAGCATAAAGCGCTTCATACACACTCATGTGTATGAAGGATTACTCATTCCAAATACTGTTATGGATATGGAAAAGATGTACAATGTCCATGAATTGTTCGGAAACATGATGTTGCTACACCAATTATAATATTATAGTACGACCATATCAAACAACTTTAAATATCAAATACATTGCAATATATTCTCACAGTAACTATGTTCCCTGTCTTCACTAATAGTTTGAGTTGTGATAATGTAGGAAGAAACAGATTTTCTTCTCACCTGCAACTTTAAATGGCTATTTCATACTAGAATTCCCCTCACTGCAGATTAGTTTGAAATTCTAAGCACACATTAGATCCAACTATAGCAGATACTGAAATGAAACTTCATTAGTCAAAAAAAAAATCAAACACTGCTCTATTTGCATGTCTAAGTTCAATTTTTACAACTTTAAATTTAAAATCAAGGAAAAAAGTAATATGAAAATATAACCTCACAACATTTACATACTACTCTATGACCCTGCAAAGACATTTTTTGATCCCCAAACCTGTCACATAAGACAATGACATCTAGACAATTAGAAGAAAGTTGCTCACTATTCAGAGAGCATTGTTTCAAGATTTACTTAGCACTTTAAATTAACCATCTTAAAGCTTTGAAGCACAAAGTAATAGTCAATGACACATACATTTTAAGCTACCATGACCTGTCATTACAGAGTCATTAAGTAATATTTTCAAGGAGTAAGCAGAAAGCTTTATAACCTTTAAATATATGACTATCTTCTGCACTTTGAGCTGAGTTATTTGAATATTTAAAGCTATACTTCATAAATTATAAAAATCACCGGAAACGTTCAGCACTCTTCCCCAAAAATAAAAAGCATGAATTAATTGTTAAAAAGCAATATGGAAACAATAATCAAATCCAGACTCTGTGTATATGTATTTACGCACACACACAATAAAATAATTTAGAGGCTGGCTAGCTTAAGGCAAACTTTCTTCATTAAGAAAATAAACTTAAATATTTATTGTTACAATAAAGAATTAATTTTCAAATTTTAACATTTTTCTGGCCAAAGTGATTTAAAGTAAAATACCTTCTCTTTATATTCTGTTTCCTAACTGTAAACTTTCATGAAAGAACCAATTTCAAAAACTGTATAAACTGATTATCCAGCTCAAATCTATACAACTCTTAACTCTGATCCACTCCTCTATTGACATTAGTGAGCGCTGTCAACTGTACACACACAACTCTCCCACTGTGGCAACAGAAAGAGAGCAGACACACAGCTTTGGTTCTACTTAGACTTATCTGTGGTTATCTACACACAGCTTAAAGACAGAGATTAAATAGTTAAGCAGGATCTGAAAGCTAAGTAACTTTCCACATCTCCCATACTATCTCTTCTTTGGCACTCTGAGTGCATTATTCTGTAGAATATTGTAAATTCCCAGAACCATATAAAATTCAAAGAAATTTGAAAGTTGGCCAGAACTGAGAGTTGCCTTCTCCAGCCCGCCTAATTTAAAGATGTGAAGACTGAGCTCCACTGTCTTAGCAGGTCAAGGCCACAGTCCCCCCTTCCTCTGCTCTTCTTACTGCCCACGGGAATGCAGGTATTGACACTAAAACATTGATACAATCCAAAGATAAATTCTTCTTGGCCATCTGCCATTTTGAACCACCACCACCATTTGTTCTGAAGAGAATTTGAGAGTTAAATGTACTTCACGTGGGAACTAAAGTAGAAACAACTCCAGTTCTTGGTCTCCCTTCTTGCTCTGGGAGCCTCCCAGGAACACAGGATTAGGAATAACAAGATGATCAATGGGTCTTTTATCTGCCTTTCATCTTCTCTCATCCCACCCTGCTCACTCCATCACCTCTTTTTATTATAATCTGGTCAATAACTTCCTTTCTTCATCTGACATAGAACCCACAGTGAAAAATATATCCACCAACAGCCATCACTGTCCTACGGCAAACTCCTATCCTTTCTCCTACTCTGAACATTTTAAATATAGTTCACATCCCGGCTGGTTCTCATCTTGCTGTCTTTGCAGACTCCTAAGTTCCAAAGGCATGTTTCTGTTGTTTTATTATGTGGTGTGACAAGGAAGAGTTCTTCTGATGACAACCACAATTAAAACGAGATTCAGTCATGGTAACATATGCTAGAGCGCTCTGCAAACTGTGAAGTTTCAAATACGAGCAGTGCCCCTAGGACAGTACAATAATCAAGCACCCCTGACTGCTCATAACAACACAAGAAGGTAAAAGGTTTTGAGGAAATGACAGCCTACATTAGAGATTTAACTGATCTTAAAAGAAATTAGTCTTCTGATACAACCCAGAAAGGAAAAACAGCAGCACCTAACGTTCAGTAAATCATGTATTTCTCAATGGTTGTTTTAAACTTCTACTTAAAACAAGTTTAAAGGTTTTATGAATGCATATTTCTAAAACGTGCTCAACTTTAGAACAAATTACCTTCATAAAGTAAATTCTTTATTGCTACCTTTGGACACAACGATTGGCTGTCTACCAATACCACATGATGAAAACCCGCTAGCTTAAAAATGCATGTAGAATTAAAGTCAAATTATTACAGCTTTCTGAATGCTGTCCTTATGTGCCTGAGAAACTTAAGCATGACACAAATAAGATTCTAATTTGTTTAAGTCAACATAAAAGAAACTCTAATCAAAAGGGCTAGTGAAACAAAAGAAAACTCGGTCTTTTCTAACAGCTTAGTTCTAAATTAAAACACACATATTCGGCCTGCACAGAGTAACATTTTGCACTGCCAAATAAACATTCATCTAAGGATGTACACATTCACCAAAATTTAAATAATATTGAGAACTACAGTGTTACTCCTATTCTGTAAAATCAGCGAAGCTTAATGTACAGCAGCTAAAATTATACTGGATAAAAATAAATGAACTCCATCCAAAAAAAGCTGTCTTCGGAAATATCAATACTTTGTGCAAAAAAAAGAAGAATCCCTTTAATGACAATACAAACTCACTTTAATTCAGGATGAAAAAGAACTCTAAAGGAAACAGTTGGTGACTCTGCACTTTACTCATGCCTTTGTTTTTTAGGCCATCTAATGATGCACAGCACAATATCCAAATAAAAGATGTAAATCAAACATATCCAAGGAAGGACCACATCATGAAACTACTCCATTCCTGTATCTTCATTCTGCTTTCTCCATTTCTACATCCAAAAAAAGCAAGCATAGCTAATAACTGTATGTTTCCCTTAATATTTTACAAAAAATCATCCTAAAAAAATGTTTAAGCCATGTAGATAATTATAATTTAGTGAGGTATGGCATCATCTTTAAAATGGCACTCAGTAAAATGCCTTACTGGGCTGGAGGAAGCAGAGGTACCTTAAGCTAGGTATCTGTTATTATTAATAAGCCAATTACATCTCAACCAAATCTCATAGTTAAGCATTCTCCTTCAAGCCTCAGTTCCTTAAAATGAAACAAAAAATTTTAAAACAAGCTCTTAAGTAAACAATTTCTAATTTAAAATGAAGATAAAACCACCTTTATGTTCCCTTGAGGGATAAAAAAATTTTCCTACATAATGTTGACCTCAAACTGGTGTATCTGTCTCCAAGTACTGTCAAGTTAACAGTTAACAGAAACTATTTCAATATTCTATAAAATTAATTTAAAGATTAGGACTGGTCATTTGTCCTTAAGTGCTACTGAAAGCCTTTTATTCAAACACAAATGCCAGCAAAACATTTAGATATGAAACTTTGAAACTTAGTTCTATTTACATAAACTGAGGCAAATTACAAACAATGCTTCCACAGATGTTTGTGAAATATTCCGTATTTATTTGATTTTACTTTCAGTCCTGTCACTATCCATCAAACTGTAACCTAGCTTTACATCACTTTCACTACTTACTAATAGCTCTGGTCAAAATACACATGAACAGAATTCACTAAAAAGAAAAAAGGTAACATGCTAAAGACAAACTACTACAATCACTCAAGAATATATACAGAAGCACCAAAAATATAACTGTGGCCATAAATGATCTAACTGCTAAATCAATGAATGCCCAGGCAAATAACATAAGAAAACTGAGTGTTGTCTTTCACCTCAAATTCCAACACTCATAAAGCATAAAATCAGTAAAATATGATAAATCTTAAGAAACGATTGTACCTAGACATACAACCAAAGGTTAATCACATCTGAATTACCAAGGGAAAAAAATCATAATTAAAAAGACTCACTTTATATAGTATCTTGCACCTTCAAAAGTATATGCTTCTTCCCAGCCAGTCGGCAAATCTAAAAAACATGTATTTCACAATCGGTATTACTTCAACAGAACAGCACAGTAAGTTTCAAACCATTTTAATTATTTCTTTTCACGATCAGTGATTTTCATTTATTAAGTTTCTAACCCAACCCCCCAAAAAAGCATTAGACTGGTAGTAAAATTCATAGTAGATACAATATCATTTTTGGGAAATGACAATTCATATGCAATGCCACCAGAAAATTATCAACCATATTAGAGATTATCTGACAAAATTATACACTTTGATCAGAGTGGAGAGGAAAAAAGCCAAGAGATGTCTTCTAATCCCAAGTAAATATCCATGAACAGCAGGCCAAAATACCCCCCAAAATCAAAGAAAAAGACTGTGCATAAAAGGTAACACCCACTTCTTCCTAAGGATGTTGAGTCTACTTAAGACCACACCTTTCAGCTACATGAGTGAATCCATCAGGGAAGTGTCACTAATGAGAGAGAACTTCCTAAGTATTTAATTAAGGGGAATGAAATCTGACATCACATGCTTTATACATGTGTGTTTCTACAGACCTGGCATTTAGAGATGTGAAGTTTCAAGTTATAAACCTGGCAAGAATGCAGGTGAATGATGGTAACATTTTGTGCTTGCAAATTACTTACAAACGACCAGAGGCTTGGATTTAACCACGATACCACTCTGAAATAAAAAACCACTGATATGTGTGCAAAATCAAAGCAAAATAAACCAAACCAGAAAAAAAAAAAAAAAATCAAGATCATGTCTCAAAAATCAAAGTAACCTGAAAGCACAGAATAAAATTTTTCTGACATGTGAATGTAATCAAACCTGGAGAGTAAATACGATAAAAATATGTATTTCACATAGCCAAAATAATCATGGACCAGTTCCACAAGAGGATGGGGCTACATAGCCTAAACATCACATTGCCTCTTGTGACACAAACCTGTTACTATCCACAACGCAAAGAGGCCATTGAAGTTGACTGTATGTATGCCAAACACCAAAATGTACATTTCAGTCAAAGAGGACACTGAGGAGTTAAGAAATATGACGGTGAATTAGTCAGAAATGCCTTAAAAATGGAACCTCATCATGCTTGCTACAGCAGCTTTCTCCTTCCTCCTCCACCTTTTTGCAAATTTGGGGATATTAGTCACTGTGCTGAACTCCAGCATTTAATACAGGAGACAGGCTTGTTCAATAACCTGGCAACTTTAAGAGAGAACCTCGGAGTTGGAGAGGAAATATACCAGAAGACTAGCTCTACAGAGCTTTTCTGAAGCCGGCCTCACCTTCCACCCAAACTGTTCTCAAGCCTTTCCAATCACCAGTAACAGAGACAGGCCAGGAAGAGAACACATGTTACGTTTCAAAGGCAAACAAGTTTCAAGAATGTACACAAAGACTGACAAAAGAAAGCCAGAGCAGCACTGAAGCTCCAATCTGCTCTTCTCCAGCTCAGCTCACAGGCAGCCTTCAAACCAGCTACCCGAGGCACCGAGCTCTCCAATCGGGGACCCAGGCCCGCACGCGGGACGCCCCGACCCCCACCCCAGCACGCCCACCGGCTCCGGGCGGCGTGTGCGACCTCGGTGCTGCCGCCGGGGACTTTGAATCGGGCTGGCGGGCAAATGCAGCTGCAAATGCCTCCTCCGGCCCCGGCTGCACGAGGGAAAGAGCCCAGATTTCCCCAGCCGCTCCGGCGCGGGGAACGATCGCAGCAGCCCCCGAAGTCCTCACCTCCTCCATCAGCCACCTTACCCCCAAGTCCCACCTCGGAGGAGGAAGCCCCCCGGGAGGTTGTGGATACGTTCTCCCAGCGGACCGGAGGCAGGATCCCGGGGCTGCACGACGGGAGAGGGAAAGGACTTCCTAAAAGGTGGCAAGGGGGCCGGGGGGCGGCAGGAGGACTCAGGAGTGGCCGCGGGAGGAACAGCTCAGGGTCCCGGCTTTCCCGGGAGAGGGGAGTGGGCCACCCTACGCGGGTGGGGGGCGCAGGGTGAGCAGTTTGGAACGGGGCAGAGGGCGCCGCGGGCTGGCGGCGATCCGAGGCGGCGGAGAGGGGCGTCCGGAGACTCGAGGGAAGTCCGCCGGCGGGGTCCCCCCGGTTCCCTCTACCTGCGGCCGCCCCCGCCGGCCTGCGCCCCACCTCGCCGCCTCCCGGGGGTCGGCGGCTCGGGGCAGGTAGCGAGGCGGGCGGCCGGGGCTCTGCCGCCTCCTCCCGGCGGAGCCCAACTCCTCTCGGGCCCGGCCGGGCTCGGCGTTACCTGTGCTCTGCCGCCGGTGCCCGGTGACCACGGCCTCGCCGGTGACGGGGTGCAGCCAGGTGGTGCTCTTCGCCTCCTCGCTGCAGGGGGGGAGAGAAGAAGCCGAGACCCGGCGTGAGTGGGGGCGCCGTGGGGAGCCGCGGGGGCCGGAGCGGCGCCGACCCGCCGCGCTGTCCCGCGGCTCCAGCCTCCCGCCCGCCTCCGGGCCCCCCGCGCCGGCCCCGGGCCTTTACTTGATGAAGAAGACGCGGCCGCCCCGGGTGATTCCGTAAGTCCAGGAGCGGGGCAGGGAGCAGATCCACTCCAGGTTCAGATCCGCCGCCATGTCTGATCCCCAGCCGCCGCCGCCGCCTTGTCCTGCTGCCGCCGCGGCTGCCGAGGGAGGAGGGAGCGAGCCAGCGAGCGAGCAGAGTGAGCGCGGCCGGAGCGCGCCTCCCCGGCCCGGCGCGCCCCCGCGCGCGCCCTACCCCCGCGGGCGGCGCCCGCCCCGCCGCCCGGGCTGGGTCGGGCCCGCGCCGCCGCCCCTCCGCATCCTCCGCGGCCGCCGGCCGGCCGCCCCGCCGCGCGCTCGGGGGATGGGCGAGCGGCGCCGCGCCCCGCGGCCAGACCCCTCCCTCCCGCGCCGCCCCACCGCCCCCGCCGCCCGAGCCGAGGTTCCGGGATCGATTTAAAAAAAAAAAAGGCGTCCTGCCCCCCGGGCTTTGCCTAAGGCTTCCCAGCCCCAAGCGCGATTCCAAGCGTAATCTGAACACCCCTGATTGCTCTCTCTCTGAAACAACAGAAACACAGCATCTGAGCTTTGTTTTATAAGAGCTATTGGGTATCTAAGATTTTCCCCCCAAAAAAGGAAAAAATATATACATATGTGTGTGTGTGTGTATGTATATATATATGTATCGGTTTTAAAAGGAAGGCCGTTTTTATTCAACCACACGGAAGGTTTTTCCTGTTTGTGTTTTGTGTGCCGGATAGCAACGGTTTGACAAGTTGCCACGGACCCACAAATAAGAGTGAATTCAGACTCGACACAACAAGTTTGCCTCTTCCTGGACCCCTTAAATCTTTTAACGTTTTTTGAAATACAAACTTGTCTTTTTCTCATACTTTTTTAAAAATTCAGTTATTTACCAACCTGAATTTCTACTTTCTCATGTCTCCTATAAGTTATAATATTAGCTAACTGTACAGAGCCTTTGAAACCGTGTACGTTTTTTAAGTCCCTGCAACAGCCCTGTGGATAGTACTATAATCCCCATTTTACAGATGGGAAAAATAAAGTTTGAAGAAACTTGCCCAAGTGTCCCCATGTAGCCCACCAGGCTCCTCTGTCCGTGGAATTCTCCAGGCAAGAATACTGGAGTGGATTGCCATTTCCTACTCTAGGGGATCTTTCCGACCCAGGGATCAAACTGGCATCTCCTGCATTGGCAGGTGGATTCTTTACACTGCACCACATGGGTAGCCCCCAAGGTCACAGTACTAAGTGACAAAACCTGTATTTTAACTGACTGTTAAATTTCAAAAGTCTATTTGTGTAATCACACTACTATACTTATTTTAAGTCCCACCTTTCCTCTGCCCTCCCACCCTTTTTTGTTGTTGTTTTGTTTTGTTTTTTAACCAGAGAATGGCAGATTTCGTTGCAACTAAGATCTCCCTTAAGGCCAGCTCACAGCATTGGCCTCCTCTTATTGTCTCTGATGCTCAGCCACACTTGGAATTGCTTCTGTGTCTTTGCAGCAAGATGACTCATGCCAACAGGAGTACACAGCTCAATAATAATAATAATACTTGGTGTTCTCATAGCACCTTTTCTGACCAGTTTTGGGGACCTCTGAAGAATTATCTTACTCATATTCCCAAATGCTCAAAGAGGCATATCTTTTCAACAGTTACCAAAACTAAGGCAGGAAAAGGGTAAATGACCTTGGCCAAAGCAAGATCCAGACACTAAGATGGAGCCTGGATGAGAATGCAGTTTCATTGGACTTTTATCTCTCATCCTCTAATTCCCCAAGGCCATTCTGTCTTTGGTGAAAAGGAGTCTGCAATTACTGCTATAATTTTCCTGTCCATCTGCATACACAGGGGAAAAAAATAACATCACTTTAATGCTTCTCTCTTTTCGGTTCCTTTGCATTCCCCTCTTTCATTTCATTACTTCTTGACATCTTATCTCCTGCCCAGTCTCTGGAAAAATGAGGTTTTGTTTTTTTTTTTAATCAATGAATAACTAGCAGGAAATGTTCCACATTACCATCAGCGGTCACAGGATGTAACATAGCAAGAAGATCAAGAGGTATTGACTTTATAGCGTGCTATCATTATATACTGAAAAATCTAAAGTAAATCTTTAATATCATAATAATAACTTTAGAAATCTAGTACCTGTTAGTACAGTAGTATCATTTGACTTTTTGACTTCATACTACTGAGAAGTCATTAAGTTGACCATAGGTTGTATGGAGATTTCATTTTTCCTGTGAATCTTTGATTTACAAGATTCATGAATGCAAGGCATATTTCAAAAAGTGATAGAGATTCACTTAACAAAAATGTGTATCTTACAAAATCACACTTGCAGTGCTTAAATAGTAACCTAAAATCTTATGTACAATTCCCTATGTCTCAAAATTTAGGAAAGGTAGTAAATAAGTTAGTAACAATATACAAAATGAGGCGTATACAAAATACTCCTGATTTGGAAAAGTAATAGTCCCCGTGGCTTTAGGGAAGCAATTAAAAGCGGCTTCATACATTAGAATGTGAGGCACTCTGGATAATTTTCGCCCTTAATGAGTAAAGCTATATTCTTTAAATTTTCCTTGAATGTCCTTTCTCTGCAGCTTTATTGCCTTACCCAGGTCTGCTTTACTTTCTGTTTGTATGTACATGTAGGAAGCAAAGAATCATGTCTTCTCCATCACTGAACCCTTCCCAACCTTGAGTCAGTTCTCAGATGGTTATTGGATTTCATTTTCTTCCCAGTGCTTTGACCTCCCAGCAGAGTTAGTTTCCAGTAACACATCCCCTTTTATCACCCTGTACCTCTTCAATAACCGACTCAGATCTAAACTCCTATCTAACCTCTGATTTTTATTTTTTTTATACTTCCATCTTATGAAACCATTCCATTTCATACATCATGATCTACCTTTTTGAGGAGTATCAGCCTATGACTGTTGCAGCTTCCCTGGAAAAGAAGTTTAAAAGTGCTGAACACTAAAAGTAAACATCACTCTGTCTATACATAGAGGACAATCCTTGTCCTTAAAGAGCTTCCAGTTCAAATATAACAGAAAAATACACACTGTGACAAGAAAAATCAGAGGAAAGTTTCTTAAAATATGTAAAAGAGAACAAAGTGACATCTTAGAAAACAGCAAATAAATTTTTCCCCCTTTTAATGGAAATGATAAAGGCATGACCTCTGGAAAGTAGACAAAGAGGCTCTAGAGAGAAATTTCTTTTTTACTATCAAGAACCCTCTTTTATTCATGCACATTGTTATTGTTCAGTTGCTCAGTCGTGTCCGACTCTCCGCGACCCCATGAATCACAGCACGCCAGGCCTCCCTGTCCATCACTATCCATCTTTGCCAACCCATAGACTGCAGTACTCCAGGCTTCCCTGTCCACTGTCTCATGAGTTTGCTGAAACTCATGTCCATTGAGTCAGTGATGCCATCCAACTGTCTCATCCTCTGTCGCCCGCTTTGCCTCCTGCCCTCAATCTTTCCATTAACCAACAAAGTTTTGTGAATTTGATTAGGTTGTAAATCCAACTATGTTTGTGTTACCTTATATGTTGTGTTACTTTATTCATTCACAGAGTAAAGAATATTGTAAACAGTTCCTTTAATTACTCAACTATAGCATGTTTTGTTGTTTTTGTTTAGTTGCTAAGTCATGTCCGACTCTTGTGACTTCATGGACTGTAGCCCACCAAGCTCCTCTGTCCATAGGATTTCC
The DNA here is from genome assembly GCF_049115385.1 of Moschus berezovskii. Taxonomy (NCBI): domain Eukaryota; kingdom Metazoa; phylum Chordata; class Mammalia; order Artiodactyla; family Moschidae; genus Moschus; species Moschus berezovskii. Next base: position 95,814,609 of record NC_142465.1, read on the forward strand.
AGGTATCAGACCCGCTTCTCTTGCCTTGACAAGCAGATTCTTTACTTCTGAGCCACCAGGGAAAGTGAAAGTGAAAATTGCTCAGTTGTGTCTGACTCTGTGACCCCACGGACTGTTCAGTTCAGTTCAGTTCAGTTGTTCAGTCGTGTCCGACTCTTTGCAACCCCATGAATCACAGCATGCCAGGCCTCCCTGTCCATCACCAACTCCCGGAGTTCACTCAAACTTATGTCCATCGAGTCAGTGATGCCATCCAGCCATCTCTTAAGTCCATGCAATTCTTCAGGCCAGAATACTGGAATGGGTAGCCATTCCTTTCTCCAGGGGATCTTCCCAAACCAGGGATCGAACCCAGGTCTCCGGCATTGCAGGCGGACTCTTTACCAACTGAGCAACCAGGGAAACCTCTATATATCAAGAAAAGTTGTGAGGAGGGGCAAATAGAAGATGCAATTAGCTTATTGAAAATCCAGAGAGAAAAGGTGGAAATTGAGAATCTAAAAGAAGACAAATAATATTTCAAAGTCAATGTCTTAGAGATTCTTTTTCTGTTAAACAATAAACTGATCAAAAAGTTATAGTTGAAATTATTTCCCTCATTCATTCAATGGCCATATGTAGAATCCCTACTGTATATGAGGTACCAGCTGGGTGAGAGGAATCAGAAATCTTGGCCTTCTCTTGGAGGCTTAGAAAGAAAGATGGAGATGTAAATATTGAAGTACAGTTTAGAAGAAGCATCTCTACCCTTCACATAGAAATAAACCACAGCAGTTGCTGTCTAAGGGTGTCTTGTGAACCCTCAAGGCTTATCTCAAACTACAGTCTTTTCATGTTGATGTTTTGTAGAGCCCTTCAATTCTAAATGGGGATAATTGAAAGAAATATGTAGTAGCATTAGTAACCCTACTACTGGCTAATCCGTCTACCACAGCTGGGGTTCTAGGCTAAGTTGGCATCTGCTTGGAGGCGTGGAGACTCATAGGGATGGATATCAAAAATGTCTTCAAGGGACTTACCTGTGAATCTCTGGATTCGCTCAAATTAAACACCTCTTCCTTTATCCCAGTCATCAAAGCTTCAGTCACCTGCTTTTTTCTTTGCTGTAAAAGGACTTCCACCTGGGAAATCCTTAACACTTCTTTTAATTCTCCACCATTTGCATTTTGGTCTTTTCTCTGGTGGCTCAGTCAGTAAAGAGTCTACCTGCAATGCGGGAGACTTGGGTTCAATCCCAGGATGGGGAAGATCCCATGGAAAAAGAAATGGCAACCCACTCCAGTATTCTTGCCTGGAGAATTCCATGGACAGAGGAGCCTGGTGGGCTACAGTCCATAGGGTCACAAAGAGTCAGACATGACTGAGTGACAAACACTTTCAGTGGTTAAGACTCCATGCTTCCACTCCAAGGGGCACAAGTTCGATCTCTGGTTGAGGAAGATCCCACATGCTGCAGGGGAAAAGAAGTATTCTATGATGTACTGGCAAGAGGCTGGATACAGTGAGTCATGAGTCTGGCTGAATTTCCTGACATTGCCATGAATCAGTGTGTGACTTTGAACAAGTCGTTTAAACTCCTTTCCCGTCTCAGACCTCTGGATTCTCATCTGTCAAGTAAGGGCATTGGTCTAGTTAGTATGTCACCCATGATTCTCTTTGACTCTGAAGTTCTCTGTTTTCACGGGGTGAGCATTCCAGCAGCTGAAGCTGGGGATGTTTCATCACTGTGAACAGACACAAGTAAGACGCCTGCTGTATAAAACTGTTTAGGATTTTCTGCTGCTCAGATGGTTTATTATAGAAAACTTTGGAAGAGCAATTTAGAAAGTTCTTTCACATGCAGTGTCATATGTAACTTGTGCATTGGTATTATTAATGTTATACACAAGAATATGGGCTCCACAAATATATTATGTAATCTAGCCATTAAGTGGAGAACTTAGGGCTTGAACCTGGTCAATTTTAATGAGCCTTAGGGTTTCGATGTTCAATTTCAAATTCTGTCCATAAGGGATTCCCCTCCTAGCCAAGCTCCATTCGTTCACGCTCTTCCTTACCTCTCTGCCTACTGCAGCCGGCGTCTGCTCTCACCACGTCACTGCACCTGCTCTTCTGAGTCACCAGGTCCCTCCTGAAGGCTGCCAAGTCCAGTAGATGCTTTCAACTCCAACCGTTCTTGATCTCCCTTCTGTAATCCATATGTCACCACTTCCACTCCTTGAAACTTTCCATTTTGGAGTTTCTTAACGTCACTTCCTTGTGGTTCTTCTCCTGCTCTTTGCTCTAAATCATCTGCAGCATAGTCACCTGGTAGCTTATCTCAGTGTTGATTCCTGGGCCTCCCCCAGATCCATTCAACCAGAACCGCTGAGGATTAGACCAAGGAATCCACATCTAACTATCACTTCAGTGATTTTTGTATATATTAATAATGTCTTAGAACCATGGCCCGATATGATGGTAATTCCCTAGCTTATTTCCAGCCTAGACCTCTCTCTTGAGTTCTAGACGATATATCAAATTTTCCTTCTAGACATATTTCTTCTGGAATATCCCTTCTAGGTGGTCCTCAAGAACTCAAATTCAGCATTCCTAAACAAGTCATTTTGTTCCAAATACTTGCCCCACCCCGTGTGTTCCCCTCTTATTGACTGATTTGTTGTTGCTAAGTCACGTCCAACTCTTTGCAACCGCATGGACTGCAGCACACCAGGCTCCTCTGTCCTCCGCTATCCCCTAGAGTTTGCTCAAATTCATGTCCATTGTGTCAGTGAATGGTACCAGCGTCCAAAGAAACATCCACACCAGAAACTTCAGAATCATCCTCCCATAACCAGTTAATAAATTGTATTAATTCTTCATTAAATATATCACAAAGCTATCCCCTTCCTCACTTCTCAGGTCCTAATATGAGCATTCATTGCCACTACAAGAAGGATTATTTTTTAAAATGCAAATCAGATTATGTTTCTTTCTTGCGGAAAATCTTCTCAAGGCTCAACAAACTGAGAAGACAAATCCTAAGCCTGTTGCCTGGTATTCGAGACCCTTCTTAATCTGAGCCATGCCCACCCACTGGTCACCATGAGTTGCCTGAATGTGTGCTCAGTCACTTCAGCATCTCCAACTCTTTCCACCCTATGGACAAAGTCCGCCAGGCTCCTCTGTCCATGGGATTCTCCAGGCAAGGAGACTGGAGTGGGCTGCCATACCCTCCTCCAGGGAATCTTCCCAACCCAGGGATTGAACCTGCATCTCCTGTGTCTCCTGCATTGCAGGCAGATTCTTGACCGCTGAGCCACCAGGGAAGCCCAAGCTTACTGTTCTCTAATTAAGCCAGGCTCTTTCAGGTCTCCATACATGCTCTTCTCTCTCCCTAAAATGTCCTCTTCCCTGTTTACCTAACAAACTCCTACTTATGTTTACACTATTAGCTCAAGACTTCCACTAAGAAACCATCTCTGGGGGACTTCCCTGGTAGTCCAGTGGTTAAGACTCTGCACTGCACAGATTCAATCAGGGAAGTAGGATCCTGCATGCCTGATGGGGTGGCCAAAAAGAAACCATCCTTGATTCCTTTGGGTCGACAAGCTACTTCTGCCATATTCCCTTCTCTACTGAATTGCTCTTATAGTCTACATCTCTTTCTCCATCCTAATTCCCTCAATGAAAACATTTTATTTATCATTATCACCTAACATTCAATAAACATTGCTTATGTAAATGAATAATAGTACTGATATTTACGTAGTGCACTGCATTTTATGAAGCACTCCTTATTTGATACTTATTTCTGTTTTTATTACTGCAAGTTGCCAGTGAGTCACGCTTCTTCCTTTCTTAGATTTAACATTCTGTTTAGCTTTTTATAGAATATCCCATATAGAAGAGAAAAAAAAAAAATGGCATGAGCCCAAGACCAGCATAGCAGTATATGAAAATAGCTGCTTTCTATGTAACTGTCTACCTGGCTTAAAGAATAGTAAGATTTGTAGTTCTATTGAGTGAGATATTGAAGGACAGAAAGGATTAAGCATTGTCTGTAATTTGCTAAAGGGCCTTATGGCATCTTCTTTTGAATATAAGTTCTTCCTAGAAAAAGCAATATTGATAAAAATAATATGTAGTACCTAGAAAATCAGATATTATAGCTGAATGAATTGGAGGAAAAAACAAACTTACAATCACGAATTATGTGTGTAGCTGTAAGTGATAAAGGTTATCAGATCTCATGCCCTAAGCCCAAGGAATAAATGAAAGAAAGAAAAGGAGTCATTTTCTCCCTCATTGTTAGTGTTTTGGGCACCCCAGGTTGCTCAGTGGGTAAAGAATCCACCTCCCAAAATTTAGAAGATGAAGGTTTGATCCCTGGGTCCGGAAGATCCCCTGGAGGAGGGCATGGCAACCCACTCCAGTATTTTTGCCTGGAGGATTTCATGGACAGAGGAGTCTGAGGGGTACAGTCCCCAGGGTCACAAAGAGTTGGACACAAATGAAGTGACTAAGCATGCATGCTACTGTTTTACTTTCTGAATAGACGATTTTTCTTTAATATTTTGAGTCACTGCTTGCTTAAAGCAAGAGATTTCCCCCCAATTCATCTTATTATAGCAAACTATGTGCATGTACATGTATACATTTCCAGCTGTGTCATTCTGAGCCCATCTTTATCATTTGTATAGAGTAGATAGAAATAGCTCTTTATCTTGCTTTTTGTTTGTTTTAGTATTTATTTATTTATTTGGCTGTGTCAGTTCTTAGCTGTGGCATGCAGGATCTTCGTTACATCATGTGAGATCTTTCACTGTGGTGCATGGACTTCCTATTATTAGTTGTGGTCCACGGTACTTGGGCTTAGTTGGTCTGTGGCACATGGAATCTCAGTTCCCTGACCAGGGATCAAATCCACGTCCTCTGCATTGCAAAGTAGATTCTTAACAACTGGACCACAAGGGAAACCCCTGTATATGTTTTTTACTAGAGTATTTTAAGAAAGTTTCTTGGGTAAACAATCTTCATAATAGGGTGATTTTTAAATTTTTATAATTGTCATAACATTCATCATAAGCAAAATGTAATGAATTATAAATTTTTCAGCAATATTTAACATGCTCAGAAGATTAGATGATGTTCTACATATTGATGAAAATAAAAGAATCCCTCTGTTTGCGTAAGTAAAAAGTTGGTGCTAAATATTTTGATAGCTGGAGAAATTCTCTTTATACTATTACCCTGTGGTAACTAGCTTTATTATGATTAGAGATTTTTTTATCTGGAGTTTATTTATCCAATTTAAGTAATAGACACTTCATGAACCCAATAATACGTCTCATCGTAGGCTAGGGAAACTGGGGATAAAAAGAAATACAAATGCAGGTTATGGCCCTCAAGGCATCACAATACTCAAGTTGAGGTAGGGGGGAGTGGAGAAGAGATAAAAAATATTATATTGGTAATAGATGATATGACAGATGGTTCACAAGATGGAAGAAAGCTTGTAAAATAGACATCTATCTTGCAACCATGGCAGGGGGAGGGTAGGTAGGTCTTTCTGGGAGAAAGCATTACCTGAGTTATGTTGTTAATCAATGGCACCTCTATAAGGATTTGTTTTTTTTTAATCATTTGTTTTATTAAAATATAGTTCATTTACAATGTTGTATTAATTATTGCTATACAGCAAAGTGAGTTGGTTATTCATATACATATGAAAGTTGAAAGTGTTAGTAGCTCAGTTGTGTCTGACTCTTTGTGACCCTAAGAACTATAGCCCGCCAGGCTCTTCTGTCTATGGAATTCTCCAGACAGGAATATTGGAGTGGGTAGACATTCCCTTCTCCAAGAGACCTTCCTAACCTAGGGATTAAACCCAGGTCTCCTGCATTGCAAGCAGATTCTTTACTGTCTGAACCACCATGGAAGCCCATATACATATACACATATTCTTGTCCATATTCTTTTCCATTATGGTTTAGCAAAGGATTTGAATATGGTTCCTTGTGCTATATAGTAGGGCCTTGTTGTTTATCCATGCTGTCACTAATCCCAAACTCCCAATCCATCCCTCTCCCATCGCCCTCTCTCTTGACAACCTCCCGTCTATTCTCCACGTCCGTGGTTCTGCTTATGTTTCATCACTGGGGTCATTTGTGTCATGTTTTAGATTCCACTTGTAAGTGGTATTTGTCTTTCTGACTTCTTCACTTAGGGTGATAATTTCTCCTTTCATCCATGTTGTGGCAAATGGCATTATTTTGTTCTTTTCTATGGCTGAATAGTGTTCCATTATGTATATATACCACGTCTTTATCCATTCATCTGTTGATAGACATTTGGGTTGTGTTCATGAATTGGCTACTGTGAATAGTGCTACTATGAACAAAGGGATACATGTATCTTTCTGATTTATTATTTTGTTTGGATATATGCCAAGGAATGGGATGGCTGGATCATATGGTAATTATATTTTTTTGTTTTCTAAGGAATCTCTATACTGTTTTTCACTGTGGCTGCACTAAGTCATATACCTACATACATTTACATACTACGTACATTCATGTACATACTACATACCTAGTATGTATAGAGCACATACAGTTACATACTAACTTACATGTCTACATACATAACTTACACATCTACTTACGTTTCCTAAAAAGTGTAGGAAATTCCCCTTTTCTCCAAACCCTTTCCAGCATTTGTCATTTGTGAATTTTTAATGGTGGCCATTCTGATCAACATGAGGTGGTACCTCACTGTAGTTTTGATTTGCATTTCTCTAAAAATGAGCAATGTTGAGCATCTTTTCATGTACCTACTGGCCACCTGTATTTCTTCTTTGGAGAAATACCTCGTTAGGTCTTCTGCCCATTTTTCAGCTGGGTTGTTTGTTATTCTGGTGTTGAATTGTAGGGTATAGTTTGAAAATTAAGCCCTTGTCAGTTGCATTTTCTGCAAATTTTTCCTCCATTCTGTTGTTGTTACTGTTCAGCCACCCAGGTGTGTCTGACTCTGTGACCCCATGGACTGCAGCACACTAGGCTTCCCTGTCCTCCACCATCTCCCGGAGTTTGCTTAAACTCATGTCTGTTGAGTCAGTGATGCCATCCAACCATCTCTTCCTCTGTCGTCCCCTTCTCCTCCTGCCCTCAATCTTTCCCAGCATCAGGGTCTTTCCTAATGAGTCGACTCTTCGCATCAGGTGGCCAAAGTATTGGAGTTTCAGCTTCAGCATCAGTCCTTCCAATGAATATTCAGGATTGATTTTCTTTAGGACTGACTGATTTGAACTCCTTGCTGTCCAAGGGACTCTCAAGAGTCTTCTTCAACACTACAGTTCAAAAACATCAATTCTTTGATGCTCAGCCTTCTTTATGGTCCAACTCTCATATCCATACATGACTACTGGAAAAACCAAGCTTTGATTAGATGAACCTTTGTTGACAAAGTAATGTCTCTGCTTTTTAATATACTGTCTAGGTTTGTTATAGCTTTTCTTCCAAGGAACAAGCTTTTTTAAATTTCATCGCTGCAGTCACCATCTGCAATGATTTTAGAGCCCCCCAAAATAAAGTCTGTCACTGTTTCCATTGTTTCTCCATTTATTTTCCATGTTTGTTTTGCTTATGGTTTTCTTTGCTGTGCAAAAGGCTTGTAAATTTGATGAGGTCCCATTTGTTTTTTGTTTTTATTTCTATTGCCTTGGGAATATTTCTTGAAACTGGTAAATTACAGCATCAGCTGACACTGCCCTCATTCCTTCCTGCTATAGCTCTGTTAGAATATTAGGTACAAGATATTTGGGGGCCTTAAAAGGCAGAAACTGATGATTTACCCATAATCTTTTCTTCCCTCTTAAAGCCCCCTTATTTTTGTTGTTGTTGCTGTTGCTGTTGGATGCATGGATGCATGAACTAAAGACATATCTTCCAGGCATGCTTTAACTTAGATATTAGCTCTTCAATTGGGTTTTGCTGAGTGGGATGTAAACAGAGAAATGTATGGCATATTATGGGAAATTTCCTTAAATGATGGTTAGCAAATACTTAATTCTGCTTATTTCCTCTTCTTTGAACTGTTGCTTGAGAGGTGGATTGGACGACTGTACCTCCTCCAATACTTTGGCCACCTGATGCAAAGAGCCAGCTCACTGGAAAAGACCCTGATGTTGGGAAAGATTGAGGGCAGGAGGAAAAGGGGGTGACAGAGGACAAGATGGTTGGATGGCATCATTGATTCAATGGACATGAGGTTGAGTAAATTCAGGGAGATAGTGACAGACAGAGAAAGAAGCCTGGAGTGCTGAAGTCCATGGGATCACAGTCGGACATGACGGAGTGACTGAAAACAACAACAACCTCCATCTGGGCTGAAGAAGATGAAGACTACACCCTAGGGACACAGAGCAGACACCTGGTTATATCTCTTAGGACTTCAGGCAGCAGCACCAACATAACAACTCTAAAGTGCTTTCTTCAGACTTACAAGTGAGGGAGAAATTAAATTCCATCTTGATTAAGCTAATGCTGTTTGGGGGAACCAGGATGATCTGCTGCTGCTCTCAGCTCAACCTAATCTTACGTATCACATCGATCTTACTCCCCAGCACTTAGCACACACTGCCTATCACATGTCAGATAATAAGTGATTTTTTGGATGAATAAATTAACGAATGTATGAATGTCCATAGACACATCAAAATTACTTACCCAAACTTTGCCTTATGCTTCAATAACTCCTAATTATTTTTTTGGATGAATTAGGTAGTCTTATGGTGTACCTTATTTCCTGCGAGTGAGGCAGGCTGCTTTAATACATTCTGGGAATTAGACAATTTCTTTGATATCTTAATTTGAACTATAGCAGGCAAAAGTTAGTTGACTGCCCAAATAGTCGTACTACTTTACTGTGACTACACATTGCCAACATGCTATCATATTATTGCAAAGAAAAAGCAAAACAGACAGAAAACTTGGATCAAAATAAGCATCTTTGCCAACTGTGCGCTGTTGGATATATGTTGTATTTTGCTTGTCTTCTGTCTACCCAGGTCTCAGGGAGAGGGTTTGAACACCACATATGCCAGTATCATACACTTTCTCCCAACTACATGCTTTGTAGAGAAGCACTGCTTATTAGGGGCAAGACACAGTTTTCAAGAAGATTTATATCATCTAGATTGTTCTATATACAATGAAGTCTAAAGAGTAAACATCTTAGAAAACATTTAAAAAAAACCCTTCTAAATGGTTCCAGTTCATTAATAGGAGTGCATTTTATTAAACATTTTGAAATGCAGCAAAGAGCATTAGACTCAGAGATCTAGGCCTTATGTTGCTTCAGTGTCGGCTGTTTTCACTTTCCATCTCCCTGTAAAATGGCGGAATAGTTACCCAGCACGTTTCATTATGTGTGTTGAAACAGATAACATCTTGAAATAGCTTGAACTGCTCAGATATAAATGTTTTAAAACAAACATGGCATTTGTCTAGAGTCGAGGAAAAAGGAAGGTCATTTAAATTAGTAGTAGTTTGCATGCTGTCTCCATCTCTGGGCAGCTTGCTGTGATTTTTTTCCTCTGAAGACCATCACTTATTTTCAAAATGACTACTCCAAAGCAAAACTAGAACAGCAGCTTTTGTTGTGAAATAGTTGTAGAGGAGAATTTTTCTCCACGAAATTATACTTAATTCAGGGATGGAAATGAATTGCTTTTAGAAACAGAAGAGAGGAAAGAAGGAAAGGAGGGAAGAGAGAAGAAAAGGAAGGAAGAAAGGAAAGAAGGCAGAGGGAAGAAAGAAAGCTAAAAGAACTGTACTATTCCGTGACTCTGATTGTCTACAAGTTAAAGCTTGTGCTTAGTTGCCCAGTCGTGTCCGACTCTTCGTGACCCAATGGGCTGCAACCTGCCAGGCCCTCTGTCCATGGGGATTCTCCAGGCGAGAATACCAGAGGGCTTGCCATGCTTTCCTCCAGGGGATCTCCCCAACTCAGGGATCAAACCCAGGTCTCCCACATTACAGGAGGTTTCCTTACTGTCTGAGCCACCAGGGAAGCCCAGGTTAAAGCTTAGAAGCTCAAATTGATTTTTCATTTTTTTTCTTTTTGTTTCTGCTCAATCCCTTCCTTATAGAAAATTTTACTGGATATTTCTTTCTTTTTGGACCATAAAAATTTATCATCATGAATAGCTTTCTCTTTTCCAGTTCCTTCATACTAAAAAAGTAATGGTTGCAGTGCTGCAGGAGTAAATACAATCCAGTGCAATGATGAAGCTAATTGAGAAGGGAGAGGTTGGAGGAGACTATTTAAGGAGATGGGTTAGAGAAAAGGGCTGAGCAATTCACAGAATGGAGGCTCTCCATCAAGCAATTAGAATGACTCTCAAAATTGTTTCAAGATATTTATGTACCTAAACAGTAGCCTCATGTATTCAGGAAGAACTCATTGAATCAAAATTGCTGTAACTTGAACAGGTCTAATTTTCTTTTATTATATTTTACAGATGAGGAAGTAGAGGCAAAACCAGCTGTACAGTTTGCATAAATGAAAACGTCAGGCTCCTTGTTCAAGGACTATTAGGCAGGTCTTCCTTGGTGGTCCAGTGGTTAAGAATCTGCCTGCCATTGCAGGGGACACAAGTTCAATCCTTGATCTGAGAAGATCTTGCATGCCGTGGGGCAACTAACCTGGTGCTCCACAACAAGAGAAGCCACCTCAAAGAGAAGCCCAAGCACCACAGCTAGCAAGTCACCCTCGTTTGTTGGAACTAGAGAAAGCCTGCATATAGCAATGAGTCAAAAATAATAAATAAATAAACTGCTAAGAGTCGAGCACGACTGTGACTGAACTGACTGAAAGTGCTAGTTGCTCAGTCTTTGAGATCCCATGGACTGTATGGAATTCTCTAGGCAAGAATACTGGAATGGGTTGCCATTCCCTTCTCTAGGGGATCTTCCCAACCCAGGGATCAAACTCGCATCTCCTATGCTTCCTGTATTGGCAGGCGGGTTCTTTACTGCTAGCACCATCTGGGAAGCCCCAAAAAGAGGTTAGTTCAGTTCACTCGCTCAGTCATGTCCGACTCTCTGCGACCCCATGGACTGCAGCAGGCCAGGCTTCCCTATCCATCACCAGCTCCCAGAACTTACTCAAACTCAAGTCCATTGAGTTGGTGATGCCATCCAACCTTCTCTTCCTCTATTGTCCCCTTCTCCTCCCTCCTTCAATCTTCCCCAGCATCAGGGTCTTTTCAAATCAGTCAGTTCTTCTCATCAGGTGGCCAAAGTATTGGAGTTTCAGCTTCAGCATCAGTCCTTCCAATGAATATTCAGGACTGATTTCCTCTTGCAGTCCAAGGGACTCTCAAGAGTTTTCTCCAAACACTGCAGTTCAAAAGCATCAATTCTTTGATGTTCAGCTTTCTTTATAGTCCAACTCTCACATCCATACATGACTACTGGAAAAACCATAGCCTTGACTCAACGGACCTTTGTTGGCAAAGTAATGTCTCTGCTTTTTCTTATGCTGTCTAGGTTCGTCACAAGTTTTCTTCCAAGGATCAAGCATCTTTTAATTTCATGGCTGCGGTCACCATCTGCAGTGATTTTGGAGCCCAAAAAAATAAAGTCTATCATTGTTTCCATTGTTTCTCCATCTACTTGCCATGAAGGAATGGGACCAGATGCCATGATCTTAGTTTTCTGAATGTTGAGCTTTAAGCCAACTTTTTCACTCTCCTCTTTCACTTTCATCAAGAGGCTCTTTAGTTCTTCTTTGCTTTCTGCGGTGTGGTGTTAACTGCATATCTGAGGTTATTGATATTTCCCTTGGCTATCTTGATTCCAGCTTGTGCTTCATCCAGCCCAGCATTTCTCATGATGTACTCTGCATTTAAGGTAAATAATCAGGATGACAATATACAGCCTTGATGTTCTCCTTTCCCGATTTGGAACCAGTCTGTTGTTCCATGTCCATTTCTAACTGTTGCTTCTTGACCTACATACAGATTTCTGAGGAGGCGGGTCAGGTGGTCTGGTATTCCCATCTCCTTAAGAATTTTCCACAGTTTGTTGTGATCCATACAGTCAAAGGCTTTGGCATAGTCAATAAAGCAGAAGTAGATGTTTTTCTGGAACTCTCTCGCTTTTTTGATGATCCAACGGATGTTGGCAATTTAATCTCTGGTTCCTCTGCTTTTTCTAAATTCAGTTTGAACATCCAGAAGTTCACGGTTCACATACTTTTGAAGCCTGCCTTGGAGAATTTTGAGCATTACTTTGCTAGCGTGTGAAATGAGTGCAATTGTGCAGTAGTCAGACAGGTTAAATTACTTGCCTGATGAAACTGGTTAGGAGATCTAGCCTCCTAGTTCTTTGTCTGGTTTTTCTTTTTTTCTTCACATTCTATTATTTTTCCATATTTACCTGATGTTTCACTTAGAATAGTATATTTTCATTCATCTTTAATTTAATAAATAAATTTAATGGATACAGAGTATGTGGCAGGCACTATATTAAGAATCAAATAAATAATTTAAGACAATTCCTTTCCTTAAGTACAGTTTAACACTGGGTGCAGAAAAAGGATTTAAGGGGAGGGGAAATCCATTTATACAGAGGTTGTGAGGAAGGTGAAACTCTTATAATCTACCACTGAAAGTTAAGGAGTGAAGTGAAAAAAAAAGGCGAAGTGAAAGTATTAGTCATTAAGTCGTGTCTGACTCTTTGTGACCCCATGAATGTAGCCTGCAAGGCTCCTCTGTCCATGGAATTCTCCAAGCAAGAATACTAGAGTGGGTAGCCATTCCCTTCTCCAGATCTTCCCTACCCAGGGTTCGAATCCAGGTCTCCTGTACTGTAGGCAGATTCTTTATCATCTGCGCCATCAGGGAAGCCCTAGTTGAGAGTTAGATAGATATTAATTTTCTGGAGGGCACTGCGGCCATATTTAACAAATGTCTTAAAATGGGTATACCCGTTGGCCCAGAAATAATACTTCTTGGAATTTAGCCTAAGGCAATTATAAAAAAACATGGCAAAGTTATATATACAGAGTTATTCATCACAATGACTTTTTTTTCTCATAAAAGCTCAAGAATTTGGTTTTTTTAGGCACATTTTTGTATATCTATGTTGTTAACACATGGCCATTAAAACTGTGATTTTAGAAGACTTTTAACACGGGGAAATATAATTGGCTGCTTATGACTAGAAAAGCAGGGGAGGACATATACCTAAATCTTGCAGTGATTAACTTTAGTTTAGTTTTTTTCTTTAGAAACTCATCATATCTTCTAATAGTTCTTTATGAAGTATATTTTATTTTTGTTATAAAATAAATGTCATTTCACCTGTATTTAACTATGAAAATTTACATTTTCTAAAATTCCTAGAGAAGGGTAGCAATTCTATATTTTACCATTGGGAAAAATTAATAAAGTTTCATGTATAAAGCCTCATGATAGACTAAACTAAATGTCCATCATAAACTTGGGTGGATTGAAATATTTCCCTTATGGTTGAAAGAACTATACAGGTCACGTACACTAAATCTCTGTAGAAATTGACTCTACAATACCTTTGATAAATTTTATCTAAATTTACTGAGTTTAGAGACATTCATTTTATTTATGAGAAACTGGATTTTTAGAAAAATTGTAACAAATAGAAGCCAATTTGGAATCAGAATACCAATATTCTGTAACTACCCTATAGATGATTGTGTTTGGAAAAAGAAAAAAGGAATGAGTGTATTACTGGATAGATGCTTTTTTTAAAATTCATCCAAATTGAATAATTAATTTTTTGCTACTGTATGTTTAGTGTCACTATTCACCAGAGATTCTATTTTTTAATGTCTGGATGTGAAAGTTAGAAGCACTTCACCCAGAACACTCTCATAGGGACTCATCTACCAGACTCTGTCCATAAAAATACCCAGGACAAGGGTTCATTTAGAACCTCACCCAGTAACATTTTATATTTGTAACTTTATAGGAAAAACTTTTTATAATCATTACATTAATATTTTGTGAAGTGAAAAGGCAACTTTCAAAAATTATTATGAACTTATAGAAACCAGAAATGCATACACAACAATAATATTTTAAAAAGTTGAACTCATAGAAACAGAGACGGAAAAGTGGTTGTACAGGGCTGGAGTAGGGGAGATGAGGGGATAGGAAGAAGTTGGTAAAAGGGCATAAGCTTTCAGTTGTAACATCAGTGAATGAATAAGTTCTGAGGATGAAATATATAGCATAGTAACTATAATTGGTAACACTGCACTGTATAATTAAATTTGCTGAGAGTGAAACATAAATGTTTTTACCAAAACAGAAACCAAAACCATGTGAGGTGATAGGTGTGTTCAAGAACCTGATGGGAGAATCTTCTTATAAGGTATGTTTTGGACCCTTTAAATATCTTACAGTTTTGATGATTTAATTCAATAAAGCTAAAAAAATAGTATTAATAGCCTGGTGCCATTTTAAAATCCCAATTTTATTAGGAAAGATATATGCAGAGAAAAATGTCTAGTGGATTAAAAGAAAATATTAATAGTAATTATCTTTGGGGAAAAGCTTATAATTTCAGAATAACAAAACTCTGAGAGGAAAATTCCTTTAGAACAATACTGAAGGCAACACACTCTGGAAAGAGTTGGGTAAGTTGCAAGAGTGTGCTGACTGAAAAGGCTATTGCATTGGACCCGATCATTCCTTTACTCTAAAATCCCATTTTCTATCTTTTTGGTTTTTGCTTGTAAATATCTAAATATTTTGTACTAGTGGATCACAACATTTTTTTTTTTTTAACTTTCAAAAGTTGTCATTGATAATTGTTATACTTTTAGTGTCCACTGACTAGAGGGAAATATGTATATAATTCTTTTATCCCAGTTGCCATACCTGTTCTGTGCCCCAGACTTCTAAGGAAAATAGTTCTATATCTTGGTATTTGATACATAAAGTTGGTCCAGCACACTCTTCAAAGATAAAGATGATGGTAAAATTACTTTTCCTTAAGAATGACAATCACGAAAACAATCACAAAACTCTATAGCTTAGAACATGCTTTTTTATTCCAGAAAATATTTTAAAAATTTTGCTCAGTCCTGGTCTTTTGTGAATTCTTTGTAACCCACAACAATTCTTGTGGCATTTGTTATAATTACTTACTTGACCAGTTTGTTACAATGCAGTTAGATTGAGTTTATGAGTTAAGAATTATAGCTATGATAGTTTCTCCTCCTCTTAGTTTTTTTTGCCTGGTTGGCAAAACACAAACCAAGGTGTTATTTAACACCTAAGATCCCTTTTTTAGTATCACTGCATCCTTCTTCTCTATTCACTTCACAGCTCTCAGAGCTCATGATCCTATTTAACCTTTGTGTAGTTTTACCTGTTCTCCCACCTACCTCCTTCTGAGCTCCTCCTTGGCCCCCATTTAATCCAGAAGACTACTGGTGAATTTTGCCAAATCTGTCTTGTTAAAATATGAGAGTGGAAAACATGGGAGACACAAACTTTGCTTTAAAACCTGTTGCTTTTTGGTTTGGGGAATTGCAACTTAGAGAATACCCATGAAAATTGGTGTTATTTTTTTCACCTTAAAAGAACAAATGCAAAGAGAAACTTTTCAGGGATAAATAATGATATCATAAAGCAGGGGGAGATGGTAAGCAGGAAAAGAATTTGTTACGTACAAGGAAACCCCCAGGAGACTATCAGCTGGCTTTTCAGCAGAAAGTTTGCAAATCAGAGTGGAATACTATATTCAAAGTGCTAGAAGAAAAAACACACACAGGTGGAGACTGAAAAACAGGCTTACTGATTCACTGCATTCTCAAATTCCAATGGAACTTTTCACAGAACTAGAACAAACGATTTAAAAATGTGTATGGAGAGCCTTCCCTGATGGTCCAATGGTTGAGAACCCGCCTGCCAATACAAGGGACGTGGGTTTAATCCCTGGTCTGGGAGGATCCCATGTGCTGTGAGGCAACTAAGCCCATGTGCCACAACTACTGAAGCCCAAGGACCCCAGAGCCTGTGCACCACAATGAATAGTAGCCCCTGCTGCTGCTGCTGCTGCTGCTGAGTCACTTCAGTAGTGTCCGACTCTGTGTGACCCCTTAGACGGAAGCCCACCAGGCTCCCCTGTCCCTGGGATTCTCCAGGCAAGAACACTGGAGTGGGTTGCCATTTCCTTCTCCATTGTGTGAAAGTGAAAAGTGAAAGTGAAGTCGCTCAGTCATGTCTGACTCTAAGCGACCCCATGGACTGCAGCCTACCAGGCTCCTCCATCCATGGGATTTTCTAGGCAAGAGTACTGGAGTGGCTTGCCATTGCCTTCTCCGATAGTAGCCCCTACTCACCACAATTAGAGAAAGCCCAAGCACAGCAACGAAGTCCCAGCCAAAAAAAAAAAATTATATGGAACCACAAAAGACCCCAAACAGCCAAAGCAATCTTGAGAAAGACAAACAAAACAGTGGTTTTGAACTATATTGCAAACCTATAACAATGAGTATGTGCCTGCATGCTCCGTCGTGTCTGACTCTTTTTGATCCCATGAAATGTAGCCCACCAAGCTCCTCTGTCCATGGAATCTTCCAGGCAAGAAAACTAGAGTGGGTTGCCATTTCCTTCTCCAGGGTATGTTCCTGACTCAGGGATCAAACTCATCTCTCTGGCGTCTCCTGCATTGGTAAGTGGATTCTTTACCACTTAGCCACTGGGAAAGGTATTAAATTATTAATCTGACTCCAGAAGTAAAGGTTCAGTTCAGTTCAGTTCAGTCGCTCAGTCATGTCCGACTCTTTGCAACCCCATGACCCGCAGCATGCCAGGCCTCCCTGTCCATCACCAACTCCCGGAGTCCACCCAAACCCATGTCCATTGAGTCTGTTATGCCATCCAACCATCTCCTCCTCTGTCATCCCCTTCTCCTCCTGCCCTCAATTTTCCCCAGCATCAGGGTCTTTTCAAATAGGTCAGCTTTTTGCATCAGGTGGCCAAAGTACTGGAATTTCAGCTTCAACATCAGTCCTTCCAATGAACACCCAGGACTGATCTCCTTTAGGATGGACTGGTTGGATATCCTTGCAGTCAAAGGGATTCTCAAGAGTCTTCTCCAACACCACAGTTTAAAAGCATCAATTCTTCAGCACTCAGCTTTCTTTATAGTCCAACTCTCACATCCATACATGACCACTGGAAAAACCATAGCCTTGACTAGACAGACCTTTGTTGACTAATGTCTCTGCTTTTTAATATGCTATCTAGGTTGGTCATAACTTTCCTTCCAAAGAGTAAGCATCTTTTCATTTCATGGCTGCAATCACCATCGGCAATGATAAATAAGGTCAGCCACTGTTTCCACTGTTCCCCCATCTATTTGCCATGAAGTGATGGGACCAGATGCCATGATCTTCATTTTCTGAATGTTGAGTTTTAAACCAACTTTTTCACTCTCCTCTTTCACTTTCATCAAGAGGCTCTTTAGTTCTTCTTCACTTTCTGCCATAAGGGTGGTGTCATCTGCATTTCTGAGGTTATTGAACCAAAAACAAATGGTACCACATCAAATTAAAAAGCTTTTGCACAGCAAGTTCAGTTCAGTTCAGTCGCTCAGTCGTGTCCGACTCTCTGCGACCCCATGAATCACAGCACGCCAGGCCTCCCTGTCCATCACCAACTCCCGGAGTTCACCCAAACTCATGTCCATAGAGTCGGTGATGCCATCCGGCCATCTCATTCTCTGTCGTCCCCTTCTCCTCCCACCCCCAACCTTTCCCAGCATCAGAATCTTTTCCAGTGAGTCAACTCGTCGCATGAGGTGGCCAAAGTATTGCAGTTTCAGCTTTAGCATCAGTCCCTCCAATGAACACCCAGGACTGATCTCCTCTAGAATGGACTGGTTGGATCTCCTTGCAGTCCAAGGGACTCTCAAGAGTCTTCTCCAGCACCACAGTTCAAAAGCATCAATTCTTCGGCGATCAGCCTTCTTCATAGTCCAACTCTCACATCCATACATGACCACGGGAAAAACCATAGCCTTGACTAGGAGGACCTTGGTTGGCAAAGTAACGTCTCTGCTTTTTAATATACTATCTAGGTTGGTCATAACTTTCCTTCCAAGGAGTAAGCGTTTTTTAATTTCATGGCTGCAATCAGCATCTGCAGTGATTTTGGAGCCCCAAAAAATAAAGTCTGACACTGTCTCCACTGTTTTTCCATCTATTTCCCATGAAATGATGGGACCAGATGCCATGATCTTTGTTTTCTGAATGTTGAGCTTCAAGCCAACCTTTTCACTCTCCTCTTTCACTTTCATCAAGAGGCTTTTGAGTTCCTCTTTACTTTCTGCCATAAGGGTGGTGTCATCTGCATATCTGAGGTTATTGATATTTCTCCCAGCAATCTTGATTTCAGTTTGTGCTTCTTCCAGCCCAGCGTTGCTCATGATGTACTCTGCATATAAGTTAAATAAGCAGGGTGACAATATACAGCCTTGACGTACTCCTTTTCCTATTTGGAGCCAGTCTGTTGTTCCATGTACAGTTCTGACTGTTGCTTCCTGACCTGCATACAGGTTTCTCAAGAGGCAGGTCAGGTGGTCCGGTATTCCCATCTCTTTCAGAATTTTCCACAGTTTATTGTGATCCACACAGTCAAAGACTTTGGCATAGTCAAGCAAAGGAAGCCATTAATAAAATGAAAAGGCAACCTACTAAATGAGAGAAAATATTTGAAATAAAATTTCAATAAAGGGTTAATATCCAAATTACATAAAGAAAGCAGTCAACTCAATAGCAAAAAAAGCAACACTTTTTCCCCACACACACAGTTTGTGGGATCTTAGTTCCTTGACCAAGGATTGAATCTAGGCCATGGCAGTGACAGCTTGGAGTTCTAATCACTGGACTGCTGGGACATTCCCCAAACAGGACAATTAAAACTTGGACAGATAATCTAAACAGACATTTTTCCAAAGAAAATTATGTGTACATGCTTGCTAAGTCACTTAAGTTTTGTCCAACTCTTTGCGACCCCATGGACTGTAGCCCGCCAGGCTCCCCTGTTCATAAAATTCTCCAGAAAACTGGAGTGGTTAGCCATTCCTTCCTCCAGGGGCTCTTTCTGATCCAGGGGTCGAACCTGAGTCTCTCACATCTCCTGTGTTGACAGGTGGGTTCTTTACCACTGGTGCCATTTGGGAAGCAAAATATAATGTTATATACAATGTTTATCTCTCTCTCTTTTTCTTAAAAGAACTAATCCAAGAAGAAAATTTTCATGAATAAATAATGTTTGTAAAGTGGAGGAAGATGGTAAGCAGAAAAGGGTTGTATAGAGGGGTGAAATCTGTCCACGTCATACCAAAAACTCTAGAAACTTTTATTTCAGATCTCATTATTATTTTTAAAAAATATTTATTTATTTGACTGCTCCAGGTCTTAGTTGTGGCAGGTGGGATCTTACATCTTTGTTGCGGCAGGCAGGACCTTTAGTTGCAGCATGTGGGATCTAGTTTGCTGACCAAGGATACTGCCTGGGCCCCCTTCATTGAGAGCTCTAAGTCAGCCATTGATTCATCAGGACCTGAAATCTCATTATTAATGGAAGGATGGGCAGGATTGAGAGGTGTCAGTAAGATTTTTAAGAAACAATATGCCTATGTAGACATGTTAACTAATGAAATAAAGACTATAACAGCAATTTTTTGGGAGTGAGAGGATGAAACTTTGAAGATGTAAACATTCAAGGAAATGATTAGTTTTGCCTTATCCTTGGGTAGATAAGAAGCAAGCAATAGTCATCAAAAGGGAAAAGGGAGGACATTTGGACCAAATGGTAGCATGCCAAATTGAGACATAAGACACTGAGGATTGGTTTTGCATTGACCCAATAGCTGAAGTTGGGAGAGAGTGGAGCAGGAGGAACAAATGTATTTTTATTCATACTGTCTTTATTATGGGGCTTCCCTGGTAGCTCAGCTGATAAAGAATCCTCCTGCAGTGTGAGAGACCTGGGTTCGATCCCTGAGTTGGGAAAGTCCCCTGGAGAAGGGAATGGCTACCCACTCCAGTATTCTGGCCTGGAGAATTCCATGGACTATGTAAGTCAGTCCAAAGAGTTGAACATGACTAATCGATATTCTGATTGTAATGCTACTTGATTAATCAGTTACCTTCTACCACATCCCAAGAATGTTCTTTAGCCCTAAATACTGTGAAGAATTGCTTTTTCCTATAAAATATTATGATTAAAATTCCTGCTAAATTTTATATTCTGATAGTATAAACTCCTGCATAACATAGCCAAATCTACTTTTATTAACTTAGCAATTAAGAAAAGTATTCAGTCACATAAAAAATAAAAACATGAGTTCCTCAAGAAGTTAAAAAAAACTCTAGAAGAAGTTAAAAAAAATTCCTCAAAAAGAATTTCATATGATCCAGGAATTCCACTTCTATGTATATTACGAAAGAATTGAGACAGTGTCTCAAACAGATACTTATACACCAATGTTCTTACCAGAATTATTTACAATAGCCAAAAGGTGGAAGTAATTCAAACGTCCATCAATGGATGAATGGATAACATACAATGGAATGTATGTATACTCAGTCTAAGAAAATAAAAGGAATGAAATTCTGATTCATCTTATTACACAGGTGAACCTTGATAACATAATGCTAAGTAAAATAAGCCAGACAAAAGAACATAAATTTTATGATTCATTTTAAATAAGGTGCCTAGAATAGGCAAATTAATAGAGACAAAAAGCATAATAGAGTTTACCAGGGGCTGGAGGAAGAAGAGAATGCAGCTATTGTTTAATGGGTATAGTTTCTGAGAATAAAGTTCTGAAAATGGATAATGATAAAGGTTGCATCACATAGCAAAGGTACTGATGTCACTGAACTGTAACTTGAAAATGGTTGAAATAGTAAACTTTATGCTATATATATTTTACCACAATAAAAATGCGTTAAAAATAAATATTAAAACAGCATTTAACTACCACAGAAACTTTGAGAAATGCCACAGCTTCATACCAGAAATGGCCCTTGTTTTTGAATGTGCATTATATTTAATCTTTCAAGCATATAATTCAAGTTAATTTTATGTGTTTTTCAAACTTTGAGATTATTAATTTCCTCAGTCAGAGCCAGACGACTGAACACTCTACAGAGGAAAAACGTTCCATGCTATTAACCAAACAAAGATAAACAGAGACCTTAATAAGCTAATGTTCATTTCTTAAAATCTCCACTGTCTAGTTTGCTGCCTTTTTCAAATGTAAATGATTATAAACCTTTCCACATGTCCCTGACCCAGGCCTCTTTGGGACATGGTTTGGAGGATACTGATAACATGTTACCTACATGGTGCAGTTTATGAATTGACCCCCACAATTAATTGATCCATTTACTTACTTTTCATTCTTTCATTAATTTATTCTGTCATTCTTGGCTCAATTCAACACTTATTTATTGAGTACCAACATTGTGCCAATCAGTCTGCTAAGCGCCACTCAGTGTCCCTGGTCAATTTCCTATGTCTAGCTATGAATAATCTGAAATACCTCTGTTTAGCATTTACAATTATCTTTGAGTCTGTCCAGTTAAAGATTTGCCCAGGGACTTCTGGTGGTCCAGTGGTTAGGAATTCACCTGCCAATGCAGGGGAACGTGGGTTTGATTCCTGGGCCAGAAGGATCCCATATGCCACAGAGCAACTGAGCCTGTCCAGAACTACTGAGCCCACATGTTCTAGAGTCCATGCTCTGCAACAAGAGAAGCCACTTCAATGAGAAGCTTGCGTAATGCTAGAGAGCAGCCCCCACTTGCCAGGACTAGAGAAAGCCTGCGTGCAGCAATGAATACCCAGGGCAGCCAAAAATACATACATACATTAATTAATTTAAAAAAAGAATCTCCCAGTTTCATGGACCCATCTCACTTTCTTATATGGAAATGACAGAAGAGGAGCTTCACAATGGAAATTGGCCACAGTTTAGGGTGTGAAAGGAGGAGCTTCACCTCCTATCCGAGGATCTTTTCCCCTTTGCCCTCAAACTACAGTGGGTCTGCTTTCTCCTCCAACCCTGCAGGTTGACTTCATCTACCCATCTCCACTTCTGCATCCTTACTTTTCATGTAAGTGGATCTGTGGTTCCCAGGCCAGAAACACAGGATTCAGTATCTCTGGGGACTCCTTCTCCCTCTGCAATTCTGTTTTTCTAAGGGAGGAATCTCCTTGACTTCCAAGTGCCAGAGGCTTGTTCATTTATTCATCAGAAATACAGTGAGTATCCTCTTGCCTATATTTTGTCAGGCACTATGGATCCAAAAATGAATAAAATTTGTTTCTTGACTAGAGAAACTGGATTCACACAAATCTAACAAAATGCAATGGACTAAATCCTCATCCTCCTTATAGAAATTCCAAATATCTACTGAATGCTCGTTTCCTATGTAACATTGTTTTAAGTGTTTACTGTGTGTTAACCTGCCATATATCCATAACAAACTTATGAGGTTGTTACTTACATGACCCTCATTTTATAGATAAAGGAACAGGCCCACAATTATGCAGATAAATCTGAAAAATGGCAGATCTGGAATTTGAACACTGCAGTTTGACTTCAGAGTTGGTACTTTTAGTCACTATTCTGTGGTGCTTCTCTAGGTCTTATATAAGGAAGGAGACAAGAAGCCTCTCCTGGGGAAAATCACAATGGAAGTACTAATGAGCTGGGTCTTGATGGCTGAGTCCCATTTCACTGAGCACCACGTTGAGGTGTGTATGTGTGAAGGTGGGCAGGACAGCAGGGTTAGAAGAAGGACCACCCCATAGATTGCAGCCCTCCAGGCTCCTCTGTTCATGGGATTCTCCAGGCAAGAATACGGGAGTGGGTTGCCATTTCCTCCTCCAAGGGTCTTCCCAACCCAGGGATTGAACCCAAATTTCCTGCACTGACAGGTAGATTCTTTACTGAGTCACCTGAATCCACTTTTCACATTCCCCTCGGAAAGTAACCTCCAGCCCTAACTCAATCCCAGCTCAGGCAGATTGAAACAGAGCACGATAGTTTTTCTTGAACATTCAGTATGACCTGCCCCAATCCATTAACTAATATTATTTAACATAAACTCTACATTATGTACAGTTGTCACTCTCAGCAAGTCCATAAGTGTTCCTGGCTTCCCTATCTTAAGGTCTTTTTATTTTTAATGCAAATACTCCAAGTGTGAATAACGCTTTTGGCTAATTTACACTGAGGTGTTAGGGATTTTTTTTTTTTTTGAATGGCCCTTTTTTCCTCAGTAGGAACTTACAGAGGGAGGTTAGAGAATAGGGGAGGGAGGACATACAAAGGAAAAGAGAAAAGGAAAGAGGCAAGAAAAGGGAAGAGGTGGAATAAGCCATATTGAAACCGATAATACCTGATGGCTTCGTAATTTAACCACTTCACAGTTTTTACTTTTGGCACAATGATTTAGAATAATATCTTAAGGAAGCACATCAAATGAGTTTATTGACACTTTTTTAAACCCTTTTTTTAAACTTGAAGTATAGTTGCTGTACAATATTGTATGCTACAGGTGTACAATATAGTGATTTACAATTTTAAATGTTACGTTCCATTTATGGGCATCCTAGGTGGCACTTTTGGTAAAGAAGCCCCTGCCAATGCAGTGCAGGAGACGTAAAAGATGCGGGTTCAATCCCTGGGTCAGGAAAATTCCCTGCAGGAGGGCATGGAAATCCACTCCAGTATTTTTGCCTGGAGAATCCCATGGACAGAGGAGCCTGATGGGCTACAGTCCATAGGGTTGCAGAGTCGGATGCGACCGAAGTGACTTACACACACACACATGCACTCCGTTTATAGTTACTGTAGAATATTGAGTGTATTCCTTATATTGTATAATATATCCTTGTAGCTCATTTTATTTTTCATTTATTTTTTAATTGGAGAATAATCACTTTGCAATGTTGTGTTAGTTCCACAACACCATGAATCAGCTATATATATCCATAAATCCCCTCTGTTTTGAGCTCCCTCCCAACCTTTAACCCTACTTGGGCTTCTAAGGAGCCCAAGAAGACCTCTTGTGAATAGGTTTCCAAATACAGAATTTTTTAAAGTATTGATTCCGACCTTTCATGATATATATTACAGAGAGGCAAGATTTCTTACTCTTGATACCTAAGAAACAAGTTTCCCTTTCACATATCTTATGGACCATGTGAATTCTTTAAAGTTTGTGAGAAAATAAAAACTTTCCCTCAAAGTCTGAGAACATTATATTACATGCCTTAGGACATATTTGATATAAGGAACAGATTTCCTCTGAGCTAGCTAAAGAAAAGAAGAATCTTTTATAAAGAGGCAAGGTATCTCAGAGAACTCAAGGGCAAGAAATACAATCAGATCTCCTGAGGGAGTGGAGTTGAGGACGGAAAAGTTGTCAGTGACCAAGGCAACATTTGGTGTGCTTCTTCCTTTACCTCCTTATTCCCACCTCCACTGCACAATCACTCGTCTTTTTTTTTTTTTAATTCTTTTTATTTATGTATTTAGCCCTTTGGCTGAACTGCTTGGCATGCAGAATCTTAGTTCCCAGACCAGGGACTGAACCTGTGCCCCAGGCAGTGGAAGCACGGAGTCTAAACCCCTGGACCACCAGGGAAGTCCCTCACCATATTCTTTAACTTTGCTTATTGCTATGTTTTTACTCTCTTTTTACAGAGCAGCGTTCTTCACTTTACATGGCATATGTGTTGATTTGCCAGATTTAGCAAATGAAAATCCAAGATGCCTGTAGTTTACCTGGCAACCATATCATGCCTAGTCAATCCACTGCCCTCATTTACTGGGTGTCTCTGACCTCTGTGTGTGTGTGTGTGTGTGTGTTAGTCACTCAGTCATGTCCGACTCTTTGCGACTCCATGGACTGCAGCCTGTCAGATTCCTCTGACTGTGGGATTCTCCAGGCAAGAATACTGGAGTAGGTCGCCATGCCCTCCTCCAGGGGATCTTCCCAACCCAGGGATGGAACCCAGGTCTCTCACATTGCAGGCAGATTCTTTACCATCTAAGTCACCAGGAAAACTCTTACCTGACCCATGCCAGAGATAATTTTCAGGCCTCTGTGTCCTCACGCAAAATTCAGTAGGGAGAATTTAATTAATTCAACTTGGATCAGTGACCAATCCTGATGGCTAAGGGCCCTTAGGGCCCTTCTCTATAAGTGGGAAGCATTGTCAGAAAAGGAGTAAGTGTTGGTGAATCAGCCCAAAATGTTACCTGCTAAATATCAGTTGAGATTATGAGTAAATTTTGCTGCTCTGGTACTTCATACATACTGGTAAATTCAGTTAAACAAGAAGAATTTCAGAAATTATTCTATTTCTCTGTTATCTTGTATATCCAAAAATGTGGGGAGAGGACTTCCCTAGTGGTTCAGTGGTTAAGACTCCATGCTTCCAATGTAAGGGACATGGGTGTGATCCCTGGGTGGGGGAAGTTCACATGAGGGACCGTGAAGCTAAAAAATAAAATGGGGAGAGAAAACAAAATAACCATCCAGAAGTGGTGTTCTAAGTTACTACTGTGTTGCCTTTAAGGAATAGATAATAAGGGATCAAATGGAAAATGATGTGGACCTAATGAAGACAAGAGTCATGGAAAGGCTCAGTGATTTAAAAATAGCTTAAATATCTTCTCTGCAGCAAGTTTTATCATGTAGATATATATTTTTTTAAGTGTACAAATTACCCCAGGAAGGTTAATATATGAACCAATCACTAAGAGGGGGATTTATTCTTCTGTAATGTTTAGATGAAATGCTTTTCTCCTAATAAACAATTTTTTAAAAACCCGTTCTAATGGACCATTGCTCTTTTATTTTCCTGTTTCTTTTTTTGATCATTCATAATACTCTTTCCATGATGATTTTTTAATTTTTAAAAATTTATTTATTTTTGGCTGTGCTGGGTCTTTGTTGCTGTGTGGGCTCTTCTCTAGTTGCAGCGAGCAGAGGCTACTCTTCATTGCATTGCGCAGGCTTCTTATTGCAGTGGCTTCTTTTGTTTCGGAGCACAGGCTTGAGGGCACCGAGCTTCAGTATTTGTGGCATGTGGGCTCTATAGTTGTGGTTCCTGGGCTCTAGAGCACAGGCTCAATAGTTGTGGCCAACAGGCTGAGTTGCTCTGGGGCATGTGGGATCTTCTTGGATCAGGGATCGAACTTGAGTCTCCTGCATTGGTGGGTGGATTCTTTACCACTGAGCCACCAGGGAAGCCCCCCATGATGATTTAATATTATTTTTCATGTTACTTTATGCACTGTGGGAGCTAGCGACTTTTAATTTATTACCTATCTCTTTCATTATGCTAAGTAAACATGGGGTAAAATCATCTCTATTATCAACATCTGTAACACTGATGGCTAAAAGTCAATCCACTCGGGGTCATAAGACAGGAAGCAAAATATGGAGAAGAGGAAATTGAACCTGGATTACATGACCTGGGTGTGAAGAAATGTGGTCTAGGTGTAAAACCCACCGCTCCCTACTATATACTATGATGCCTTAGGCGAATTTCGTAACCTCTCTTAAGTTTCAGGTTCTTTAGAGCAGGGATAAATATGTCTGCCCTGGCTATCTGCCAGGTTGTTAATCAAATGAGATAATGTATGTGAAGGTATTTGTAAACTATAAAGCACTTCACAAACATAAGATTCTTATTTTTGTTATCTGGTAAAAGGTGCTTATAAATCACATTCATAGTCTAAGAAAATACCTAAGAAAAAATGTCATTGCTCTATTGATGGTTACTATGAACTAGAGGTATAAGCTATAAAGATAGAATCAAAGAAAAATAATCATCCTGAAATGAATACTTTATATGCCATCTTTAAGAACACAACTATTCTCAGTATTTATTATTATTTTTAACGTATAATTTAAGATGAGTGAAAACACAAGGCTTGGGAGAAATGTGAGCCATAACCTGAAGTAACATGGACAACAAAGCATTCATGGTGAGCACAATGTGGTTTTATTTTATATAACATATTTTTGCTTATTTTTTAAAATAATTTTATTTGTTTATTGAGGCTACCCTGGGTTTTTGTTGCTTGCATGCGATTTCTCTCATTGCAGTGAGCAAGGGCTACTCTCCAGTTGAGGTGTTCAGGCTTCTCACTGCCCAGACTTCTCTTATTGTGGAGCACTGGCTGTAGGGCACGCAGGCTCAGTAGTTGTGACGAACCTGGCAAGTGGGATCTTAGCTCCCAGACCAGGGATCGAACCTTGGTCCTACGCATTGCAGGGTGGATTCTGAACCACTGGGCCACCAGGGAAGTCTGTCCACACTGTTAAAAGGTAGAATCTTTGAGGTTCCCCTGTTTGATTCCCATCCGATGCCACCATCTCCCTTGTCCTTATTTGGTTGGAATCCCCAGAGAGAAGGAAGAAACTATCTGCTAGTAAATTCCCTGCCCCACACAGAAACTTTAACATTGTATCTGTTCTCTTCTTATTCTATTTTCCTCCATGATCTTAAGCCATGATATAGTAAAATGAGAAATGGCAAAAGGCAGACTTGTGTGAAAGCAAAGGTCTCTCTGCTGCAGTAAGCTCCTTTTTCCTTGTAATGAGTTTGGAACATATTGATCTTGTCTATGGTGATTTTCAGTTCATCATTAGGGCTTCCCAGGTGGCTCAGTGGTCAAGAATCTGCCTGCCAATGCAGGAGTCTCAGGAGATGTGGGTTCAATCCCTCGGTCAGGAAGATCCCCTGAAGGAGGAAACGTCAGCCTACTCCTGTATTCTTGCCTGGAAAATCTCATGGCCAGAGGCGGCTGGTGGGCTATAGTCTATGGGGCCACAAAGAGCTGGGCACAACTGAGTGTGCACTCACACACACACACACACACACACAGGGATGATTTTCAGGCCCTAGCTGGGGGTTCCATATACATAGGTCCCCAATAAATGACTATCAAAAGGATTGATAGTAGCCTGGCTAAATTATTATTGTCTTTTAAAAGATTTATTTATTGCTTTGGCCGAGTAGTGTCTCTGTTGCAGCACAGGGGATCTTCATTACGTCACGCAGAATCCTGTGGCTCTTGGACTCTCTAGTTGGGGTGTACAGGCTCGGTAGTTGTGTGGCGTGTGCTCCAGAGGTTCGGACTTCAGTAGTTGCGACACACAAACTCTCTATTTGTGGCACACGTTGGGGCTCAGCAGTTGCTGCGTGTGCACTTCGTTGCTCCAAGGCATATGGAATCTTAGCTCCCTGAGCAGGGATCGAACCCGCAGCCCCTGCATTGCAAAGTGGATTCTTAACCACTGGACCACTAGGGAAATCCCTTGGCTAAATTATCATATTCTCAAGAAGAAAGATAAATATCTTTTTGTTAATTAATCCATTTAACTCTATAAAAATATTACAAAACATTTGGCCCTGAGATTGTCTATGGATGTAATTCCCCAATATAAAGCAGCTGTAGAACAGATTGCTAACTCAAACTATTAAATACCGTTAAATCAAACCCTTGCAACTTGTTTTATTTGGGTATAAACAAATTTGCAAAAATCCATTTTAAATGTTGATAAAACAGTGTGCCTACGTTCTTTTGTATTAATAATTTTTATTGTTTCTTATCATTTAAAATTTTAAAGTCAACTTAATTCATGTCTAACCAGACTGAACTGAATTTCAAGTTCATGTTGTTAACTTGGAAATGATTAACATTTACAAAGGAAAAACAAACAGGCTATTTCCAGGCAAATTTTATGTTTACAAGTTGTAGAAAGATTGCTTATTTTAACCAGTGAGATCGGTCTGGAGTGTCGAACTTTTAAAACAGGATGGACTATGACCAATTTGACCTAGAGACATAGAAAATGAGTTATGAAAACAAAACAGGCAGGATAGAGTTACACTGAGGGGCAGTTTTTGATACAGGATTTAAGCACTGGCTATTATTCTATTTCTTTTGCTAGATTCATAGATCCCGATCATTGTAACATTTCAACTAGCTAATGTATCAGGTTGCTCATGTGCTTACTGCAGTCTGTAATTGCTTGTCATATCACGATGTTTTATTTGTTTCGTGCTGCTGTCCCTCATCTCCATCCAGGCTCATCAAATTCTGCCCCTTGTTTACACTGTCAGTTTTCTGTCCTTATGCCTGAAAAAATTATCTCCACTTTGTTGCTTTCCTTTGTGACTTGTCTCTTGCTTAGGTCCCAAGTTTCTGCCTAACTGGTTGGAGAAATACTTCTGGACTTGCCACTGTAATTTGTTTAATCAGGTCCAGGTCATGGGAACAGAGCAATGATTCTGAGAACGGTTTGCCCTCAGCTGAGGTCTGGCCACCCCAGAGAACAGAGTTAACATTATGGGAGCCACAGCATCCTGTCTCAAAGTAGGGGACAGCGAGCCCTGAGAAATCATTCTAGGGGAAAAAAAATTTGGAAATTAACCTGAAAATAGGAGAAACTAGTGGGTAGTCCAGGATAGAATATCTGCCATGCCTGTATGGCAGTTGCAGTGGTCATATACTTGGGCTCAACTGTCTTGTCTTTAATTAAAATGAATGTAATGTATTTTTTGCTTCTACTTCATAAGCAATCACATTCATTTATCAGTCAAATCTTTCCTTTTGCATGCCACCAAACTTTTCCTGTAAAAATTTACCAAAGAGTTTTCAGTTGCAGTCATTAATTCATTGATCAAAGCAGTATTTTTTCTAGGAGAGAAATAGATACAACCTTAAAAAAAATCATACATGATAATTAAGGGGATATTTTGATATTCTCTAAAGATGACTCTGGGTGTTGAAAATGAAGACAAAACTAATGCTATAGCAACAAAATAACTCTATCTTCATGCTTGCACACATAAACAATAGACTTGGTAATTGCATAAATGTCTTTTGCCTCCCATACTTCAACATGCCACTGAGGTTATTTAAAATTATATCTAAGAGCCACTTTTGTCCAATTTGAAGCAGAAGAAAAAATGTCCCATAGAGGGTAATTAAGGTTTTTCTTTTTTACCCACAAACTTTTTCTTAGAGAATGACTTATTCACCCCAGAAGGACTGTGGGGGGACAATACAAGTTTATTGCTAATAATAGACACTATGGAATGTACAAATAAAACCAAACTGCTGAGGTCTGATTCACTTTATTTTCCGCCACACTCTATGGCATGTGGGACCTTATTTCTCCATCCAGGGATTGAACCCACGCCTCCTGCATTGTAAGGAAGAGTCTTAACCACTGGATGACCAGGGAAGTCTTGAGATATGATTCTTTGGATATTACCATTTTAAATATGCTTGTTTTTATTCAGTTCAAAATATTATGAAGACAAACCTTGCTATATGCACATGATTCCTAATGACTGATTTGTGATTGCTGCAAGCTCAGCTAAAACATAATATTTGGAAAATCTGGCCTTTATTGGGCAATACAGTCAAGGGTGGGGGCTGGTGTGGTAAGACATGAAGTTCTCATAACATTCTCATGAAAGTTCAGTGGCCAGAGGGAAAAAAAAATAAGTCTTTTGTGTCCTTATCATGTTTGTGCAACATTAAAAAAAATTACTGCTCTAAAAATTGTGCAATAGAAAGTAGTCATACTTGGAGCTTTATAAGATTGCAGTACACGGGCCACAGTTGTCATTTAATTATGTACTGATATACCTGTTTAAACATGTCTTTGCTGTCCCTGGGTATTCAGCAGAAATTCAGGTACAATTATAATTAAGATTTTAAGTACTTAGTAATGTACACATATAGCATTTGTGTAACTACTGCTTTTTGGTAAAAACTGAACCATAAGTTTTGTTTTAAAGACATGAGTACAAAACATGTCATTTCCCAAGGTTATGCTTCCTCAGTGTTAATTTTTAGCTGAAAGAAAGAAATTAACTTTGCCAGTAAAAATTAATTTTTCCCTACTAGTACTGAAATTTAAAATATGTTATGGCATCAAATTTTTTATGAAAATGTAGGCCTATCAATTTTGTTTAACAGCGTTACATATAAACTGTTAGGCAGAATTTTAAATATGATAAACTTGTTGACACAGTATGCAAACCTTTTTGCCTTCATTTGAAGATATTTCAAGAAACACCATATGTATATATCTGATATATATATATACATATGTATGTGTATGTATACATAAATACATACATATTCATTCAGTTTCCTCTCCTCTTTCAACTCTTTTGAAATTAAAGTTCCTGATATTGGAGTAGTTAACTCAAAGAAGGTAAATACAAAAATTGAATACTACCCCTGTACTGCAGAAACAACCAGAATTCAAGATAAGGGTAGTGAAACTGCCAGAAGCCTTCTTTCTTTCTAGCTAAACCTACCACACCCATCACAATAGGACAAAGTTCAGTGGGTGAAGCATAAGCTTCCCTCAAAGCAGTGGCTCACAGATTTTTTTTTCAAATGACACTTTTGCCAACAAAATGCCACATACTCTGTTCCCTTCTTCCTTTTCCTTAAAAAGTGCTTTTCTGAAGTTTACCTCTTAAGTGGTTCGTAAGTCAGTCCCTTCCTAACTTAATACCTCCTAAAGCAAACAACACATCTGTGCACTAAGAATACAAATATGAAGGTTCTTAGGAATTATCCAGTAAGTTTCATTGTGATAAGATAATGCTTAAATATAAGAAAAGGAGAGGGTATGGTTACAAATCTTTAAAGCTCTTCTGCATACAAAAGGAAAAAATCATATAGAAATAACTAGGCTTAAGAAAAAAAGAGTTCATAATAACTATTGTGGCAGTGGTCTAGGACAATAGATCCTGATAGTTCTAAGTTGCTGATGGTTGGAAGAGGGAATAAAAAGTTTTAGACCATCAAGCATTCTTACCTGCAGTTCCTTCATAAAAGATAAAAAGTGGATTTGTTTTAGGGTATCATCCTCCTTTGTTTTGGAAGAACTCATACTTCATGAGTTAGATATTTGTAAATTAAGTAAATAATATTTCTTTCAGTTGAGTATTTGTAAATGAAGTACCCACCATTCCCTTTCAGGAAGCCCATTGATAAAGTCCTCCAAAAATAGATCTTTAAGTCTACTGACTACTTTAGGGAGATATATGCCTCTCACAGAAGAGATTTTTGATTATATGACCTGACTAACCTTCCTCTGACTGAGTCTGAGACTGTGTTTAGGGATAAGGTATGAGATCAAAAACAGAACTTATGCCAGAGGAGATGAAGTTGATTCTGTAAACGCACCAGTAGATTGGGTCTCAAAGAGACAATCCACTAAGAGATTTCCTGTGAAGAGGCATGTTAATAAACTTTAGGCTTTAGGATGAACATCTCACATCGATGTTCAGATTTCTCTTTTCCTTTCTTTTTTCTTTTGTATTCTTTTTGTTACTTTTTTTTTCTTTATTATAATCTCTTCGATTGTCTTCAAGCCTTAGTGAAATATCCTAAAATGTGTTAATTGTGCTTTTTCTAAATTCAATGTGTATATGTGTCAGGGGGAATCCATTTCTATACTTTGGGAGAAAAGTGTGTCTATACTTTGGGGATGTTAAGAAGCCTGGAGAGCTTCAGTCAGGCGAGAACAGTGGAGAAATCTGAAGCAGCAGCCCAGAGGGAGTTGACACAAAACACTCAGGTTGGATTTGTGAAGCATATGAGAACTTTCTGCGTGACTTCATAACGTCTGGGGGAGGGACTGGACTCTCTGCATTCCTTGGAGGGAGGCTCTGATCCTTCTTCTTCAGATACCAAAGAGTAATGTTGGGAAGCTAGAGAAGTTGTGTTAAAGAATTCATGCACAAGAGTATGTGATGAAAACCCAATCACACTGATACACTAGTATCTGGCAGTAAAGTAGCAAGATCATGCCAGCTGTTGAAGAAAAATTAACCAGTCTGTCTAAAAAAGGATTGGAAATTTTTATTTGAGCCAATTTGACAATCATAACTCAGAGCATCTCAGGAAGCTCTGAAAACTGCTCCATCCATTAGAAATCAAGATACAGTTTATGTAAGTTTTTTGAAACAGAAGACTGTACATTAGATGACATATTATTGACAGTTAACATAATCCAGATTTAAGTACCAACATGATGGGTCACGTGACCCTTTACAAGATCCAGATGGAATGTTATCTTTTAAGGAGTTGTCTTATTGATGCTGGGAAAATGTTGCTGTTTATGGTTAGTAGGTATTCCTGCTGATGGGGGGAGGTCAGATGAATGCATAAAGTGGATACACAATGCACAGTAGGGGAAGCAAGCAGTCAATGGACAGAGGAGACATTTTATGTTTAAATTTTTCTTTTCTTACCGTAAATATGAATTTTATTTTATAGAGGCAGTTTCAGAATAACTTGGAAGGTAAAGAGAGGAAGCTTTAAATAGAAAAGTCTTTTACTTCTCTGACACCTCTACTGTTGCCTAAGGACATATAGAAAAAAATACATAGGCATGCAAAGAGAAGAATCTTAAATGTGCATTAACAAAAATTATAAAAGGTCTATTGTTCACTCATCATGGTGAGAAACGCAAAAAATGTTTGAAAACACAGTCCTCCTTTGAGAAGTTTCCCATTATGATGTCTAATTTGCATACAAATAGAAAGATATATCTGAGAGACCAAAGAAAGCCTGTGCAGAAGCCCTCACCTCTCTTCCCAGACAGGACACGCCTCCCTAGACAACAGTATCTGGAAGACATAGGATGTGGTGGCTCCTCCTAGACCAGATTTGGGATGTGGGAACCAAGAGAGCCATGGTACTTCTACCAAACAAGTGTCTAGAATCAGTGGGGTGCAACTCGGCATCTTGTCTGTCAGATTTCAGCAGAGGGGTGTCTCATTGCTACTCTTCAGCAAGGAGAGGAGTTAAGCAATGCTATAAAAGAGGGCCCATGCAGTCTGGAAGTCCAGAGCAGGAATTCTAGAATCACCTGAGTTCTAACTTAGACAATCCACTTCATTTTCTTGAGAAGTCACCTTATTTTCAGCCCACGAGAATCAATTTAGATGAGTCGCTAAAGAGGTAATGTTTTAAGACTTGATTTGACTATTTCCATCCAGGCTTAGATGAGGTCTTACATGATCATTCTGGATGACAGTTGGTTTCTGCCTACTCTGGATTCCTTTTGGAAGTAAAAGTTATTTTTGGTTAAGAACAATGGAATTATGTCCAATGGATTCCTTCCCCTATAATTGAGGTTAGGTCTGTTACATTTTGGGGGGCTTCCAGGTGGCTCAGTGGTAAAGAATATGCCTGCAATGCAGGAGACACGGGTCCTTCCCTAAGTTGGGAAGATCCCCTGGAGAAGGAAATGGCAACCCATTCCAGTGTTCTTGCCTGGGAAATCCATGAATAGAGGATCCTGGTGGGCTACAGTCCATGGGGATGCAAAAAGTCAGACACGACTTGATGACTTAAACAACTGTCACATTTTAGATTTAGGGTGCAGATGAGCTTGATGGGTTTGGGGCCATCTCTAGGACAATCATCAATGAAAACATTGGTTATGGATTAGTAGTGGCATTAGAAGAGATCTAGAAGTCATCATAGATTTTCTGCTACAGTCTACCACCTGGTGACATGGTAGTCTTATAGAGTAAAGGAAGCAATGGTTGAAAAAAAGTTAATAGTTCTTTGCTGATAGGTATAATGCATAAACTATGTTGTCTGGTTAGCTGAGAGACTCTGTAGAAATATAATGGTGTAATAATACCCCTAACAGCAGTAGTCTATAAAACTAAATAAATTCCCTTTTTATTAAAAAACTCCCTTTTTAGAACAGACCTTTGGACTCAGTGGGAAAAGGGGAGAGTAGGATGATATGAGAGAATAGCATTGACACTTATACACTACCATAGGTAACATAGATAGCCACTGGGAGTTTGAAGTATGATGCAGGGAACCCAAAGCCGGTACTCTGTGACAACCTGGAGGGGTAGGATGGGGAGGGAGGTGTGAGAGGGGTTCAGGAGGGAGGACACATATGTATGCCTATGGCCGATTCATGTTGAGGTATGGCAAAAACCATCACAATATTGTAAAGTAATTGTCCTCCAATTAAAATTTTTAAAAACTCCCTTTTTAAAAAGTGATGTCTGTCAAAAATTGTAGCATTTACATTGCATTTCATGTCCTCCTATAAAAAGAAAAGCTGTTATGATGGTAAAATTGTTTCGTACTACTTGTACTTTAACAATAGTTGTTTTCTTCCATATACACTGTACTATTTTGTGCTGGCATTAAAATATGAACTAAAGTTCAGGGAAAGAAAGCCAGGAGAACAACAATACAATCAGAAACAAACAAACACACACTGCACAGGAAGGGGGTACTTATAGAAAAAGCACATGTCACAAGATGTCCAATTACCTTTTAAAAAATTATTTATTCATTGATTTTTAAACTTTTTATTTTGTATTGGGGTATAACCAATTAACAATGTTGTGACAGTTTCCAGTGAACAGCAAAGGGACTCAGCCATACATATACATGTATCCATCTTCCTCCAAACTCCCCTGCCATCCAGGCTGCTACATAACATTGAGCAGAGTTTCCTGTGCTCTACTGTAGGTAGATCCTTCAAGCACTTTTTTGAAAGTATAGTTGTCACACCGATACAGAGAGTCCAAGACTTACTATGGCTCAACTTTCGATTTTTTTGACTTGACCATGGGGCAAAAGTGACAAGCATTTGGTAGAAGCCATACTTTGAATTCAGACCTTTTCTGGAGCTACTGATGATGCAGTATGATGTTCTCTCATGACCCTGAGCAGTGGCAGCCACGACAGCTCCCACTCAGTCAGGCAATCAGGAGGGTAAACAACCGATATACACTTACAACCATTCTGCATCCAGACTAGCATTATGTTTTTTTCACTTTCAGTATAGTCATCGATAAGTTATGTAAGCTATTCAACGTTTTATTTTCAACAGGCTTTGTGTTAGATGGTGCTGCCCAA
This sequence comes from Moschus berezovskii, assembly GCF_049115385.1. Lineage (NCBI taxonomy): Eukaryota > Metazoa > Chordata > Mammalia > Artiodactyla > Moschidae > Moschus > Moschus berezovskii. The sequence continues at coordinate 95,850,638 of NC_142465.1, forward strand.
CTGTAGGCAAATGTGTTTTGAGCACATTTAATGTAGACTAGGCTAAGCTATGATGTTTGGTAGATTAGGTATAATAAATGCATTTGACTTACGATATTTTCCATTTTTGATGGGTTTATAAGAATGGAACCCATTTGTAAGGTGTCCTGAGTGGTGCAGTTGTAAAGAATCCGCCTGCCAATGCAGGAGACTCAGGAGACGCAGGTTCAGTTCCTGGGTCAGGAAGATCTTCTGGAAAAGGAAATGGTAACTCACTCTAATATTTTTGCTGGGAAATCTCATGGACAGAGGAGCCTAGAGGGCTACTGTCCACGGAGTCGTAAAGAGTTAGACATGACTGAGCAACTAAGCACGACCCATTAGTACTTAGAATATTTCAGGTTAGAGTTCTAGGTACTGTCCAGCTACTGTATAAATTGTCAACTGCCGTTGTTCAAATTTTCTTGAAGTTAAACCTATCCTTAGTTTTATAGATGGATAATATAAACCAAGGAGTAAGAAAAAAAAAAAAGCGAGAAACACAGCCACTCTATTAACTCTCGATTTCTGGAGCCAAGAAGATATGCTTCCATCATTCTTATCTAAAAAGTTCAAAATATCTGAAATGTTCATTCCAGAATCTTAATTGGGAGAAGCCTCTCAGAAGTTACTTTTAGCATTATGCATTTACCATGGCTAGGGTAAAAAACCTGCTTTTACATTCTGCCTTTTCTTTTCTTCTATTTGAGATCAGCAAGTAAGACATTAAAAAATTCAGAAATTTGCAGTTTCATCACCTGGTCTCATTTGAAGGGTCTTTCCTTCTCATACACTATACTCAAAACTTCTTAATTTCCATTTTTCCTTTGTGTCCATCAGAATGAAGAAACACGTCTGCTGAGAAGTTTCTCCCTCATATATAACTACCATGTCAAGAGTCAGCTTGAGGTCCTGCCGAGACTTAAACCCATACCAAGCCACATGAGGTTAAGATTTGACTCTGCACTGTTCCCTCCCTCCACAGCCCTAGTGCTGAATGGACTCTGGAGCAGCAGGTTCCTAAAACTGGCAGCAAATCATTAACTTAGAATCATCCTAATGCTCAGAGCACAGAGTACTCCTCTGTCTAATTTAGTCTCAGGCCTGGCTGGGAAACAAAGTAAAGACACCAAAACTTGTCACACCCCTTAATGTCTCAAAGGCCTGTGAACCTAGGCTCTTTCTCCTTAGTTAGATGTTTTCTTGGCCAGCATAAGGAAAGCTGTGTCTATGTAGTAAATTGTAGCAGTCTGTATCCTGTGGCTGCCCTTCAGTTTAGTTCAGTTCAGTTCAGTCGCTCAGTCGTGTCCAATTCTTTGCGACCCCATGAATCACAGCACACCAGGCCTCCCTGTCCATCACCAACTCCCGGAGTTCACTCAAACTCATGTCCATCGAGTCGGTGATGCCATCCAGCCATCTCATTCTGTGTCGTCCCCGTCTCCTCCCGTCCCCAATCCCTCCCAGCATCAGAGTCTTTTCCAGTGAGTCAGCTCTTCACATGAGGTGGCCAAAGTATTGGAGCTTCAGCTTTAGCATCAGTCTTCCAATGAACACCCAGGACTGATCTCCTTTAGAATGGACTGGTTGGATCTCCTTGCAGTCCAAGGGACTCTCAAGAGTCTTCTCCAACACCACAGTTCAAAAGTATCAATTCTTCGGCGATCAGCTTTCTTCACAGTCCAACTCTCACATCCATACATGACCACTGGAAAAACCAGCACCTTGACTAGACAGACCTTTGTTGGCAAAGTAATGTCTCTGCAGCAGTAATGCAGTAATGTTTCCTTCCAAGGAGTAAGCGTCTTTTAATTTCATGGCTGCAATCAGCATCCCCAGTGATTTTGGAGCCCAAGATAATAAAGTCTGACACTGTTTCCACTGTTATCCTTGCTAAAACCCACCTGCCTGGCACATTGGTTTACAAGACTAACACTTTTGGCTCCCATACACTTTTGTAGGGTTCAGAGGTCCCTGCCTTTTACTCTGTGGTCCAAGTGTCTAAGAGGTGTTTGCTGAAAACTGCACTTAAGTAGAGCACCCTGTGCCCAGCAGCACTCCCCTCCATCCCCCACAAGCAGCCCTTGTCTCTTAGAAACAGCTGTTCATCCCTGGATAAAGCTGCCATAAATTGTAGTCACCATTCTGTGTGACCCTAAACTCAAAGCTCACTCTCAGACTCTAGCCGTCTGCCCATCTGTTCAGTCAACTTGGCTAATAGGTGCCTTCGCAAACCATTCAGGTCAAAATGTTTTGCCTGTGCACTAAAGTCTAAAGCCCTTTGCCACCTCTTCTGACCCCATCGAAAGCCACTCTTGTGTATATATATATTTTCTATCCCCTCATTCCACTTCCTTTGTTTTATTTCTCAATGTTAATAGCTCATCCAAATTAGGGGTCTTGGTGAAAATTCACCAAATAGTGCCTTTCTTTCTCATCCGGATTCTGAACAGATTAGAAATATAAAGTAAAAGAATAAGACAGCTGGAACATCCAAATGGCACCATTATTACCAATAAAGGTTTTATTCAAGAGCCAAATGGACTTCTTCATACTGAATCCCATGATGAAAGTCACAGCTGGACCCCTACAAAAAATGTTTTAATTTACCACACTTAATGGAGGTGAAAAGAAGGCAGGGAAACCAGCTCTTCTCAGAAATGTCAGATCAGCTCTGTCATTTTACACTATCTCATAATTCATAGAAGCCTCAGTTGGTCCAGTAATCTGTAATTCATCAGGAATTCGACAGAGCCGCTTGTCTAGAAAAAGAAATAAATCTATGGAACCTGTCTTTTACCTTTCTTGTGAAGATTAGGGTGTAACAACTGCCTTCTATTCATTACAGAAGCTTTGTTTCATTTTTCCAGAAACACTGGTTAGGTCTGTTCTACATCAGCAGCCAATCAGCCTAGCTACTCCCAGTAAACAAGGACTTGTTCTGCTCTGGCTCTGCTTAGACTTCCAGAGGCTGTGGCGCAGCTTTTCAGCCTAGAAGATGTAGTTTTTATTGTTGCTGTTTTTGTTGTAATGTGGTGGTGGCGGCGGTGGTGTGTGCGTGTGTAGGTGAGAGCAGTGAAGAAGGAAGAAGTTTATGGGAAATATTCTTGTTTTAAAAAATTTAGTGAAAATATAGCATATGGAAATGTGCCTTAGCAAACATGTGAGATAAAATTAAATGCACACTGGCTGAAGGTTTACCGGGGAAACAGAAAGATTAAGAATAATTGGAGGAAAATAATATGCTGAAATAGAAAAATGGATATAGAAAAACAAATGTCCAACACTGAAAATTTGTGATTTGCTAAGAAAATGTGGCCTGATCTTTTCTAAACAGACAGGAAAGGAATTTAGAAAGAGCAGAGATTTAAAAGTATAGCATCACATTTAAGAAAAAAGTCTACAAACAATAGGGCATTAAAAGCAGTGTTCATCTTACATAAATGCTGAATTAGATTTTTTTTCATGTTGAATGGCCTAAGGGATTTTTTTGTACAACCGTGTGATTTAAAAAGACAGCTTTTTTCTTTGACTTGCAAAAAAATTATGGTGGAGCATTTAAAGCTTGTTATTATTATTTTTATTTTCAAGAACGAAGATTTTTCTATCCAGATGGGAGACTTTATCTTAAGTGAAGTCACAGTCATTTGCAATAAATAATTATGCCTAATAATAGAAAAGCATATGGACTAAATGCAGCTAATTTATAATATATTCTTCTAAAAAGCTATTCTTCAAGTTGATTTTAGAATTAAAGTAAGATTATGAAGGAAAGGAAAAAAAAAGAAAATTTCCAAGTTTGAAACCCATTGAAAGTTTTCAGTTCCAATGATAACACTTTCACAAAGAACTATATTTAGAAAATTATCAGCAATTTGAACAAATATTTGATGTTGTGGTAATTCATTTAGTATGCAGTTTAACATTTTTGACTTTTCTAAAAGCTGATCACGGAAGAATTGATGCTTTTGAACCTTGGTGCTGGAGAAGACTCTTGAGAGTCCCTTGGACTGCAAGGAGATCCAACCACTCCATTCTAAAGGCGATCAATCCTGGGTGTTCATTGGAAGGACTTATGCTAAAGCTGAAACTCCAATACTCTGGCCACCTCCTGAGACGAGTTGACTCACTGGAAAAGAGTCTGATGCTAGGAGGGATTGGGGGCGGGAGGAGATGGGGATGACAGAGAATGAAATGGCTGGATGGCATCACTGACTCGATGGACATGAGTTTGAGTGAACTCCGGGAGTTGGTGATGGACAGGGAGGCCTGGTGTGCTGTGATTCATGGGGTCGCAAAGAATTGGACACGACTGAGCGACTGAACTGAACTGATCTGGTCACTACAAAGTCTGAAATATCTGTGAGAAATAAATGACATATGATTGAAATTATTGCTTATCAAAACTAACAATTTTATTCTTCTTCCTTACGATATCTTTTAAAAAAACAAAAAATTATTGTAACACCTTATTTCTCATTCTATAGGATTGAAATGAAATTAGAAAAGATAATATAGTTTTGACCTGAGTGTTTTTTCCAAACTGATGGTGTTTTACTAAAAAAAAAAAAAAAATTAGAGTTAAATAAATTGGGGAAACTCTGAGTAAAATTAAACAGATTTAAAAATATTGTAGAGATTCTGATATGCTAATAAACATTATATGAATATCCAAGTGAAAGTGAAAACGTTAGTTTTTCAGTCATGTTCAACTCTGTGTGATCCCATGGACTGTAACCTGCCAGACTCCATCACTGGCATTCTCCAGGCAAGAATACTGGAGTGGGTTGCCATTTCCTTCTCCAGGGGATCTTCCCCAACCCAGAGATCGAACCCAGGTCTCCTGCATTGCAGGCAGATTCTTTACTGTCTGAGCCACCAGGGAATATCCAAGAAGTAAACCTACTTCTCAACAGGTTTTATGTTGATTCCATTCTGTTCCGTCGCTCAGTCGTGTCCGACTCTGCCACCCCGTGGACTGTAGCCTATCAGGCCTCTCCGTCCATGGGATTCTCCAGGCAAGAATACTGGAGTGGGTTACCGTTTCCTTCTCCAGGGGATCTTCCCGACCCAGGGATCAAACCTGGGTCTCCCACATTGGAGGCAGATGCTTTAACCTCTGAGCCACCAGGGAAGCCCTTTATGTTGATTACAGAATACTTATCCTTAGAATATCTGTCAAATCATGCTTTCAGTATGTAGCTGTTATGTTATTTTTATCTGGATGTCTGTGAACAAGAAGAAAGGGCCCCAGGTAACATGTAAGCTAAATAATCAGTGTCAAGAGTGAAAGTCCTTAGTGCCACTTACCAATATTTGGTTCTCCTCTCCTTTCTGGCTTCCCTGATAGCTCAGTTGGTAAAGAATCTTCCTGCGATGCAGGAGACCCTGTTTCGATTCCTGGGTTGGGAAGATCCCCTGGAGAAGGAATAGGCTACCCACTCCAGTATTCTTGGGCTTCCCTTGTGGCTCAGTTGGTAAAGAATCTGCCTGCAATTTGGGAGACCTGGATTCGATCCCTCGATTGGGCAGATCCCCTGGAGAAGGGAAAGGCTACCCACTCCAGTATTCTGGCCTGGAGAATTCCATGGGCTGTACAGTCCGTGGGGTCCCAAAGAGTCAGACATGACTGAGCGACTTTCACTCCCTCCCTCACTCCTTCCTGGCAAATCAAATACTGAACCTTCCAGTCAATGAGTTTTGTGGAAGTGAAGCAAGTCACTTCTAGTTTGAAGCATTCACATCCCAAAGCAGGCAGCTGTCTTTCTCTCGATCACAGTAACTCTTGTCTGTATTCCAGAGAGTGCCTACATGTAGACCTGGATCCCAGAATAAGGAAAGCAGAAAGTATGACAGAAGACAGAGCAGACGATCTCCCGTCCCACCCTGCCAACTGACTTTTAATGGACATACAGCAAAAGAAAAAAGAAAAATCTTGGTTGTTTTAAGCTGTTGAGATTTAGAGTTGTTTGTTATCATCGTATAACTTAACTATGCTAAATAAGGAGATCCAGGTTTGATCTCTGGGTTTGAAAGACTCCCTGGAGAAGGGAATGGAAATCCACTCCAGCTTTCTTGCCTGGAGAATCCCTTGGACAGAGAAGCCTGGCAGGCTATAATCCATGGTGTCACAAAGAGTCGGACACAACTGAGCGACTAGCAACATGTCAAATAAGAGTAAGTTGTATTTTTTTTTTTTAATTTTTATGGAGGTATAGTTGATTTATAATGTTGTGTTAGTTTCAGGTGTACAACAAAGTGAATCAGTTATACATATACATATATCCACACTTTTTAAAGATTATTTTCCTATATAGGTCATTCCAGAGTATTGAGTAGAGTTCCCTCAGCTTCCCATGTGGCTCAGTGGTAAAGAATCCGCCTGCCAGTACAGGAGACGTGGGTTCAATCCCTGAGTTGGGACGATCTCTTGGAGAAGGGAATAGCCACCCACTTCAGTATTCTTGCCTGGGAAATCCCATGGACAGAGGAGCCTGGCCGGCTATAGTCCATGAAGTCGCAAAAAAGTCAGACACAACTTAGCATCTAAACAATAACCCTGTGATATCCAGTTGGTTCAAATAGATAACTGGTAAGCTGTATTTTTTTTAAACTAGCAAATAAAATCTTCACCGTTTAGTAGAAAGAAAACTAGGTCAAAGCTTAATTAGTAAGTTGCTAGACAGGCCAGAGCAAATAGGGCTCCAGAGAATGTCTAGATACACCAAGTTGGAACAGACAATCAGGGGAGGTGCCATCTATAGAATGAACCACCCAGAAAGTCACGAAACAGTCTTAGTCAGGGAGACTTAAAGCTGCCAAAGAAGCCTAACATGAGCTGGTCTTGGGGACAGGCCCCAAAACTGGGATTGGTCATAAAGAACAAAAAGAGAGCCTGTTTACTAGAATAATGCTTAACCATTTTCCAAGATGGGTAGATGATTAGCCTACTATTATTGAATATCCTCTGACTAGGAATATCTTTAATTTCAGAGCCTGAGTGGGGCTGAGTCTACAGATGAAAAATAAATGACTTAAAATTAGAAGAAGAGTAGAAAGAGTCAAGTGAGTTATTACAAGTGAAAGATTTTGTGAATGGCTCTAGGACATGGAAGAAAAGGATTCTTGAAGCAGATATTAGGAAAGCGACTATTTATTGATTTTCCACCTAACTCTCTAAGATGGAAAATATTTGGTTTGACGTGGTCATGGTGTTTTCTTAAACTTGAGGGTATTTAGTAGAATATCCTGGTTTGAGCGCCCCTCATGGACTTCTTAGGTTCACTCTTAGTACCTTGTATGAATTTGGGCTGACTTGACAAAATGAAGCCATTTATTGGTTTGCTAGGTGGCTCAGAGGTTAAAGCGTCTGCCTCCAGTGCGGGAGACCTGGGTTCGATCCCTGGGTCGGGAAGATCCCCTGGAGAAGAAAACGGTAACCCACTCCAGTATTCTTGCCTGAAGAATCCCATGGATGGAGAAGCCTGGTAAGCTACAGTCCACGGGGTCGCAAAGAGTCGGACACGACTGAGCGACAGAACGGAACGGAACAGGTGTATACTTGGAGAAGGAAATGGCAACCCACTCTAGTGTTCTTGCCTGGAAAATCCCAGGGATGGGGGAGCCTGGTGGGCTGCTGTCTATGGGGTCGCACAGAATCGGACACGACTGAAGCAACTTAGCAGCAGCAGCAAGTGTATACTTACAGCTCAGACTATAAAGAATCTGCCTACAATGTGGGAGACCTAGGTTCGATCCCTGGGTTGGGAAGATCCCCTTGAGGAGGGCATGGCAACCCACTCCAGTATTCTTGCTGGAGAATTCCATGGACAAAGGAGAGGAGCCTGGCAGGCTACAGTCCATGGGGTTGCAAAGAGTCGGACACCACTGAGTGACTAAGCAGAGCAGAGGAGTGCCATACCAAGTACTATAAACTAAGTGGTTTAAACAACAAGAATTTACTGTCTTAGTTTTGGAGGGTAGAAATTTGAGATCAAGGTGTTAGCAGGGTTGGTTCCTTCTGAGGTCTGTGAGGAAGAGTCTGTTCCAAGCCTCTCCCCTACCACCCGGTGGTTTTCTGGCAATCTTTGACATTCCTTGGCTTGTGGTGGTCGTTTAGTCGCTAAGTCATGTCCAACTCTTTGCGACTCCATGGACTGTAGCCTGCCAGGCTCCTCTGTCCATGGAATTCTCCAGGCAAGATTACTGGAGCGAGTTGCCATTTTCTTCTTCAGAGGATCTTCTGGATTCAGAGATTGAACCCGTCTCTCAGGTCTCTTGCATTGGCAGTTGGGTTCTTTACCACTAGAGCCACGTGGGAAGCCCACACACTGAGGTATTGGGAGGTGTCAGATGTTACCATATGAATTGTGGGAAGGACATAATTCAACTCAACAGCACATATCAAAGGAGAGGACTGTTTCTCCCATCACACCTACTTGTCCCTGTTTTCCTGTCTTTTGTGTGGCCTTTTACAGAAGTGTTTACATGTCATCCACCCCCCAGACACTGAGCTTCTTAAGATCAGAGGCTACGACTTCCCTGGTGGCCCAGTGGTTAAAAATCTGGCCGCCAATGCAGGGGACACAGGTTCAATCCCTGGTCCTAGAAGATCCCACATGCTGCTGGGCAACTAAGCCCATGCACGACAACTACTGAGCCTTCACTCTAGAGCCTGTGCTCCGCAACAGGAGAAGCCACCATAACGAGAAGCCTGTTCACCATAACTGGAGAGTAGCTACTGCTCATTGCAGCTGGAGAAAACTCGTTCACTGCAACAAATAAAGTTTTAAAAATACATATGTGTGTGTGTGTGTATTTAAAAAGATCAGAGACTACATGGATTTAACCTGTTCAGCTTCTGGCACAGAACCTGTCATAAAGCAGAGTAGTCCTATCTCCCTTGAACTAATAACTGCAATAGGCTTCTAATTTTACTCCCTGCTTCTTCCACTTTTGGTTGAGCCATTCTGATTCATCTTGCACAAAGCTGCTCGCTCATTAAAGAATGCCCTTGGCCAAGCAGTCTATCTGGCAAACTCCCATTCACCCTGCAAATCTCAGATCAAACACTCTCATCTCCAATACCTCTGTGACATTCCTGGGCAAAGTCAGGTAGTTAATTCCTCTTTACTTCCATAAAACATTGTGCATACCTATGGTGGGCATTTGACACTCAGTAAATGTTTGAATGTATATTTGAATTAACTAAGTGAATGATTTATAAAGCAAACCTGATAAAGTAATTTCTATTCTAAAAATTTTAGGGGATATTTTCCTACTTCTGTTTGTACTCTCACACTGCTGCTGCTGCTGCTGCTAAGTCACTTCAGTCGTGTCCGACTCTGTGTGACCCCATAGACGGCAGCCCACCAGGCTCCCCCGTCCCTGGGATTCTCCAGGCAAGAACACTGGAGTGGGCTGCCATTTCCTTCTCCAATGTGTGAAAGTGAAAAGTGAAAGGGAAGTCGCTCAGTCATGTCTGACTTGTAGCGACCCCACGGACTGCAGCCCACCAGGCTCCTCCGCCCATGTCACTAAAAACTAATTTTTAAAATTGACATATAATTGATAAAGCTTTTTGGTACACTTTATTTTTATTATAGTTGTTTCACAATGTTGTGTTAGTTTTTGCTGTACAGCAAAGTGAATAAGCTATATGTACACATATCCCCTCTTTTTTGTATTTCCTTCCCATTTAGATTACCACAGAGCATTGAGTAGAGTTCCCTGTGCTATACAATACGTTCTCTTTCATTTTCTATTTTATACAGAGGAGTGTATATATGTCAATCCTAATCTCCCAATTCATCCCACCCTCTTCCCCCCAACCGTGGTATCCATATGTCCGTTCTCTGCATCTGTGATTCTATTTCTATTTTGCAAATAAGTCCATCTGTATCATTTTTCTAGATTCCACATAAAAGCAATATTATACAACATTTGTTTTTCTTTTTCTGACTTACTTTGTATGACAGTCTCCAGGTTCATCCATGTCTCTGCAAATTGCACAATTTTGTTCTCTTACATCATGTTTAACTCCAAAGAACTACCTATAAATATCACAAAGAATGTAGTTCAAAAACAACACAGTATCAGTATATGATTTACAACTTTTTATCCAAGTTAAAAAAAAGTCCCATAGGGCCCTCAAATCTTCTTTTGAATAAAGATCGATATTCATAAAAGAGCCAGAAGAATGGCATACCATTACTAAGGTAACTACCCAGGAATATCATTAACATCACCTGACAAATCAGAAAACTTCATCTGGAAAAGAAAGCCCTGGAATGTATCACTCCATAGTTATCTGGGCCAGGTGTCAACTGTTTGGGTAGGGCACATGAAACAGATGACAAACAGGTTAACAAAGAGGGCTAAGACAGTAAGTGGAGCAATTCAAGCATGTGCTGAAAGCAATTCGAAGAGCTTCATGTATCATCATTAGGGACAAATAGGAAGCTACTGTCGCTCTCAGAGCTAATTTGTATATCTTGGGTTTAAATTGTATGAAAAAGTAGATTATCTCACCCATAATAAAATGCTCACAGCAAAATCCAGGGACTGCCAACCCATCCACCCTCCATCTGCCACCGAGTCTCTTCTCATCAATTCATATGGATCCTTCTCCATTTTTGGTCCATGTCTTCAGTTCTCTTTTGTGTTCCCTCAGTCCACTTCAATCTGAGTTCTACCACTGGGCTTCCCTAGTGGCTCAGTGGTAAAGACTTTGCCTGCAATGCAAGAGCCACAGGAGGCACGAGTTCGATCCCTGGGTTGGGAAGCAGTACTCTTGCCTGAAGAATTCCGTGGACAGAGGAGCCTGGTGGGCTACAGTTGCTGGGGGTCACACAGAGTCCAGACATGACTGAAGTGACTTCGCATGCACTCAAGGAACATGAAGATATTTTTCTTTTTTGAAATGTTGTTTTCTTATTGTTTGACTCCTTAGCTCTTGTATAAATGTCTTTTTTTAAAAAATTGTCAAAAACATAACACAAAAGCTACCCTCTGACAGTTTCAAGTGTATAACACAGGATTATTAAGTGTATGCCCATTGTATAGCAGATCTCTAGAATTTTTTCTTCTTTAAAGAGTTTATTAGCACCTAGAATTTTTCATATTTATTAAGTGAGCTCTTTTTATAAAAAAGAATTCTTATTTTGGCCATACTGGCTCTTCATTGTGGCATGCAGGCTTCTCTAGTTGCAGCACACTAGCAGGCTCCAGTGTGTGTGGCCTCAGTAGTTGTGGTGCTGTGGACCTCTCTAGTTGCCCAGGCTTAGTTGCCCCGAAGCATGTGGGATCTTGGCTCCTGACCAAGGATCGAACTTGAGTCCCCTGAATTAGAAGGCAGACTCTCAACCGCTGGACTATCAGGGAAGTCTCCATAGAACTTTTTCATCTTGTAGGACTGAAACTATACACAATGAATAACAACTGACCATTTCCTCCTCCTCCCTGCTGCTGCTGCTGCTGCTAAGTCACTTCAGTCATGTTCGACTCTGTGTGACCCCATAGACAGAAGCCCACCAGGCTCCCCCATCCCTGGGATTCTCCAGGCAAGAACACTGGAGTGGGTTGCCATTTCCTTCTCCAATGTGTGAAAGTGAAAAGTGAAAGTGAAGTTGCTCAGTCGTGTCCGACCCTTAGCGACCCCACGGACTGCAGCCTACCAGCCTCCTCCATCCATGGGATTTTCTAGGCAAGAGTACTGGAGTAGCTTGCCATTGCCTTCTCCGCCTCCTCCTCCCAGCTCCTGGCAAATCATTTTACTTTCTGAAGCCATTTTTCTGGGTTGCCAATGACCTCTTAAGTGCAAAAACCATGAGCTTTTCTGTCTTTATCTTACTGGGTCTTCTACTGCATTCCACACTGATGAAAAAGCTTTTCTTCTTGAAACCTTTTGTCTCTCAATTTTCCTTCCATTTCTTTGTGTTAGTCACTCAGGCATGTCCAACTCTTCGTGACCCTATGGACTGTAGCCCACCAGGCTCCTCTGTCCATGGAATGTTCCAGGCAAGAATCCTGAAGCAGGTTGCCATTTCCTTCTCCCAGGGATCTTCCTGACCCAGAGATTGAACCCAGGTGTTCTGCACTGCAGGCTGATTCTTTCCCATCTGAACTGCCAGGGAAGTCCACTTCTTTACCATCCTCTATTTCCATCAGTGACTCTTGTCTTTTTACCCACCCAGTAAATGCTGGTGGCCTCCAAAACCCAGTGGTCTTCTCACACTCACTCTCCTAGAACTTCCCTAAGTGGTTATATTGGAACTGATTTCTGCTATTCTATTTGCCCATGTCTGCTCCAATCTTTGGCAATGAATATTCTAATGGCCATCTTTACCCAAAGATCCCATGAGCAATCCCTAACTACACTTGTTGATAACTAAACTCTGTATTTTCTACAAGTGTAGTTGAAAGTCTTACAGTAACCCACAGCAAAGATGTCAGAATCATCTAGAACAACTCCTTTTTTTCTTGCTCTCTGCATCACTCATTCACCAATTCAACCTGTTTTAATTTTCAAACTTTCTTGCCTTTGTCCATCCCTCACTATATCTGCCATTAAGGACTCAGTTCAGGCCTTCCTCCTTTCTGATCCGAAATTCTGAAAAGTCTTTTAATCTATTTCCTTGTTTGTAGTGTTTTTAAAAAGTTTTTAAAGATAAGCTTGGAAATTTTTGTTACATTTTAAAATCTTTCTTTTCTTTGGAATTTACTAGTTTGTACTTCACATTATGTCTTGATTTTAAGGATTTTTTTTTTTTTTGATGTGGGCCATTTCTAAAGTTTTTACTGAATTTGTTACGCTCCTGCTTCTGTTTTACATTTTGGTTTAGAGGAGAGAACAGCAGACTTGAAATAGGAGATCTAGGATCTATCCCAGGCTCACCAGTCATTGAGTTAAATTACTTATTCGTCTCTTTATGTCTTAAACCATAAATTGATCATCACTTTAATACAATCCTTCCCCCTCCAGGGTTGCTTTGAGAATTAAACAAATGTGTACATGTAAAGGCTTCCCAGGTGGCGCTGGTGGTAAAGAATCACCTGCCAAAGCAGGAGACATAAGAGACACAGGTTTGATCCTTGGGTTGGGAAGATCCCCTGCAGTAGGAAATGACAACTCACTCCAGTATTCCTGCCTGGAGAATTCAATGGACAGAGGAGTCTGGTGGCCTACTGTCCATGGGGCTGCAGAGAGTTGGACAGGACTGGACGATTAAGCACACACGTGTGCGCATGTGCGCACACGCACACACACACACACACACACACGCAAAGTGCTTTGTAAATTGCAATACAAAAGTTATTTCTTTAAAATTATGAACTCTTTGATGGTAAGAACTATATCTTATTTATTTCTGAGGTTCACCATCTCCTCACCACAATAGTGGGCAAGCAACGTGCGTTTATTAATAAAGTAGAAAAAATTGTGGAGAAAGCAGAATAAAACCCTGCCTTATGCCCCTGGAAATTCTTTGGCTATTCAAATTTTGTCAAATTACTAAAATATCAGGTTTCTGAGTAACAAAACAACTTGTCTGGCTATAGAATCAAGCAATAATAAAAAGTAAAAAACAAACAAACCACAAAGCTCTGTAACTTGTATTACACTGAGGTTGGAAGATCCATCCAGGGGTGATAGGGAGCAGTCCCAACCCAAGAAGGGACTTGCTCAGCTTGAGGTCAGCTCTAATGGAAATGAGAGAACTCAGTGTGCAATTTAAGTAGTAAGATGATATAAAAGGTTTCAAAATAGTGGCTTTGTTTTCCTCCCTGAATATAAAATAAAAAAATTTTATTGTAGAAAATAAATATTGGATTATATATAAAAGAAGAAAATTAAATTCATCCAGTATTTGGCTATTTAGAGGTAGCGATTTTTAACATTTTGGTGATTATCTTACAAGGGGACTTTTTTCAGGGTAAGAATGAATTTGGCATCATAATACATATATACTATTTTATAACCCTTAGTCTCAGTTGATTAAAGGTTCTTCTATAAAATGATGTTTAATGACTCCCAAACAATTCACTAAACCAATAATAATGTTAGTTGCTATGAGCTACTGAGTACTCACTGTATACTACAGTTAGATATACTTTAAACACTTATTTAATCTTCACAAGAACTCTGCAAGGCTATTTCAACAGAGGAAGCTGAGCCTTAGAAAATTTAAATATCACTTCCCTGGTGGCTCAGACGATAAAGCATCCGTCCACAATGCCGGAGACCTGGGTTCAATCCCTGGGTCGGGAAAATTCCCTGGAGAAGGCAATGGCAACCCACTCCAGTACCCTTGCCTAGAAAATCCTATGGATGGAGGAGCCTGGTGCAGGCTACTGTCCATGGGGTCGCAAAGAGTCGGACACGACTGAGTGACTTCACTTTCTTTCACTTTCACTTTCTTTCTTCTTACTGTCACACTGGTAGGATGTGACTTGAACCCAGATTTGTATCATTCCACATACTAAGATCTCAGTCACTGTTGACTACCAGCTCATCTATGGACATAACACCATATATTTATTTGAGCAATTAACCAGTTTTGTATTATTTTGCATTTCCATATATATTTAATCAATTTTATATTCTCGGAGTTTCAGTTCAGTTAGTTCAGTTCAGTCGCTCAGTTGTGTCCGACTCTTTGCGACCCCATGAATCATAGCACGCCAGGCCTCCCTGTCCACCACCAACTCCCGGAGTTCACTCAAACTCATGTCCATCGAGTTGGTGATGCCATCCAGCCATCTCATTCTCTGTCGTCCCCGTCTCCTCCCACCCCCAATCCCTCCCAGCATCAGACTCTTTCCCAGTGAGTCAACTCGTCGCATGAGGTGGCCAAACTCTTGGAGTTTAGGTGACTGCTAATTTGATGATCCAAAAAAAAAACTGTGATTAGCATATTTATAGGAAAATTTATAAACATAGGGAGATTATTGTTTTAAGTTAAATTGCTAGAAGTAAAATTGCTCAAAGGGACTACACAATTTTAAAGTGGCTTTTTAATACTTATTGCCAAATTGCCCTCTAGAAATACTAAAGGAATTTATAGTACCCAGTTTCCTAAAATCTTCTCAACAATAGGTATTGTCTTTTCTTCAGATGTTGGCAAAAAATGTTCAAGGAGTGCCCAGGAAATTAAAATTTCTATAATTTTGAGGGAGTAGATGATATTCTTTTTCGAAAATTTGTCAGACTAGATTTCTGTCCTATTAAGATGGTATTGTATCTGAGCAATTAAATCAATAAATAATTTGGTGAAGATTGGAGCCTTAAAATAATAGGCTCCGACAGTTTATGTTAGCTGGAGCTCTTCACCCTGACTTATTTAATTTAAGAACTTAAAGTAAATGGAAGCTAAAAAGAGGATTTATTTTGTCATGGCCTAAGGGGACCATTAAATGCTTCTTCTTTGTGATATATTACATTATACACATCTACACAAACTTGATAGGAAGAGTGATTTTTCAATGTCATTTTTAGTTCTTGGAAATATGAATTATGGTGTTTTTGTGTGATCTGAACAAAACTTCTCTTTCCAAACTTCTTTAAATATTTGAGGTCAAAGCACACGGAAGAGCCAATGTTAGATAAAAATCAGAGCTAAAGGCCAGTAGTGTAGTAAGATGGTGGACTGGGAGTCTCTTGACCTGGATTTTTGCCCTACTTACTTTCTTTATCTATGAGCAAGATTCTTAACTTCTTGGGGCTGAGTTTTATGTGTATTATGAAAATACTTTTCAACCAAATCAATGGTTTTCATACTGCTACAGGCATTCTAAGAAATATGACTCAAGTTTCACTTTGAAGTGAAAGTCACTCAGTCGTATCCGACTCTTTGTGACTCACGGTCTGTACAGTCCAAGGAATTCTCCAGGCCAGAACACTGAAGTGGGTAGCTGTTCTGTTCTCCAGGGGATCTTCCCAACCCAGGGATCGAACCTTGGTCTCCTGCATTGTAGGCGGATTCTTTACCAGGTGAGCTATTAGGGAAGCCTTTAAAAGGTAATTTTTGACTATTAAAAAGTCAGTTGGTACAAACTGAAGGTTGTTAAGTCCCCAATTTTAATGTATTTGAGACCACTTACACACTGTTATGGGCTTCCCTGGTGGCTTAGAGGGTAAAGAGTCTTCCTGCAATACCTGGGTTCCATCCCTGGGTTGGGAAGATCCCCTGGAGAAGGGAATGGCAACCCACTCCAATATTCTTGCCTGGAGAATCCCATGGACAGAGGAGATAATCCATGGGATCGCATAGAGTTGGATCTGACTGAGCCGCTAGCACTTTCCCACACTGTTGTATCAAACTCTTTTTTGAGGTCAATCCTGGTGTAAGGATCCCTGTGCTTATATTTGACTGCCATGAAAATGTGTCCTTGACCAAAATGGATACAGTTTTTCTTGGAAATTCTGCAAATTTCCTGCAAATTCAGGCCCAGGTGTTCTCAAATACAACTATACACGTGAATACAAAGATGTCAAAGAAATGACAACTTAAGGACTTTCATGGCAGTCCAATGGTTAAGACTCTGAACTTCCACTGCAGGGGGCACAGGTTCAATCCCTAGTTGGGCAACTAGGAATCCCACGTGCTGCTTAGTGTGTCCAAAAATAAAGAAAAGACAAGTCAGAAGCACATACATCTGCCTGGCCTCTTTCCACTCACTATCTAATCATTAGTGGGATAGTTGGGGTGACTGCTTTCTATAATTTTGCTTGAGAATGCGATTGGCAGTGTGTTTAAATGCTTACTTTTCATTTTGGGTGCTTGTTATCTGATCTTAGTGCTAACGTTGTTACATGTTTTGAGTGTTTTGTGGATTTGTTTTTGTTTGTTTGTTTCAGGTGAGTTGGAATAATTCCCCTGCAACTAGAAATGGATTGCTGGTTAAAAATAGGACATTTGAAAAGCAAATGTGATAAATGATCATATTTATTCGACTAGGCTCACATTTTAGGATAGATATGCAGTATTGATTAGGCTAAGAATAAAACGAGCCATACTGTTAAGAATTGAATGCATCTTACAGTTTTATCGACCAGACTGACAGCAGTATACAAAATGAAAGTGATATGCAGAGTATTCTCTTCAAAGTCACTGTGATACAAGTTGATATCTATTTGGCCATTCAGGGTCTCAATGAACTATAGCTACAGATTGAAGAATCAGTAAAAAAAAAAAAAAAGAAAATCTGAAAACACTATTTTTTACCATTATTTATTACTGAGACTTGCCTCTGGGATAATATGAATGCCTGAAGCTTCAGTATGAAGATTTGCAAGATACACAGTTAAGTTTTGCAAGATACTTTTATGTTCTAACAATCAAATTACATCATCATTTTGAAGTGCAATTTCGTGAATTAAACATAAGGATTCAAGATCCTTTCAGAGGTGGAATCTATTTTTTGACCCCTTGAATCTAAACTTGCCTCTTGACTTGCTTTCTATTTTGGCTGTGCTGGGTCTTCATTGCAGAGAGTGGGCTTTTTCTAGTTGTGGCCTGTGGGCTCTGTTTTCCTGAGGCGTGTGGGATCTTAGTTCCTCCACCGGGGATCGAACCCTCGTCCCCTGCATTGGAAGCTGGATTCTTAACGACAGGAGCACCAGGGAAGTCCCTTGACTAGCTTTTACTAATAGAATGTTGTTGAGGTTATACTGTGCAGAGGCTAGAGCTCCAAAGCCTTGGAGCACTCGTCTCTCCCTCTTAGAATGCTCTGGTCATCTCCTCAAGAAGTCTGGCGACTGACTGATGACAAACCACACAGAAAGAGTGCTCTAGCTAATAGCCAGAACCAAGGCCCACGACTCGAGACCCTCTTGGACCCGCCGGCCCAAGGCAAGTCATCTTATCAGTATGACCACAGGAGTGAACACATGCAAGACTAGCCCAGTTAATTGATAGAATTGTGAAAAATAATATTGTTTTTTCAAGTCACTGATCTCTGGAGTGGTTTGTTACATAGCAACAAATAACTGATGCAACATAGTAACAAATATGGGAGCAGATCCGTAACATTATCTGATAACATATTCCAGAAAGGATTTCAGAATGTACCTACTGAAGGTAAGCTGAGATGATACAAATTCTTTACAGTTCAACTGGCAATGCTGCAAATACTGTGAATTTTTCATTTTTGCTTGATTTATCCTGTGTTCTGGCATGCATATAAGAAGATGATTTAAGGCTGTGTCAAACACATGATTCCTAGGAACAAGAAAGAAATAGTAAGAGTTAAAATCATTTTTCAAATATTGAATATTACTAATGTAATTATGTCTTCAGTGAGTATGTAAGAGCAGTATTGGGGAAAAGAGCACCAAGGGATTGGTGGCTCAGAGAAAATATATTGCCAAAATGTACTTAGTCATCATATGTTATTTAAAAGAAACACTAGCTATTAAAAGGATTCTAGCTTCTTTGTATGCAGTGTTAGATAGTGCCATGTGCTCTGCTTAGTTGCTCAGTCATGTCCAACTCTTTGCAACCCCATGGACTGTAACCTGTCAGGCTCTTCTGTCCATGGGGATTCTCCAGGCAAGTATGCTGGAGTGGGTTGCCATGCCCTCCTCCAGGAGATCTTCCCAATCCACGGATCAAACCCAGGTCTCCCTCATTGCAGACAGATTATACTGTCTGAGCCACTAGGGAAGCCCAAGAATATTGGAGTGGGTAGCCTATCCCTTCTCTAGGGGATCTTCCTGACCCAGGAATCGAACCGGGGTCTCCTGCATTGCAGGTGGATTCTTTACCAGCTGAACTACCAGGGAAGCCCTAGATAGTGCCATACTAATTTCATCAACTCTTAAATTTTCAACTGCAGGTTTTTCAGGATTATTTGCATCACTATGGATAGTAAGTTATAAAACGTAAACAAGCTCATGTTTATTTGGTAATTCAAGATCCCCATGAATTGCAGCCATAGATTAAAGTGTCAGTAAAGAAATGAAAAGACTTGATATACAAAATAACACAGTCTGATTATTTTACAAATCTCAAGAAATATCTGACACAACTGTCCTAGTACCTGAATTTTTAAAAGATAGCACTGAGCATGTCATAATTTAACAATATATGTTTGAAATTATTTTTCCACCAATAACAGTCTGAAGAATCCATTCATTGATTCTCTCGACATTGAACATTTATCAATTAAGAAATGTTTGTAGATATTATTACTTATTAGGGCTTCCTTCGGAGAAGGCAATGGCAAGCCACTGCAGTACTCTTGCCTAGAAAATCCCATGGACGGAGGAGCCTGGTAGGCTGTAGTCCGTGGGGTCACTAAGAGTCGGACACGACTGAGCAACTTCACTTTCACTTTTCACTTTCACACATTGGAGAAGGAAATGGCAACCCACTCAGGTGTTCTTGCCTGGAGAATCCCAGGGACAGGGGAGCCTGGTGGGCTTCCGTCTATGGGGTCACACAGAGTTGGACACGACTGAAGTGACTTAGCAGCAGCAGCAGCAGGGCTTCGTTGATAGCTCAGTTGGTAAAGAATCTGCCTGCAATGCCGGAGACGTGAGTTCAATCCCTGGGTCAGGAAGGAAGGGTTACCCATTCCAGGATTCTGGCCTGGAGAATTCTATGGACTGAATAGTCCAGGGGGTTGCAAAGAGTTGGACATGACTGAGCAACTTTCACACACATTATTACTTAATAGATATTAAAACTTTGCTCTTAATTTAAATGCCTGGATTGGTGTTTCCTGAATGTGGTAGCTTGTTTCTAAAAGGGCCACCATCCATTCCTTCCTTTGAATGCATATGCTGTTCCTCCATTGAGAATCTATTCTTTCCCCTTGAACCCGGGCAGTCCTTAGCGACTTGTTTGTTCAATAGAATGTATTGAAAAGAATGCTTTAAAATTCTGACGTAAGCTCACAAGAAGACTTGCAACTTCTGCCCAAGCCTCTTGGAATTCTCACTCTTGGATCCCTAAGCTACCATGAAAGAAATCTGATGACCTAGCTGGAGTGCTACATGGAGAGGTCCTGAGCTTGCAGGGAGGTGTAAGGACTCAACTGAGACCTCCTATCAGCTGTGTCCACCAAAGAAATCAGGTGTGTGAGTGAAATAATTTTGATCACTCCAGAAGAGGTCATCTTTCAACTAAGTACCATTGAAGAATGATCTCAGTTGAAACCACATGGAGCAGAAGAACCAACCATCTGAGTTCTACCTAAATTCTTAAATTGCAATGATTTTCTAAGTCACTGCATTTTAAGATGGTTTATTACATGCAATAGATAATTAGAATATTGAAGAATAATCTGATAACAAGATAAACTATTAGAAAGTTATGACCACTTCCACCTATTTATCTTGAACAACATAAATGGAAAATGCAAAATATAGAAATAAATTAGAATATCTTGTCTGATTTAAGACCATGTGTCTGATTTAAGGAGCTTCCCTGGTAGCTCAGACGCGAAAGAATCTGCCTGCAATGCAGGAGACCTGGGTTTGATTCCTGGGTCAGGTTTGATCCCTGGGTCAGGAAATCCCCTGGAGAAGTGAATGGCTACCCATTCCATTACTTTTGCCTGAGAAAAATCCCATGGACAAAGGAACCTGCCTGGCTACAGTCCATGGGGGGGAGGGGTCACAAGTTTGATTTAAGACTATAGTTAACACCAATAACCTTTAATTTTAAATATCTTGGCATTTGCAAAACTGCTTTGCAATTTTCATTGGTTGTTCTTTTAAATAAAAGCTTATTATAAATTTGAGTAAAAATAAAATTTTGCTAGTATAATACCCCCTTTATCTCTTGGGGGTCTATTAATTTTCTTTTTGGAATATTACACCTGGGAAATATTTTCTGAACTTAAAATTGTTTGAAATCACTGGAGAAATGGTATCTCTTTCTAGTTCTGCTGCTGCTGCTGCTAAGTCACGTCAGTCGTGTCCAACTGTGCGACCCCATATTTATAAAATGTGTCACAGTGGGCAATGGTGGATTTCGAGTGGATTTTGATTCGAGTCACAATTTCACTTGGTCAGGGGTATTGAAAAGTTCTTCTTGGTGTTTGGACAGGATATTTTTCTTTAAAAAAAACAACAACACAGAGTCTCTTGAAAATAGCACCTGCCTTAATAGTGGTGAAATCCACTTCTATTTTATGTGCTTATGTACATGTTATAAATCTCATTGCACAGGTCAAAGTATGTAAGAAATATACCTCTATTTTTCAAATTTAATTTCTCTTTGAACACCCATTCCTCTAGAATGGTAGAAACTTAATGGTGGTTAAAGTGGTCAGTTTCCCTATACTTCTATTTCCCTTTTACTTAGTTTGCATTTAAGACCAGAAGAACTTACTTAGGTCTAAGCCCTTAGGGCTAAAGAGGACGTTTGATGACACATGCGTCTCTGAGACACCCCAGTGGCCCATCCTGTCCTCATATCTCATGTGTGCGTTCCTCATTTATGTCTGGAAGAGGCCTTCAGTTCTGGCATTGGTCTCAGCTACATTCCCACCTTTCTAGGGCTTTTGAAAATCATACTACTCCAGGTCATGCTGGCATCTGTAAAACTCTGTGGAGGCTGGGAAGACCCTCTCTTGCCAATACTTAGAGGACTAGTCATAAAGTAGGGCTCATGTTTCCTTTCCTGTAAGATTCCAGAAAGTTATCTGGGAGTCCTGCTACCTCCCAGCAGTTTGGTTCCAGGACAAGCGTGCTGGGTCCTGATTACCCCACCTTCCTGTACCAAGGAGGCCTATAATAGTCAGGGACTTGCTGCTACTATTTGTTTTCTCCTAAATTGTTCCTATGCCATTAGTCCTTACTAGTCTATAGGAGTTCCCCACCTTCCTAGGTTTATGGTGTCCTTAGTATGTTGATAGTTTTTTCATGGCACCCGTAGGCCTAAACAAACAAACAAACAAAATATAAACAATGAGCAAATGAACAAATCAAATACCAGAGTCTTAACAGTTCCATTCATTAAACAGTTAGGTCCAAACAACTTAATAGCCGTTCTTTGAGCACAGACGGCTCAAAAATTTAAATAAACAGTATATTTAAATTTAAATATACACTATATGTATGCCACTATACATTCATGGTAAAACTATGGCTATTGAAACACAAAATCCAAGAGGACTCACTCTTTGATTTTATATCTTTTTGTAAGCACAGGAGCTCAAAAAGGACAATTTGATCGACAATAGTGAGCAGTGGGGTTGTGGCAAGGGAACAGAACATAATAGAAAGCAATTGCTATAAAAACAAATGGGTTCCACAGTGATAAGAGAACAGACTCTGTATGATTTCAGTATCTTTAGACCACGAAAGTTTTACACCTGTTTTATGTCCCTGGATATGTTCCAATGTCTCCTAGTTTACAATCTATGGGAACTTGAATAAAATTTGTATCCTACTGTTATATGAAAATTCTATAAATCTTAATTATGTTGAATTGATTTACAGAGCTTTCAGGTCTCCTATATCCTTCTACTTCTCCTATATTCATTCTGTCAATTTTTGAGAGTTTGATATTGAAGCTTCAACTAAAGATCTTAATTTACTTAAAAATAATTGTAATATATAGTAGAACTATATGTAACCTTGTTCTGTATTTTCCAAGTCTCCTGCAAAGTTTAAAAAAAAACCCAAATGGGTTTCTCCTACATTGTTGATGGAAATGTAAATTGGTGCTGCCATTATAGAGAACAGTATAGTGATTCCTCAAAAAACTAAAAATAGAGCTACCATATGATTCAGCAACCCCACTCCTGCACATATAATTTGAAAAGACACATGCACCCAGTGTCTACAATAGCCAAGACATGAAAGCAACATGGAAGACATCCATTAACAGATGAATGGATAAAGAAGATGTGGTATATACAATGGAATACCACTCAGTTTCTAAAAAGATTGAAATCATGCCATTTGGAGCAACATGAGTGAACCAATAGATTATCATATAAAGTGAAGTAAGTCAGACGAAGACAAATATATAATATCATTTATATGTGGAATAAAAAAAAAAATGATACAAAGGAACTCATTCACAGAACAGAAATAAACTCACAGACATGGAAAACAAGCTTATGGTCACCAAAGGAGATAGAAAAGGGTAGGAGGGAAATAAATTAGGAGTTGGGGATTAACATATACACACTATTATATATTAATATAATATAGGTAAGCATCAAAGACCTACTATATAGCACAGGGAATTATACTCAATATCTTGTAATGACCTATAAGGGAAAAGATAGAAAAGATTCTGAAAAAGAATACATATGTATATCTGAATCACATCTGATTCACTTTGCTGTACACTTGAAACTAACACAGCATTGTAAGTAACTATACTTCAGTTGAAAAACAGATAAACCAACAAATCCCCCAAATGGGTTCAATCAGTAAATTCCTGACTCCATGGACATGAGTTTGAGCAAACTCCAGGAGGAAGTGAAGGACAGAGAAACCTGGCATGCTGCAGTCTGTGGGGTCACAAAGAGTCGGACATGGCTGAACAACAACGTAGGAGTATTCTAACAAGAGATTTATAATAGAAAAGGGAAGGAAGAAATGAGAGAAGAATCACTAACCGATTTATTACCTGAGTGAGAAGGACTGCAGGAAAACCCAAAGAAGCCAAGCATGTAGATAACAAAGGATGAGCTCATCGGGAAGTTTGTGGAAAAACTGTTAGCCCTGTGGGTTCACAGTCAAGTGTCTGTAGTCACTGTTGGTAAATTGGGACTCTCGAGGGAAAAAAAATAATGTCCACATGTATTCAGCGATGGTGGTCAGGGAGAATGAGGAGAGTTGAACAAATAAAGAAAAATTTTATTTAAGAAGATCAGGATTGGATAGTTTCCTCAGATATCTGAGCACATAGCCTCCCAAAAAGGAAAAGAGACCACATTGGATTCTGGGGGCTGGAAAGTTTTATAGACAGATAATAAAACTAAATAAGCTCTCTTGAAACGAATTACCTATCTTGCAATAATTTGCACTTTTCTTATTGTCATTAACTGTAGTAAAGTAGTTATTAATGTCCTCACCAAGAATGATTGTTGTGTCAGTTGCTAAGAATGAGAGAAATCAGAAAATAAATGGTGTGAGGCGATTTCAGTTTCCAAGTTTATAAATACAAGAGGAACCCTTCAAACGCTCTGGTGGTCACAGCAAAGGCAGTTGGTTACTAAACTGTCACATTTCCAGATAAACCTGGTCTGTGAGTTCTATTTGAAACTGTCACAGTTGTAAAAGCCAATGGGCATAGAAAGGACTTGCCATCCCATCGAACTCAATTCTGAATTTAATTATATGGGGGGTCTATAGCGTAAATACGAATTAAATATTCGTCTCTTTAAGCCACTTTACTGGTAATAAAAGGCTGGTAATCTGCTGGTCTAATGAATTGTAATGATGATTTTTGGGTGGTTGAAAACCAGAGTGCAGTTCTTAATGCATAAAATCTTGACATATTTGAGCAGGAGAAGATGTGCATTAGTCCATTAATGCTGGGTGACAATCACAAAACTCAGGGGTATAAAACAGCAAGCATTTATTTCTTGTTTACCCGTTTGGTGTCATCTGGAGTTCAGCTGCTCCAAGCTTTAGCTGAGGGTTGGGCTTAGGTCTCTTACGTGAGTATTCATTTTAAGACTGGGGTCAAAGGGGTAATGACCATCCAGTGGAAATTTGTCCCAGGGCAGTGAGGAGTGCAAGAGGGCAAGTCCAACCACACAGGCACAGGTCAAGCTTTTACGAATCTTTTTGGCCAAAGCAACTCACACAGTCAAATCCAACATCAGTGGGATATGAAAGCAAATGCCTTGGATGGAAAGGAGAAGGGTGAATGTTCCCTTAGAATTTACTATAAGTTGCTTTATGGGGTTCCCTGATGGCTCAGACAGTAAAGAATCCATCTACAATGCAGGAGAGCTGGGTTCAATCCCTGAGTCAGAAAAATTCCCTGGAGAAGGGAATGAAAACCCACTCCAGTATTCTCGACTGAAGAATCCCATGGACAGAGGACCCTGGCAGGCTACAGTCCATAGGGTCGCAAAGTCGGACACAACTGAGCAACACTGATGCTTAGTTGAGTATTAAGAAGATATTTTATATATTATTAATAAGATGATTAATTATTCTTATTAATAAGATGCTTTATATATTACTATTATATCTGAAATGTTAAATTACTCCAGTTCAGATTCAATTTTTTAAATTTAAAATATTTACATATATACACGGGTTTCCCTGGTGGCTCAAACAGTAAAAAATCTGCCTGCAATGCAGACGACCCAAGTTCAATCCCTGGGTCAGGAAGATCCCCTGGAGAAGAGAATGGCAATCCACTCCATATATATATATATATTTATGGCTGCACTGGGTCTTCGTTGCTGTGCACAGGCTTTCTCTAGTTGCAGCAAGTGGGGGCTACTCTCTGCTGCGGTGCACTGGCTTCTTATTGCAGTGGTTTCTGTCGTTGTGGAGCACGGGCTCTAGGCACTCTGGCTTTAGTTATAGAGCATGGGCTTAGTTGTTCTGAGACATGGAGGATCTTCCTGGATCCAGGATGGAACCCATTATTGTCTTCATTACAAGGTGGATTCCTAATCACTGGACCATCAGGGTAGTCCCCAGATTCAATTTTAAGTGATAGAAACTGCTAGATAACAGTAGATTACATATTGCTAGATAAAAATATAGAAATTTTTTGTATCTGTAAATGAAGTTCACATGAAAGCAATTGAAAGTGACATGGTATCTTCATAATCTGGAGCCCAGTGCCGTCTCTCTAGAGCTATTACTGTTTCTAGGTCACTTCCTGGTCCAAGATGCTAATCAAACTGCTTCAGCCCTCAAGTTCACATTCCAGACAGCAAGATGGGAAATGGGATGAAGAAAATCCCATCTCCTGTCTTCCCAGAGGTTGCACACAATTTTTTGGCTTACATTTATTGGTCAGAAATTATTCACATAATTATACAAGCAAGGGAAGATGAAAATTTACACTTTATTTTTGAAAGTCTCCAGGTGGCCATGTTTCCTGTGAAAAATAATAGGTTTTATGATGTTAATATACTATTAGGGAAGAACAGCTGTTAGTAAACAATTGGGTGAGTTTGCCACAAAAGTACAAAGAAACCATTTGTATTCTCACTCAGCACTTCCGAGGCTGTGTTCAGTAGCTCTTGAACTCTTTGGAACCTCATGGACTGCAGCCCGCCAGGCTCCTCTGCCTATTGGATTCTCCAGGCAAAAATATTGGAGTGGGTTGCTATTTTCTCCTCCCAGTGATCTTCCCAACTCAGGGAGCAAACCCACTTCTCCTGAGTTGGCAAATGGTTTCTTTATATATACTCCCCACCACTGAGCCACTGGGGAAGTCCATCACTACCAAGCTTGTACATCAGATATTTAATTTCTTCTTCTAAATTCTTACAACAAAAAAAAAAGATTGTTAGCAGTAAAGACACCATATATAACATTCCTTAAATTAACTTTCTGAATTATTTTTAGTTATAGCTGGCAAGCTGCTAAGAAAAAGGCTGGAAGGAAGGAGGTTTCTAACATGCACGTTTATTCTTAATGGAGTTTATTCTCAGTGGTATCTCTACTATCTTTCATTCTGAAAATGAATTACGAGGAAAACCATACTTTATCTTTTCCACCATAATATGCTAATTTCAGTACATGAGTTCTTGAGAGATTTTGGAGGATAAAACTTTTTCTGTTATGAATAAATGGCAAAGATTTGAATTATCCCACAGACATTGATGGAACTCTGCTTTTTATCATGATCGTTGGCCTCTAATCAAGGTCATCCAAGATCTGTTCCCAATATACCTTTCTAGGTTTATCTCACACAACTCTTGTTCATGTATCTTTTAAAAATTTATGACATGTTGCAACATGTGAAGTATTATATGACTTTCTCAAACAAACTAGATCTGTTGTGCCACCCAAATATATCCTGTATCTTTGTTTCCCTATGCTAGAGCCATCTTAGTAGAGTAACTCCCATCACAGAACTATAAACTTATTCCAGGATACAATTCCATGGAATTGTACCCTAGTGGTACAATGCTTAAGATTCTGCCTTTCAGGTGCAGGGGATTCAAGTTCAATCCCTGGTCGGGGAGCTAAGAGCTCACATGCTGTGGGGCAACCAGCCCCATGTGCTGCAACTAGAGAAGCTCCCATGCATCACAACTAGTTCAGTTCAGTTCAGTTCAGTCGCTCAGTCGTGTCCGACTTTCCGCGACCCCATGAATCACAGCACGCCAGGCCTGCCTGTCCATCACCAACTCGCGGAGTTCACTCAAACTCATGTCCATAGAGTCGGTGATGCCATCCAGCCATCTCATTCTTGGTTGTCCCCTTCTCCTCCCGCATCACAACTAGAGTAGCCCTCATACCACAACGAAGACCCAGTGTAGCCAAAAAACAAACAAAAAACATATTCCTTCATTTAAAACTTAAAACAAAAATTTACTTTCTTACAAAAGCCTCTCTAGAGTCCCACGATCAGAAATGACTCCTTTCTATATCCAAATATAACTATTTTTGTGTGCTAAGTCACTTCAGCCATGTCCGACTCTTTGCAATGCTATGGACTATAGCCTGCCAGGCTTCTCTGTCCATGGAATTCTCCAGGCAAGAATACTGGAGTGGGTTGCCATTTCCTTCTCCAGGGGATCTTCCCAACCCAGGGATCAAACCTGCATCTCTTATGACTCTTGCTTTGGCAGGTGGGTTCTTTACCACTAGTGACACCTGGGAAGTCCAAATATAACTATATTATGTTCAATATTTCCTATACTATTTTACAGTTGATTTTATTGAACACCCACTGTGCAATCTCTGTGCTAGATTTCATTCATAGCATTTACAGTCTAGTAAGGGACATTAAACAAGCAATTTTCTTATGCACATTCTATAAGCTGTCTCAGGTTTTACTTCTGTTCATCTTGCTTACCTCTACAAGGTAAAAAAAAAAAAGGAAAAACTGTCTTTTCATCTGTATACCCTCTTGACACGTAGTACTGTGCCTTGTACTATTGGTTACATATTCAGCAAAAATATTTGATGAGTAAATATTCTTAGTTTGTTTCATTTACTGATTTCCCCAAACTCCAGGAGAGGCAATAAAAGGTATGTTACCATTATGTTAACTGCTATAGAAAAATTCGTTTAAAATCAAAGCACACATTTAAAAATATATATGTGTCAACTGAAAAACAGCATAATCTAAAAGTTGAGAATTGTGCTTTATTTGGTGGACTTGCTGAGGACTTAAGTCTGGGAGGAAGCCTCTCAGATATCTCTGAGACACTGCTTAGAAGAGTAAAGGAGGGGTCAGGATATATAGGAGTTTTGCAAAAACAAACCAAGTAGCTGAGCATCAAAAGATTTCTTCTAATTAAAGGAAAAGCAAACATCCCAAATTAATGAACTTAGCATTTTTCTGTGTATGGGAAGATGCAAGAGTCCAGGCTCATTGAAATTATTCCTTTGTTTTTTTTGCATTAACTATCTAGGGCCAGTATACCATTTTTATCTATCCTGAATCCCCTCAGGGTGTACATTGTGGTGGGGGACTTGAAGGTCACAACATCCTTTGTTTATTGATATGGCAGGTGACATTGCCCATCTACATACATGTATCTCCATTATAGGAATGGTGGAGATGGGGAAGAAACTACAAAATGAAAATCCAGCCTTTACCTTCTTAGAAATACAAAGTGTCCCAGTGTAAGATTACATGAATTTCAGGAAAAGACTATGTATCAGATGTCCAGTGTCCAGACTTGCAAAAACCATACAGATCAAAGTAAACTCTGTCTAATCTTTGTCTGCTTTCTATGATTAAAAGACAGAAAGAACACAGCATAAAGAAGTGATCTTCAGGCATTTTGGGGAATATTTACATTCTGCTACAACTACTGTGTATCATGATGTTTTCTGGCTCAGCAGCATTTTCCTTGTTTTCTCTTTATCCAGTCTTCAGATCTGCGGAATGGATCATAATTAGGAATCTGGTCATCCTTTCCCCAGCTCAGATTCAATTAGCCATATGTTACAGGCAGCAAACACAGTGGCTGTCAGACTTCAGCAATTACCAAGGGGAAAGAAGGTTGTGGGGTCAAAATTGTGGACTTAAAAAAAACTCATAAAGTAGAGGCAAACTCCTAATTATAGAGCATTAATCAGAATTTTTGTCTGATCACTCATCTGTCATCTCCACGGACCAGCTCTGGAAATAGCAGCCTCCTATCCTTGTGGGACAGAAGAGTGGAGCTCCTAGAGCAAAGGTATCAGAAAAGGAAATGAGTAAATATGCAATTCTGTTTACTTTCTCCAGCTCAACAATGAGGAAAAATCAATAGGCTTACAGAATATGGCAATTGTACTTTCCAATGAAGGCTCTTTAGAAGGTAGGATTTTTTTGTTGTTTGGTTTTTTTTTTTTTTAACTTACAAAGGCTGACTCCAAACAAGTGGTTTTCTCACTGTGGGACACTTTCTGCTTAATTAGGGCTGTGCTTGGAGAAGGCAATGGCAAGCCACTCCAGTACTGTTGCCTAGAAAATCCCATGGACAGAGGAGCATGGTGGGCTACAGTCCATGGGGTCGCTACTAGTCGGACAAGACTGAGCGACTTCACTTTCACTTTTCACTTTCACACATTGGAGAAGGAAATGGCAACCCACTCCAGTGTTCTTGCCTGGAGAATCCCAGGGATGGCGGAGCCTGGTGGGCTGCCGTCTATGGGGTCGTACAGAGTCGGACACGACTGTAGCGACTTAGCAGCAGCAGCAGCAGCAGGGCTGTGCTGGGTCAGCCCTGCTGTGGGAAAGGCTTAACATGGAGGATCACCATTAAATTCATTTTACTCAAAAAAGGTGAAGTTAAATTTAAAAATTTAACATTGAAAGCTGTGTGAGTTCTGAACTTTTCTTCTCTGTTACACGCTGATTTGTTAGAGAAAGGGGGTTGGAAGTCCTAAGGGACACATAACATTAAAAAAAAAATAGTTAAAAGAAAATGAGTATTGAGGCATGGAGTTCTTGAGGAAAAACTCACATAATTAGGAAGGTTTGGTGAAGAAATCTACCACTTTATAAAAACCTATTAAGTTTTGGCTAACCCACCCATTCATACTCTTTTCCAAAGAAGGAACAGAGTTACAATACAGCCACACTCCATTAAAAATAAAATTTATTTCACAGCAGGTCTGCCTCCTGGTCTAGCTTCCTCTTAGAAAAGGCCTATTATAGATCCCAGTAATTTCCCCATGAGTTCTACAAAGAGTGTTTCTTCGTGGTGGGTTTGAGTATTTTATCCACTATAATTTAAATGTCTCAAAGGATGTCACTTCAAGTCAATTCCCTCAGGAAAGTTGCTCCAGCCTGAAAAATATCTTCATTAAGAGATTTCTCTAGCATTTAACCTGGGAATTTTCCACTCTGCTTTATCTGGCATCAGAAATATGTCTTTTTCTCCCCAGCTTGACCACTGAACTTTGTTTGAGGAGCCAGTATGCTGGCATGAGAAGGGTGGTTGCCTTTTCTTCATAAAATAAGTGACTTTGAGCTCAGTTTTACTGAGCACATGAAAATCCCCATTTGCTTTCATCTGCTCTATGTATGTGTTGGAGATACCAGTTTTGAGAATTTGGTCAAGGAGAAACTGAGCTTCGTTTAGAGGAGGATGAAGGCCAGTGGATGAATTTTTAAATGTAAATTTTAATTACTTCATACAAATAGAGCTTTTTTTTTTTTTTAAGAAAACATTGAGAAGTCAAACTTTAATCTGGCAAAATGGAAATTGAGGAAACCAAAGAAGTTACAAGAACATGTGTGTGAAGTTTCAGAACTGTTTCCTTTTCAGGTGAAAAAACAAACAAATGAAAAACTGGGAAAGCATTTTGCTAAGCAGTCAAGGCACAGACTTCTGATCCCTTTATGAACTTCTACCAAAACTCTTTAGCTTTAAATGCTTCTACTTCAATTTTAATAACTTAATTGAAATGACAAAGGAGGAAAGGGTTGTGGAAGCCAATATATTAAAAGATTGTTAAGGAAGGCCTGAGAACCCTGTGGTATTGATAATTCGCTCAGCTCCATGGGGATGTGGAATTTTGTCACTGGAGTCCTTGGACTTTTCAATGTGTGTGCATGCTGACAGTTCTATGGGAAGCAGAGCACTCCAATGGAGGTCCTAGAGGGTCCATAGATGGAATAGTGCAAAAAAATACACACACACATATAAGCTACACATAGTTCAAAATGGTTGCTTCTAACCACCTCGTAATTCAACTTTTGTAAAAAGAAAACTCTAGGGACTTCCCTCGTGGTCCAGGTTTTAAGAATCCGCTTTGCAATGCGGGGGACATGGGTTTAATCCCTGATCGGGGAACTAAGATCCTACATGCAACTACTGAAGCCTGGGCCACAAGTAGAGAGTCCCTGTACTGCAGTGAAAGATCCCACATGATGCAGCTGAGACCCAAAATAGCCAAATAATAAATAAAAAGTAATATTTAAAACAAAGAAAACTCCAAAGTCCTTCATTTCAATCAATGTCATGATGGCTTCAGGAAGGATTGTTGTGTTGGGCTGTCATATAGGATTATTCAAGTCAGCATACAAAGGCCAGGCCTGAATTTAACAGGCCATTGGTTGCGACTAGCCAGTGTCATTGCACACCACCCACTGGTTCATGTTGAAGCTTTCCTTAAGCTTTTAAATTCTGAAATTAAGAGCTTAAGAAATACAAGGATTTATTGCAGCAATGTTTACAATTGCCAAGACATGGAAGCAACCTAACTTGCTTCTATTGACAGATGAATAGATAAAGAAGATGTGGTATATATATATACAGTGGAATACCACTCAGCCATAAAAAGTATGGAGTCATGTCACTTGCAGCAACATGGATGGAACTAGAGATCATCATGCTAAATGAAGAAAGTCAAAGACAAATATCATAACATATTCCTTACGAAATTGCTTATTGAAATCTAAAAAAATGATGCATATTAACTTGCATACAAAACAGAAAACAAACTTATGGTTACCAAAAGGGAATGGGGGGAGGGATATATAAGGAGTTTAGGATTAACGTATCAGTTCAGTTCAGTTCAGTCGCTCAGTCATGTCTGACTCTTTGTGACCCTTTGAATTGCAGCATGCCAGGCCTCCCTGTCCATCACCAACTCCTGGAGTTCACCCAAACTCATGTGCATCGAGTCAGTGATGCCATCCAGCCATCTCATCCTCTGTTATCCCCTTCTCCTCTTGCCCCCAATCCATCCCAGCATCAGGGTCTTTTTCAATGAGTCAGCTCTTCACATGAGGTGGCCAAAGTATTGGAGTTTCAGCCTTAGCATCAGTCCTTCCAATGAACACCCAGAACTGGTCTCCTTTAGAATAGACTGATTGGATCTCCTTGCAGTCCAAGGAACTTGCAAGAGTCTGCTCCAGCACCATATTTATAAAACAGAAAATCAGTGAAGGCCTACCATATAGCACAGTGAACTATACTCAATATTTTATAATAATCTATAAGGGAAAAGAATCTGAAAAAGAATGCCAAGAATATATGTATATATATAATTGAATCACTTTCCTGCACACTCGAAACTAACACAATATTATAAATCAATTAAACTTTGATTTAAAAAATTAAAAACACATACAAGGCGATCCTGCTATTTGCAACAACATGAATGGAACTTGAAGGCATTATGTTAAGCGAAATTCAGCAGATCAGTCAGTCAGTCAGTTATGTCCAACTTTGTGACCACATGGACTGTAGCCCACCAGGCTCCTCTGTCCATGGGATTCTCCAGGCAAGAATACTGGAGTGGGTTGCCATTTCCTCCTCTGGGGGATCCTCCCAACCCAGGGATTGAATCCACCTCTCCTGCATTGGCAGGCTGATTCTTTACCACTGTGAAACTCTGAAATGCAGCAGATAGGGAAAGACAAATGCATGATATTCATTTGTATGTGAGTGAATTTTCTGAAAAAAGGCAAACTGGTAGATACAAAGGAAGATTGGTGGTGCCAGAGGTGGTAGTGGGTGGGTGGGTGGGGGACGGCGAAATTGGTAAAGGTGGTCCAAAGGTACAAGCTTCCAGTTTTAAGATAAATAAGTCACAGGGATGTAATGTACAGTATGGGATCTTCCCTACCAAGAGATCCAACTCAGGTCTTCTGCACTGCAGGCAGATACTTTCCGTCTGAGCCACCGGGGAAGCGCAACTATGTGGGGTGATGGATGTTAACTAAATCTTGCTTGCAACATATACATGTATCAGATCATTATCAGTACACCTACAGCTAATACAATATTATATATCAGTTACATCTCAGTTAAAAAAAATCCCCATTATCACTAAATGGATTAAATTTCCAAAGACAATTTGAAGAAAAATAAAGAAATAAAGTGAGAAATAGACGGGGAAACAGCGGAAACAGTGTCAGACTTTATTTTTTTGGGCTCCAAAATCACTACAGATGCTGATTGCAGCCATAAAAGGAAAGTTATGACCAACCTAGATAGCATATTAAAAAGCAGAGACATTACTTTGCCAACCAAGGTCTGTCTAGTCAAGGCTATTGTTTTTCCCGTGGTCATGTATGGATGTGGAGAAAGCAATGGCAAGCCACTCCAGTACTCTTGCCTAGAAAATCCCATGGACGGAGAAGCCTGGTAGGCTGCAGTCTGTGGGGTCGCTAAGGGTCGGACACAACTGAGCGAGTTCACTTTTACTTTTCACTTTCACACATTGGAGAAGGAAATGGCAACCCACCCTAGTGTTCTTGCCTGGAGAATCCCAGGGACAGGGGAGCCTGGTGGGCTTCCGTCTATGGGATCACACAGAGTTGGACATGACTGAAGTGACTTAGCAGTAGCAGCACGTATGGATGTGAGAGTTGAACTGTGAATAAGGCTGATCGCTGAAGAATTGATGCTTTTGAACTGTGGTGTTGGAGAAGACTCTTGAGAGTCCCTCGGACTGCAAGGAGATCCAACCAGTCCATTCTAAAGGAGATCAGTCCTGGGCGTTCATAGGAAGGACTGATGCTAAAGCTGAAACTGCAATACTTTGGCCACCTCATGCGACGAGTTGGCTCACTGGAAAAGAGTCTGATGCTGGGAGGGATTGGGGGCAGGAGGAGAAGGGGACGACAGAGAATGAGATGGCTGGATGGCATCACCGACTCGATGGACATGAGTTTGAGTGAACTCTGGGAGTTGGTGATGGACAGGGAGGCCTGGCGTGCTGTGATTCATGGGGTCGCAAAGAGTCGGACACGACCTAGCGACTGAACTGAACTGAACTGAAAAATGTGTGCCCTAATGATTTATCACAAAGCAAGTCTTCTTGCAACTACCACTCAGATCAAGAAATAGAATCTAGGCAAGTGCTCCCAAAGACCCTGTCACATCCCCTTCACCTCCTCCTGGTAATTACGGTAATCATTTCCCGCTTGTTTAACATTTCCAATGTGTCCCAAACTCTATAGTCCTGCCTGTTTTGAATTTTATGGTAAATGGAATCCTACAGAATAAATGCTTTCATGACAGACTTTTTTTTCTCAATATATTTGTGACATTTACCCAAGATCTGATCACAGCTGTAGTTAGTTCATTTTCACTCTTTTATAATCTTCGATAGTATATATCTAAAATTTATTTGTCTATTTTACTCCCTTTTTTTCCAGAAAAAATTTATTATTTGTAGCAAATAAGAATACTTGGGATCTTTCCCAAAATAGTGTCTCCTATTTCTACTCATAATGTGCATTTGGGTATTTCCAAGTTGAGATAAGAATAATGCCATTAAGAGCGTTCTTCTACTTTCTTGGTGCACATGTATACACATTTCTCTTCTCTCTCTTCCTAGGAGTGGAAATGCTGGGTCCTAGGATGTGTTTGTATTCAACTCTGCTGCTAGTGCCAATCTCTTTTCTAAGGAGGTTGTACTAATATACTTGCCAAGCAGCAGTGAATAAGAGTTCCTGCTGCTTGCTACTTGCCTCAATGACTGGTATTATCAGTCTTTTAAATTTCAGCCATTTTGATGGGTTTTGTAGTCAAAACCCACTGGATGTTAAATGATTTAATTTAATTCTGACCCACTACCTGAAGTTAGTATAGACCCTACAGCTTAAAGGCTCAGTCCCACAACACTGCCCCCACCTCAGATGCTAATTGCAAGTATTAACAGAAGGTTCCAGGTTACCCCCACTTCTGTCTTACTCGACTAAAAATTGGGGGTTCTCTTAACCCCCTTAATATGAGGTTTGAAAGTTTGCTATAATGGTTCACAGAACCTAGGCAAACACTTTGTTGTCACCAGTTTATTTATTTATTTTTTTTGTCACCAGTTTATTTTAAAGAATGTTGTTGTTGTTGTTCAGTCACTCAGTCATATCCAACTCTTTGAGAACCATGGACTGCAGCACATCAGGCTTCCCTGTCCTTCACT
This sequence comes from Moschus berezovskii, assembly GCF_049115385.1. Classification (NCBI taxonomy): domain Eukaryota; kingdom Metazoa; phylum Chordata; class Mammalia; order Artiodactyla; family Moschidae; genus Moschus; species Moschus berezovskii. The sequence goes on from NC_142465.1 coordinate 95,886,153, forward strand.
ATCTCTTGGAGTTTGCTCAACTCATGTCCACTGAGTTGGTGATGTTATCCAACCATCTCATCCTCTGCTGCCCCCTTCTTCTCTTGCCCTCAATCTTCCCAGCATCAAGGTCTTTTCCAATGAAAAGAATGTTATAAGGGTGCATTAAACAGCCAGATCAGAAAAGGCAATGGCAGCCCACTCCAGTACTCTTGTCTGGAGAATCCCATGGATGGAGGAGCCTGGTAGGCTGCAGTCCATGGGGTTGCTTGCTAAGAGTCAGACAGGACTGAGCGACTTCACTTTCACTTTTCACTTTCATGCATTGGAGAAGGAAATGGCGACCCACTCCAGTATTCTTGCCTGGAGAATCCCAGGGACAGGGAGCCTGGTGGGCTGCCGTCTATGGGGCCATACAGAGTCAGACATGACTTATGCAACTTAGCAGCAGCAGCAGCAAACAGCCAGATGAAGAGGTACATCGTGCAAGGTGTGGGAAAGGGGTGTGGACCTTCCATGTATTCTCTGGTTGTGCCAACTTCTTAGCACCTCCATTTGTTCACTGACCTGAACTCTGCTCTTTAGGGTTTTTATGGAAGTTTACTATCAATATAGTGGAAACAGTGTCAGACTTTATTTTTCTGGGCTCCAAAATCACTGCAGATGCTGATTGCAGCCATGAGATTAAAAGACGCTTACTCCTTGGAAGGAAAGTTATGACCAACCTAGATAGCATATTAAAAAGCAGAGACATTACTTTGCCAACAAAGGTCCATCTAGTCAAGGCTATGGTTTTTCCCGTGGTCATGTATGGATGTGAGAGTTGGACTGTGAAGAAAGCTGATCGCCGAAGAATTGATGTTTTTGAACTGTGGTGCTGGAGAAGTCTCTTGAGAGTCCCTTGGACTGCAAGGAGATCTAACCAGTCCATTCTGAAGGAGATCAATCCTGGGTGTTCATTGGAAGGACTGATGCTAAAGCTGAAACTCCAATACTTTGGCCACCTCATGCGATGAGTTGACTCACTGGAAAACATTCTGATGCTGGGAAGAATTGGGGGTGGGAGGAGAAGGGGACGACAAAAGATGAGATGGCTGGATGGCATCACCGACTCTGTGGACATGAGTTTGAGTGAACTCCAGGAGTTGGTGATGGACAGGGAGGCCTGGCGTGCTGTGGTTCATGGGGTTGCAAAGAGTCAGACACAACTGAGCGCCTGACCTGACCTGAACTGAACTGAACTATCAATACATAGGCATGGTTAACTAAATCACTAGCCATTGGTGATTAATGCAACTGTAGTCTCTCACGCCTTCCTGGATGTTGGTGGATGTGGGGTTGAAATTTCTAAGTTTCTAATTATGCCTTGATTTTTCTGGGAATTAGCCCTCATCATAAAACTATCCAGGGATCCCGGTAACCAGTCATCTCGTTAGCTTGCGATGAAACATGCCTATCACTCTGGAGATTCCAAGCATCTCAGAAACTCTTATGTCAGGAACCAGGGACTTAGACCAAATATTACAACAAAAATGCTCCTGTTACTCCTGTCATTCAGGAAGTTGCAAGAGTTTTAGGAGTTCTGTGTCAGGAACCAAAGGCAGAGGCCAAACATGGTATTTCTTGTCACAGTAGTGTTATCTCGCTTACTGTTTGTTTATATTTCCCCTGACTTCACATTAGTGAAAGCGAAGTTGCTTAGTTGTGTCCAGCTGTTTGAGACCCCATGGACTGTAGACTGCAAGGCTCCTCTGTCCATGAGACTTTCCAGGTAAGAGTACTGGAGTGGGTTGCCATTTCCTTCTCCAGGGGATTTTTCCCAACCCAGCTTTCGAACCCGGGTCTCCTACATTACAGGCAGATGCTTTACCATCTGAGCTACCAAGGAAGAGTTATTCAACTCATATGCTCATATATTCACTGGCTATTGACTGTCATATTTTGTGAAGTGGCTGTTCAAATCTCTTCCCCATGTTCTTTTTGGTTTTTGGAATTTATTATTATTATTTTAAAATTTATTTTATTTTTGACAGCACCATATGGAACTTGGGATCTTAGTTCCCTGACCAGGGATAAAACCTGTGCCCTCTGCATTGGAAGCAGAGAGTCTTAATCAATGGATCACCAGGGAAGTCCCAGATTTTATTATTATTGTTGTTGATTTGCAGAATTGTTCAGGTGATTCAAAATACTTTGTCTCTCACTCTGTGGCTTACTTTGTACTTCCTTCAGTTCAGTCAAGTCGCTCAGTCGTGTCCGACTCTTTACGACCCCATGAATCGCAGCACGCCAGGCCTCCCTGTCCATCACCAACTCCCAGAGTTCACCCACACTCATGTGCATTGAGTCGGTGATGCCATCCAGCCATCTCATCCTCTGTCGTCCCCTTCTCCTCACGCCCCCAAAGCCTCCCAGCATCAGGGTCTTTTCCAGTGAGTCAACTCTTTGCATGAGGTGGCCTAAGTATTGGAGTTTCAGCCTCAGCATCAGTCCTTCCAATGAACACCCAGGATTGATCTCCTTTAGAATGGACTGGTTAGCTCTCCTTGTAGTCCAAGGGACTCTCAAGAATCTTCTCCACCACCACACTTCAAAAACATCAGTTCTTCAGTGATCAGCTTTCTTCATAGTCCAACTCTCACATCCATACATGACCATTGGAAAAATTGTAGCCTTGACTAGACGGACCTTGGTTGGCAAAGTAATGTCTCTGCTTTTTAATATGCTGTCTAGTTTGGTCATAGCTTTCCTTCCAAGGAGTAAGCATCTTTTAATTTCAAGGCTGCAATCAGCATCCGCAATGATCTTGGAGCCCAAAAAAATGAAGTCTGACACTGTTTCCACTGTTTCCCCGTCTATTTACCATGAAGTGATGGGACCAGATGCCATGATCTTTGTTTTCTGAATGTTGAGCTTCAAGCCAACCTTTTCACTCTCCTCTTTCACTTTCATCAAGAGGCTTTTGAGTTCCTCTTCACTTTCTGCCATAAGGGTGGTGTCACCTGCATATCTGAGGTTATTGATATTTCTCCCAGCAATCTTGATTCCAGCTTGTGCTTCTTCCAGCCCAGTGTTCCTCATGATGTACTCTGCATGTAAGTTAAATAAGCAAGGTGACAATATACAACCTTGACATACTCCTTTTCCTATTTGGAACCAATTTGTTGTTCCATGTCCAGTTCTAACTGTTGCTTCCTGACCTGCATACAGGTTTCTCAAGAGGCAGGTCAGGTGGTCTGGTATTCCCATCTGTTTCAGAATTTTCCACAGTTTATTGTGATCCACATAGTCAAAGACTTTGGCATAGTCAATAAAGCAGAAATAGATGTTTTTACTGGTGTCTTAATGAAATTGAAGTAGCAAAATTTATCAATCTTTCCTTTATGAGATACTTCTGGTGTCTTATTTATAAAGTCTTTTCCTACCCTAGATCATGAATATATTCATCTATCTTATGTTCTAAAAGCTTCAGAGTTCTGTATTTCACATATTTCACATTTAAATCTGCAATCCATCTGGAGCTGTTTTTTCTGAATGGTGTGTAATTGAATTCAAGTCCATTTCCCCCTGTTTCCATCCCCAGTAACCCCCAATGGGGATAACCAATATTCTCAACAACATTGATTGTAAAGTTTTGCTTTTCCTAAGGTTCTGAAGTGTTATCTTAGTCATTCAGGAATCTATAAATGCACAGTCTTTATTTTATCCCATTATTTTGCCTATCCTTTCATTAATATGCTATTGTCTTCATTATAGCCACATGAGGGAAAGTCTCAGTGTCTTGTGGAGTAGGTTCTTATAGAGTAGGTTCTCCCACCATGAATTTCTTTAAGGGTACTCTCACTGTTCTTAGTCCATTGCCTTTCCATTTGTTGCCATTTTGGAATGAAGCTAGTCCACTGAATTTTAACATATTTTCTAGAATCTTCTCTTCGAATTCCATGAAAGCAACAATAAACCAAGTACATACACATAAACATCAACATACACTTAAAACAATCTGGTCACATGGGTGACAGCTACTGTTGGGCCGTGCCCAACATTTAAAAGATACAACAAAGTAACAAAATAATTCTGACCTCTGAAATAGCTATTTATTAAGCCCCATATCCCTTATTAGAGTATTTCTCAAACAAAAGTTATTTTTTAAGAACCAAATGTATTTGACAATCTGTACCTCTAAGGGGATCACCCACCACTGACCGTAAGGGAGACTGTTACATGGAGGTGAAAAACATACTAAAACAAAATAAAGAAAATAACAAGCTGTGTCAGTTTCCTTGAGGTGTCAGTCCAATCTTACCAGTTGACTAGAGTCCATCACCTGTGAACCTGTGACCCTCCTTCTGGGCGATTTGCTTTCCTCCATGCGCCAGACCAGTTCCATTGACATCTTGGCCTCTTTCTCCATCTCCTTGGCTTTTCCCTTGGCCTTCTTGAATAACTCAGATGCTCTGTCGTCAGCCTGCCCACAGGGATGCTGAATGCAATTCAAGGTGCCTTGCTCCGAGGCCACCACCTGTGGTTTCATCTGGATGAGCAGATTGTCCACCTCGTACCACTTGCTCCTGGTCCTCAGACATGCACTCCCGGGTTCTCAGGTGAGCGCTTTGATGTCCTCCCGCATGCAGTTGATGTCTGGGAGCAGAGATTGCTCAAAATCTGTCTCGGACTCCAGCACACCCACCTATTCCAGAGCTTCCACTTGGTCCAGGTCCAAGGTCCTCATTTTTCCTGCCACTGCTTTGGATCCACAGCCCCAGGACTGTTACTGCTCAACAATCTCTGTTGCAGTCGAAGTGACCCACATTCCTGGTCAATAGTATTCCTGAATTATCCTTTAAAAATTTCCCTTTACTCCTCCCACTTCCCAGCTGATCTGGAAAGAAATGCCTCGAAGGCAAAGAGCAGAGCCCTCAACTCGCTGGTGTTAGTGATTCTTTCACAACACAGCCAGTCCTGTGTATCTTAGGTTTGATGTTCAGTAATTGGATGTTTTCAGTTATAAATGGTCTAAACTCTTATTTTCTGACTGTTCCTTGCTGATATACAGAAATACGTTTGTGTCTAGTTGAAGCCTCTAGAAGATAACAGAGGAGGAGACTTATGACCTGTTATGGAAAGCATTCACAAAAAGAAATGCTTTTGTGTATTTTATACAGCAATTTGTTGAGTTCTCTTGTTAGTGTCAAATATCCGTAATTCTTATGAAGTTTCTTCTCTCTCACCCCAGCTTTGCTGCTGCTGCTAAGTCACTTCAGTTGTGTTCAACTCTGTGCGACCCCATAGATGGCAGCCCACCAGGCTCCTCCGTCCACAGGATTCTCTAGGCAAGATTACTGGAGTGGGTTGCCATTTCCTTCTCCACACCCCAGCTTTACTGAGCTATAATTGACATATAGTGTTGTGTAAATTTAAGGTATACAATTTGATGATTATATGTAGTAAAATGACTAGCGCAATTTGGTTAGGTAACATAACCATTGGGCATCTCTGGTGGCTCAGTGGTAAAGAATGTGCCTGCCAATGCAGGCAATGTGGGTTTAATCCCTGGGTGGCTAAGATCCTCAGGAGAAGGAAATGGCAACCTCTCTAGTAGTCTTCCCTGGGAAATGCCATGGACAAATGAGCCTAACTAGCTATAGTTCATGGGGTTGCAAAGAGTTGGACATGACTGAGTGGCTAACACTTACACTTTCTTAATTAACATACAATATTATATTAGTTTCAGATAAAATAAATAAATAGTAAGAACCTACTGTATAGCACAGGGGACTCAACTTACTACTCTGCAGGTGTCTCTTTGAGATAGTCATTTAGTTTTCTTTGGATAAATACTCAGAACTGGAATTTGCTGGATGATATGGTAGTTCTATTTGTGTGTATTTAGCCTCCATATTATTTTCCAAAATGGCTGTCCCATTTACATTCCTTTTTTGGAATGTCTGTGAACATATGCACATGTCATCTGTGAATAATGAGAAAGTGTTATTTTTTATTTCTTCTTTTCCAGTTGTCTCTCTCTTTTCTATAAGAGCTATGTTCCCTCTTTGCACTGTCTGGCACCTTCAGTTCAGTGTTGAATGGAATGGTGACAGCAGACATGCTTGTCTTGTTCCAGGTCTCAGTAGGAACGCTTTTGTCATTTCACAACTAACCTTAATGCTTGCTGTGTATTTCCTGTTGATACTGTATTTGAAATAGAGAAATTCCATTCTCTTCCTCTTTTTATAAACAGTGAATTTTATCACAGTATTTTCTCCATTTATTAAGAGAGTCATGCAGTTTTTCTCTTCTTCATTAATGTGATAAATTACATCAATTGATTTTTGGCTGTTCAATCAATTTTGTATTCCTGGAATAAACCTGAAATTTTATATTTTGCTAAATTTGATTTGTTAATATTTTAGTTGGACTTTTTTCAATCTGTGTATGAGTGACATTGGCTTGGAACTTTTCTTTCTCATGATGTTTTTGTCATGTTTTGATATCAAGGTTATTAAGCTTCCTTAAAAATGATGGGAAGTAGTCCCTGCTTTACTGTCCTCTAGAAAAGTCTGTTTAAATGTTTGGTAGAATTCACCATCAAAGCCATCTGGGCCTGTGGTTATTCTCTGTGGGAAGGAATTAAATTACCAATCCAGTTTCTTCAATAGTTACAAAACAATTTAGGCTTTCTATTCTTGTATTTGTTTTGTAACTTGTGCTTTTGTTCATATTATCTGAATTTTTAAGTTTATTGGCATGAAGTTTTCATAATATCCTCTTAATGATCATTTTAATGTCTGTATGATCTATAGCAGGAGTCAGAAAACCGAAGCTCTCAGGCCAAATCTGACCCATGGCCTGTTTTTGTTTGGCTCAGTGAGCTAAGAATAATTTTTATATTTTTTAAGGATTTTTAAGCCAAATGAAAAAAAAAACAACAGCAAACACACACAAGAATATGAGACAGAGAACTTAATTCCTGTTCTTATCTTTATATTCTCTTCATTTTCTTTATTTTTAAAAATTTTATTGAGGTATATTTGATTATATTGTTGTGTTAATTTCTGCTATACAGCAAAATGATCCAGTTGTACATATACATTATTTTTCATATTTGTTTCCATTATGATTTATCACAGGGTATTGAATATAGTTCCTTGTACTCTACAATAGGAACTTGTTCTTTATCCATTTAGTATATAATAGTTTGCATCTGCTAATCCCAAACTCCCAATCCTTCCTTCCCCCACCCAACCCCCTTGACGACCACAAATCTGTTCTCTATGTCTGTGAGACTGTTTCTATTTTGGAGATATAATCATTTGTGTCATATTTTAGATTCTCTATGTAAGTGATATCATATGGCATTTGTCTTTCTCTTTCTAACTTACTTTGCTTAGTATGATAATCTCTAGATCCATCCATACTTCTGGGAATGGCATTATTTAATCTTTTTTTTTTATGACTGACATTTCATTGTATATATTTACCAAATCTTCTTTATTCATTCATCTGTCAATGGACACTTAGGTTGCTTACATGTCTTAGCTATTATAAATAGTGCTGCTTTGAACATCAGGGTGCATGCATCCTTTCAAATTATAGTTTGTCTGAATATATGGCCAGAAATAGGATTGCTGGATCATATGGCAACTCTATTTTTAGTTTTCTAAGGAACCTCCATACAGCTTTCCACAGTGACTACACCAATTTATTACCCCACCAACCATGTAAGAAGGTTCCCTTTTCTCCACAGCCCCTCTAACATTTGTTATTTATAGATGTTTTCATGATGGGCATTCTGACTGGTGTGAGGTGGTACCTCATTGTAGTTCTGATGTGCATTTCTTTAATAATTAGTGATAATGAATATCTTTTCATGTGCCTAATGGCCATCTGTACATCTTCTTTAGGTTGGTATTTTTTTTTGTTGTTATTAAGTTGTGTGAGCTGTTTGTATATTTTGGAGATTAAGCCATTATCAGTCACATCATTTGCAGATATTTTCTCTCAATCTGTAGGTTGTCTTTCATTTTGTTTATATTTTCCTTTACTGTAACGTTATAAGCAAACAAAAGCTTATAAGTTTGATTAGGTCCCATCTGTTTATTTTTCATTTTATTTCAAATGCCTTGGGAAACTGGCCTAAGAAAACATTGGTGCAATTTATGTCAGAGAATGTTTTGTCTATGTTCTCTTCTAAGAGTTTTATGGTGTCCTATCTTATACTTAAGTCTTTAAGGCATATCGAGTTTATTTTTGTGTATTGTATGAGGGTATGTTCTAACTTCATTGATTTGCATGCAGCTGTCCAGCTTTACTTCATTTTACATTATTTTACGTAATTTCCTATTCTCAGCTGTCTTCTTGAGAGGCTAATTTTTGTAAATAATCCATGTGTATTTGAAAAAGTAAAGTTTGCTATAATGTTATTTGATTCTAATATACCCTCCTTGAATTCCTGTCTTCTTACTCTAGTAAATCAGTGAGAGTTGCACAAAAAACTCTTTTATTGTGGATTTGAATACTTACCTTTGTAATTCTGATAAAGTTTTGCTGTACATATTTTGAGATTATATTATTAGAATAACAATAAAATAAATAAGGAATAATAAAGGAATACTATGAGTTTGAGTGAACTCCGGGATTTGGTGATGGACAGGGAGGCCTGGCGTGCTGTGATTCATGGGGTCGCAAAGAGTTGGACACAACTGAACAACTGAACTGAACTGAACTGATGAACAACTTTATGTGTACATATTTGTTAACGTGTTGAAGCTGGTCAATTCTTTTAAAGATACAATTTGCCAAAAATCACACAAGAAGAAATAGGCCATCTGAATAGGTCTGAATCTTTTAAAGGAATTGAGTTAGCTACTGTTTACACAGTAAGCACCAAGTCCAAAGAGGTTCACTGGTGATTTCAATGAAACATCTTAGGAAGAAATTATACCAATTCTCTACAATGTCTTCCAGAAGATATAGACAGAGGAAAAACTTTACAATTCATTCTATGAAGTCAGCATTATCCAAATACCAAAACCAGACAAAGACATTGCAAGAAAACTACAGACATATCTCCCATGAAAATGATGTAAAAATCATAAACAAAATATTAGCAAATCAAATCTGACAATTTATAAAAGATTTATAAACCACAACCAAGTGCAACTTATCCTAGGTGTGCAAGGCTGGTTCAATATTTTAAAATCAATCAACGTAATTCATCATAATATCAGGTTAAGATAGAAAAACCACATGATCTTATCATAGATGCAGAAAAACATTTGATAAAATCCAAAACTCATTTTAATTAAAGACTCCTTTTTGATATATGGGAACTTTCCCAACTTGATAAAGAAAAAAACCCCTCGAGCTAACACTATAATTTAATAAAGAGAAACTTGACGCTTCGCCAGTAAAACCAAGTACAAGGGAAGGATGTCCCCTCTTACCCCTCCTTTTCAGTGTTATACTGGAAGTTACAGCTCAAGATGGATCATAGACCTAAATTTAAAACATAAAACTATGAAACTACTAGACGATAACATAGGAGAAAAACTAGATGACATTGGTATGTGATGATTTTTTAGATACCCAGAGGAATGATCCATTAAAAATATGATTGATAGGCTAGACTTCATTAAAATCAAAAATACTTCCCTGCAAAAGGCACTCTCAAGAGAATAAGAAGAGAAGCCACAGACTGGGAGAAAATACCTGCAAACGCATCTCATAAAGGACCGTTATCCGAAACACACAAAGAGCTTTTAAAAATAAAAAATAAGAAAACAAACAACCAGATTTCAAAAAGGCCAAAGGCCTGAAGAAAGACCTCACCAAAGAAGGTATATGGATGGCAAACAAGCAGAGGATAAGATGCTTAACATCATATGTTATTAGGGAACTGCAAACTGAAACAGTGAGCTACCATCACCTAGTTATTAGAACAAGCAAAACCCAAAGCACTGTCAACACCAATTGCTAACAAATATGTGGAAAAGTAGGAACCCTTGTTCATTGCTGGTGGGAATGCAAAATAGTATAAGCACTTTAAAGCAGTTTCATGTTTTTTATGAAGTTCAGCATTTTTATCTATTTCTGCTTTATTGACTGCATGGATCACAATAAACTGTGGAAAATTCTTCAAGAGATGGGATTACCAGACTACCTGACCTGCCTCTTGAGAAACCTGTATGCAGGTCAGGAAGCAACAGTTAGAACTGGACATGGAACAACAGACTGGCTCCAAATAGGAAAAGGAGTACATCGAGGTTGTATATTGTCACCCTGCTTATTTAACTTACATGCAGGGTACATCATGAGCAACGCTGGACTGGAAGAAGCACAAGCTGGAATCAAGATTGCTGGGAGAAATATCAATAACCTCAGATATGCAGATGACACCACCCTTATGGCAGAAAGTGAAGAGGAACTCAAAAGCCTCTTGATGAAAGTGAAAGAGGAGAGTGAAAAGGTTGGCTTGAAGCTCAACATTCAGAACACAAAGATCATGGCATCTGGTCCCATCACTTCATGGCAAATAGATGGGGAAACAGTGTCAGACTTTATTTTTTGGGCTCCAAAATCACTGTGGATGCTGATTGCAGCCATGAAATTAAAAGATGCTTACTCCTTGGAAGGAAAGTTATGACCAACCTAGATAGCATATTAAAAAGCAGAGACATTACTTTGCCAACCAAGGTCTGTCTAGTCAAGGCTATGGTTTTTCCAGTGGTCACGTATGGATGTGAGAGTTGAACTGTGAAGAAGGCTGATCGCCGAAGAATTGATGCCTTTGAACTGTGGTGCTGGAGAAGACTCTTGAGAGTCCCTTGGACTGCAAGGAGATCCAGCCAGTCCATTCTAAAGGAGATCAATCCTGGGTGTTCATTGGAAGGACTGATGCTGAAGCTGAAACTCCAATACTTTAGCCACTTCATGCGACAGGTTGACTCACTGGAAAAGACTCTGATGCTGGGAGGGATTGGGGGCAGGAGGAGACGGGGACGACAGAGAATGAGATGGCTGGATGGCATCACCGACTTGATGGACATGAGTTTGAGTGAACTCTGGGAGTTGGTGATGGACAGGGAGGCCTGGCGTGCTGTGATTCATGGGGTCAACTGAGTGACTGAACTGAACTGAACATGTGATCCAGCAATTGCACTCCTTGGTATTATCCAAAGGAGTGGGAAAATACGTCCACAAAAAACCTACACATGAATGTTTATAAAAGCTTTATTCAAGATTGTCAGAACTTGAAAGGAACCAAGATTCTTTCAGTAGATGAAAGCATAAAAAAGCTCTGGGACATCCTGACAAGGGAGCATTATGCAGAACTAAAAAGAAAGTAGCTATCAAGCCATGAAAATACATGGAGGAAATTTGAATGTATATTGCTAAGTGAAAGAAGCCAATCTTAAAGTGTATGGTATCCTGGAAAAGGAAAAACTATGGACCCAGTAAAATCAGTGATCAGCAACGAGTGTTTGCCCAGGTTGAGGAAGCGATTCAGTTCAGTTCAGTCGCTCAGTCATGTCCGACTCTTTGCGACCCCATGAATCACAGCATGCCAGGCCTCCCTGTCCATCACCAACTCCCGGAGTTCACTCAAAGTCATGTCCATCGAGTCAGTGATGCCATCCAGCCATCTCATTCTGTCATCCCCGTCTCCTCCCACCCCCAATCCCTCCTAGCATCAGAGTCTTTTCCAGTGAGTCAACTCGTCGCATGAGGTGGCCAAAGTATTGTAGTTTCAGCTTTAGCATCAGTCCTTCCAATGAACACCCAGGATTGATCTCCTTTAGAATGGACTGGTTGGATCTCCTTGCAGTCCAAGGGACTCTCAAGAGTCTTCTCCAACACCACAGTTCAAAATCATCAATTCTTCGGTGATCAGCTTTCTTCACAGTCCAACTCTCACATCCATACATGACCACGGGAAAAACCATAGCCTTGACTAGTCAGACCTTGGTTTGCAAAGTAATGTCTCTGCTTTTTAATATGCTATCTAGGTTGGTCATAACTTTCCTTCCACGAGTAAGCGTCTTTTAATTTCCTGGCTGCAATCAGCATCTGCAGTGATTTTGGAGCCCCCAAAAATAAAGTCTGACACTGTTTCCACTGTTTCCCCATCTATTTGCCATGAAGTGATGGGACCAGATGCCATGATCTTTGTTTTCTGAATGTTGAGCTTCAAGCCAACCTTTTCACTCTCCTCTTTCACTTTCATCAAGAAGCTTTTTAGTTCCTCTTCACTTTCTGCCATAAGGGTAGTGTCATCTGCATATCTGAGGTTATTGATATTTTTCCCGGCAATGATTAGGCTGATTACAAAGGATATTTAGGGCAGTGAAAATACTCTATATGATACCATAATGAAAGATTGTTGTTGAATCGCTAAGTCATGTTGGGCTCTTTGCAACCCCATGGATTGTTGCTGGCCAGGTTCCTCTGACCATGGGGTTTTTCCAGACAAGAATATTGGAGTGGGTTGCCATTTCCTTCTCTAGGGGATCTTCTGGACCCAAGGATTGAATCCATATCTCGTGGATTGGCAGGTAGTTTCTTTACCACTGAACCACCAGGGAAGTCCTTAATGAAAGATACCTGTCGTTATACATTTGCCTAAACCCATAAAATGAATACCACAAAGAGTGAACTGTAATGTAAACTATGGACTTTGGGTTCTTATGATGTGCCAATGTAGGTTCATCAGTTGTAACAAATGTACCACTCTGGTGAGGGATGTTGATAACAGGGGAGGCTATGCATGTGTTGGAGCAGGGCATATATGGGAAATCTCTGTACCATTCCCCTAATTTTGCTGTAAAACTTTAACTGCCCTTAAAGAGCAGTTTAAATAATAATAATAAAGAGTAGAATATGGGATGAGGAGAAATTGGGGGCGTGTGATCAAAAAGTGCAAACTTATAATTAAGGGATTAAATAAGTACTAGAAATGTAATGTACAACATGATGACTCTGGTTAACACTGTTTTCCTATGATATATAGGAAAGTCGTTAAGAGTGACTGTTAATAGAACTTCCAAGAGTTCTCATCACAGGGTGATGTTTTTCTTGTACCTATGTGAGAAGATGGATATTACTATTGTGACAATCATTTCATAATATATGTAAATCAAGCCATCATGCTTTAAACATATACAGTGGTATATGTCAATTATTTCCAAAAAAAAAAAAAAAGGCAAAAAACTAGAAAAAATCGGTGGGAACTTTATTTTGGTTTGCTTTAAGTGTCAGGGAAAGCAGTTTGCATATAAACCATTCCAATTTTTTTTCCTGTTGTGCTTCTCAGCATGTGGGAGGCTTTTTCCCCAGCCAGGAGTAGAACTCGAATCCCCTGCATTGAAAGTGTGGAGTCTTAACCACTGGACCACTGGGGAAGTCCTCCATACCAAATTTCTGAATGTCATTTTTCTGACCTAAATTAAAGCTGTTCATAATCATAAGCAGTATGAAAGACTATAATTTAAAGCTTTAGACATCTTTTCATAACTTTACCCAGAATAAATTATTTTAATCATTTATTCTTAAACATTCAGTTTTAATAATTATTCTACCACATCATTTCATTTTTCTCAAGAAACAAGCAAGGCAGATTTTTGTAAGCAAAAAAAACAAATGAGTGCTCATTTGTTATCCCTATGTGAAAATACTCATGTTGAAAGTGAAAGTCGCTCAGTCGTTTCTGACTCTGTGACCCCCAGGACTATACATAGTCCATGGAATTCTCCAGGCCAGAATATTGGAGTGCGTAGCCTTTCCCTTCTCCAGGGGATCTTCCCAACCCAGGGATAAAACCCAGGTCTCCCTCATTGCAAGTGGATTCTTTACCAGCTGAGCCACAAGGGAAGCCCAGGAATACTGGAGTGGGTAGCCTATCCTGTCTCCAGTGGATTTTTCCCACCCAGGAATAGAACTGGGGTCTCCTGATTTGCAGGTGGATTCTTTAACAACTGAGCCATCAGGGAAGCCCACTCATGTTGGGTGTTCCTTTATTTTCATTTGAATGGTGACCTTCGAGATAAAAATAACTGGAGAGACAAAGTGAAACTCTGGCTTCATAATTGGCTCAGTGCCAGAGCTCTCTATGTGCCAAGTTGTGCCTTGAAGAGATGCACCAAGGTTAAGATTCAGGACCCATTCAACTGTGGCAGAGCTGCAAAGGGACTCAACAAACACCAGGTTGAAGCCAGCAAAAGGAGGATGTAATGGAAGAGGCAGCAGGGGAGCGCTCTCAGGGCTTTATAGGGACACTCATCTAATCAACAGAAAGCTGCTCTGAACTTTAGACCAGCCTCGACTCCTGCCTTACCTATCAGCCACCAAATCTACAGCAACCATATCTTCGATGACTCGTTGTCTACTAAACTGTTCATTCTGCTTTCCCTGAACCTCACCTTCCCATCTTTCCATCTGTTGACACTGAGGGTTCAGGAAAAGACAATTCTCAGCTGGGATGGGACTCCAGGAGAGGTATCTAGTACATGACCGGTTCCATGCCTTACTTGACAATTTACGGGTGGTGAGACCATAGAAAAATTGTTTTATCTGTCTCTGCTCTCTTTCCTGTATCTGTAACCTGAATATAATAGAATTATACCTCCTCCTTACACACTTAACTGACACACGTGTGATGATAAGTGGAGGCTGAATTGTAATAAACTACTGAGTTTGGAAGGACTGATGCTAAAGCTGAAACTCCAATACTTTGGCCACCTCATGCGACGAGTTGACTCACTGGAAAAGACTCTGATGCTGGGAGGGATTGGGGGCGGGAGGAGACGGGGATGACAGAAAATGAGATGGCTGGATGGCATCACCGACTCAATGGACATGAGTTTGAGTGAACTCCAGGAGTTGGTGGTGGACAGGGAGGCCTAGCGTGCTGTGATTCATGGGGTCACAAAGAGTCGGACATGACTGAGCGACTGAACTGAACTGAATTGATAAATAAAAATGTATTAGGAATGAAGAGTGAAAGTGAAACTTGCTCACTCGTGTCCGACTCTTTGCGACCCCATGGACAGTACAGTCCATGGAATTCTCTAGGCCAGACTACTGAAGTGGGTAGCCTTTCCCTTCTCCAGCAGATCTTCCTGACCCAGGAATTGAACTGGGGTCTCCTGCATTGCAGGCGGATTCTTTACCAACTGAGCTAGCAGGGAAGCCCACATTATGAATGTATGCATATTAATCAAGACTTTTATATTTTACCCTCATGGTATACTGGGAAGTCATAACTGTTGAATATCAAACAGATATTTTCACACACACCCCTCCCACCCAGTAACACTTCTAATCTCTCCAAGTTAGTCCCTAGAAAATAACCATAAAGAAGATAAAATTTGGCTCTGTACTCCCAGTTCCCCTTTTCCCTCTCATCCATACCACCACTGCAAATGGGTTCAGGACTCTCGTGGGCTTTCCATTAAATGCATTCAGCACAGAGGAGTTCATAAATGTTCATAAATTGAGGTAAGAATGACTGATGTAGCTATTATGCTATCTTTTAAAAAGTATTTTTAAAAAGTTTAAATAGTACACAGTCTTTGTGGGTGTGTGTTTAGTCACACAGTCGTGTGGACTGTAGCTCACCAGGCACCTTTGTCCATCAGATTTCTCAGGCAAGAATACTGAAGTTGGTTGCAATTTCTTCCTTCAGGAGATCTTCCCGACTCAGGGATGGAACCCACGTCTCCTGCATTGCAGGCAGATTCTTTACCACTGAGCCATCAGGGAAGCCCACACAATCTTTAGTGAAATAATTTAATCTAAAAAGGGGTTTTCAGATTTTCTTTTGAGTATCAGTGAGGCTTTTTTTCCCCCCTTCTGGTGGTGGTAGAATTGAGAAAAGAAGGGATATAACAAGTTGGAGCTTCTGAAATCTTACTACATACGTTCAGGTATTAAACAATAACTCTAGTATCAAACACTTTATATATCACTGACTGTGAAGTGAACGTCTCTCAGTTGGGTTCAACTCTTTGCGACCCATGGACTGTAGCCTGCCAGGCTCCTCTGTCCATGGGATTCTCCAGGCAAAAATACTGGAATGGGTTGCCATTCCCTTCCCCAGTGTACTTATATGCTATCCAATGCAACCCTCACTAAAGTAGATCATACAGCATTTGTCTTTAAAAAAAGAACAAAAGCAACAAAAAAACAGATGAGAGTACTGAAGCTTGAAGAGACTGAATAGCTGTCTGAGGTCACACACCCAGAAAAGGGCTGAGCTGAGCTCAAATTTGAACCCAAGTGTGTTTGTCTCCAAAGAGCTTTTCTTACCATGTACAATAATTAAAAAAATCATAATTTGTAGATCTGCCCCTACAATTGACTTTGGACTTACCTCCTTTTGTTTCATTCTTGCTAGTCAAGCACACAGGTAATTTTTTATTTTATATTTTTGGAGTGTAGCCAATTAGCAATGTTCTGATAGTTTCAGGTGGACAGCAAAGGGACTCAGCCATACATGTTCATGTATCCATTCTTCCCCCAAACTCCCCTCCCATCCAGGCTACCACTTAACAATTGAGCAGAGTTCTCTGTGCCATATAGTTGGTCCTTGTTGGTTGTCTATTTTAAATGTAGCAGTGTGTACATATCTGTCCCCAACTCCCTATCTTTTCCCCCCTTTATCCCCGCTGCAAGCACAAATATTTTGATGCTTAATGAGTTTGAGTGTACTCCGGGAGTTGGTGATGGACAGGGAGGCCTGGCGTGCTGTGATTCATGGGGTCGCGGAGAGTTGGACACGACTGAGCGACTGAACTGAACTGAACTGAACTGAATAGGGCTTCAAGTCCCTGACTCTGTAATTCTAGCCACTGAAATAGACATGCGTATATTCAGCTTGCTCTCTGAAATAATTACATTGTGGTGAAACATTATCAACAGTATCTTCTAAATGCCCTTCAGCGTTTCATCAAACTTAACAATTGATGTATGTTCATTAAAAATCAGTAAAAAGAACGTTGTAGTAAAACACATATGGATGACCCAATCCAAAAGCCTTTTCTTTATCAGCAATTTTCTTGACATAAGTATAGCATTTTTCCTGAATCTATTTGTACACTGTGGTACATGTAGTTCTCTTGCTTCTTCTTTAGTCAGTTCTGTTATTTTTTCCAGCTCTTCTTTCTCTTTAACAGAGCTCTTATAGAAGTATTCTCTTACGTTTTTCTTTTCTATTACCTCTTAAGCATTTGCAGTCTTCATGTTGGCTTTTTATTTCTTTCCAGTATGAATCTTGATTCAGGCTTGAATTTTCCTTCATTCTTCCCACCTTGCTTTTCTGTATACTTATGCTTGTATCCTGACCACCCCCCCCCCCACACACCCCAGCACTCCATTCAGTGCAAGCTCTGTGTTGCCCACACTACAGTAAATCACTATGTCACAGAATTCACAATTTCTGAGTTTTTTCCAATAACATTTCAGAAAATTAGAGACAGATTATCAAGGTAAATTCCTAATAAAATTAGTGGTCAATACTGAAGTTTCTCAGTAAAAATAATAACTAGTATTAACCAAGTGGAGCCATTATCCCATTTTGTGTGAGGGTGTGCAATCTTTTGTTTTCTTATGTGATCTTTGCTCAGCCATAGGTTTCTCTCCACTCATTCACAGTTCTTTGCTCACTGTCATTTCATGACTCAGCTGCCTGTCAACATAGGTATTAATTGGGGCCGTTGATGACATATCCTCTTGTCACATCCACTCACTCCATTACCATTACACTGACCATTCAGGCTTTCATCTCGAACTCTCCCTAACCTAGAAAAATTTTAGAATATGTCAGACTTCACAACAAGTCAAGTTAAAAACCCCAGTTTTTTTTTTAATCTATGAATATCCTTCTCACTAACTCTTTCCTGAAGCACAGAAACACTCTCACATCAATAACTGCTCCCCTTTCTCATAAAATTTGGCTCGTATTTCCACAGAACAGCCTGAAAGTATTTAAATGTGAGAATAGTTACAAAAATATGTTTTTAATAAGTCATGTGTCTGTTTCTCCACGTGAGAAAGAAACACCCTTTCAAATTTTCCTCTCAGTTGCACTGAAATCAGGAAGAGCTTGTAAATTATTTTTTGAAGTTCTTTTTATTTCTAGGGTAATCTATCAGTTTCTCTAATTATGATCAATACAAACTGACTGCTGTTAACTTGAAAGAGAATTTACTTAAGGCTTTGATGGCGATGGATACGGTGTTTGTGTACGCAGGAATAACAGGTAAGGAGGCTGTGAGGATAAGCTTGGAGCCAAAGAGAAGCAAAGAGAGCTTTGCAGGACCAGGAAGAACCAACACCCCGTGGTAAAAAACACCTCCTTAGCTGCCCCTGAAAAGAAATCATCTTCATAATGTTTTCTTCATTGTTGCATCACACTCTCAAGATTCCCAGTCTCAGGAGAGAAAAACTGGTTGGCTGAGGTTGTCAAATGTCTGACCCTTGGGTTTACCACATAAAGGACCTGGGTCCCTTGGTCTCCAAAGCCATGCAATTACCTTTCCACCGTAGCAACATACAATAGGGAAGAGGTAGTTTCTTGAAAGAAAATCAGGGAAAGGTGAATAGACTGCAGCCAATAAAGACCAATATTTGTGAAAAAACAAACATTTTGGATTGAGCGGCTCATCAGCTATAGGGAAACTGAGCCTAAATACAACTTCATCAAACCATCAAATATTATCAGTTATGTACTTATCTGTTATAGGAAATAGTCCTAGGTAATATGTATGTATTTGCCTTCTAAGAACTTAGAATAGTTTACACAAACAAGTAATTCCCAAATGGGCACAAGAGATGGTCTCTGTCTTTTCATTGTTTTTACGTTATATGTTGTTATTCAGATGCTAAGTTGTGTCCAACTCTTTGCAACCCCATGCGCTTCAGCACACCAGGTTTTCCTTTCTTTCACTATCTCCCTGAGTTTGGTCAAACTCATGTCCCTTGAATTGGTGATGTCATCCAATCATCTCTTCCTCTATTTGCCTTCTCCTCTTGCTCTCAACCTTTCCCAGCATCAGTGAGTCAGCTCCTTGCATCAGGTGGCCAAAGTATTGGAGCTTTAGCTTCAGCATCAGTCCTTCCAATAAATGTTCAGGACTGATTTCCTTTAGGATTGACTGGTTTGATCTCCTTGCTTTCCAAGGGACTCTCAAGAGTCTTCTCCTGCACCACAGTTCAAAAGCATCAATTTTTCAGTGCTGTCTTCTTTATGGTCCAACTCTCACATCTGTACATGACTACTAGAAAAACTATAGCTTTGTCTATATGGGCATTATCTGTTGGGCTTCTGTTGAATTGTAGAAAAGAAGGAAAGAAGAGAAAGAATAAATCTGAATGAAGGATAAAGACAAGAGAGGCTACATGGGGAATAGATATGAGTGGGTCAGCATTTTACATATATCATTTGCAGATCTACTTATTCATAGAAACTTGGAACTGATTTTCAAGATCTTGGGGAACCTGCTTTCCTTTTTTTTCTATTCAAGTTTCTTCTTCCATTCTAACAGGTAGAGTTTTCTGCACAGTGGATCAAACATTTGAGCCACATGTATTTACTATCCACTTTTCTCTGTGGCAATTTCTCTCCCGGTTTTATGCATGCTGCTTATGGTATAATAAGTAGTAATAAAGTTTCATTTTTCAGGAGGGAGCATTGATAGTAAAAGAATTGTTAAACCATTCAGCAACCTTCATTCTTCTTATAATTAGCAAGGAATGGGTTGAAGGCAAGATAAAGTGGATATAATTCTGACTTCCTTTATGTTTTCCTTTTTTTTTTCTTTTTTGCAGATGACAAGGCAAATTTGGCTGTTTCTTATCTAATTTGACAACATGACTATTGTCAGCCAGATGTCTTCATTAAGTCTATGAAAGAAGAGGGAAGAGGATCAAAGAGAAAGTGTTGAGCTTTCTTTCTGATCCTCTGGATAGAGTCATACATCTTATAGGATGATCTATGAGAATAAAAGTGGTTTATAGTATTTTGTGTGAAATGGTCATTTTTTTAGGATTAAGATCACCTGTAACAAGCATTTGTTGGGTCCCGACACCCCATTTTATAGTTTTGGGATATTCAGTATTGTGACTCATTTCAGGGAACAATAACAATTGAGACAGACTTTCATTTTTAGGTATTTAGGTTTGAAGAGAAGTGTATGGCAACTAGGTGAGGTTAATCCAAGGTGGAGAAGGCTGGAAATGAGCTGGATTTCCACCACCTATAGTGAAGCTTACCAGTAGAATAATTTTTAACAATAATTAATTTATTTATTGGCTCTGTGGGGTCTTTGTTCCTGTGTTCAGTCTTTTTCTAGTTGTGGTGTGAGGGCTTCTTATTGCCCTGGCTTCTGGGTGCTTCAGTAGTTGTGTCTCCCAGGCTCTAGAGCACAGGCTCAATAGTTGTGGAGCTTGGGTTAAGTTGTTCTTTCACATGTGGGATCTTCCCAGATCAGGAATTGAACCTGTGTCTCCTGCATTGTCAGGCAGATTCTTTACCACTGAGCCACTGGGGAAGCCCCCAGTTAAATCAATTTTGTCAGCAGTATCTATTTAATTCCTGTACATATCAAGTTAAGGAAATTACCCACATGTGAGTCCTTTTTCTATTTCATAATCCTCATTTTCCTCCTTTTCTTCCACTCTCAACTGGAGAATCAAAATAATCTTCCCTCTAGAATTTCCTAGATTTTCTTCTTCTTTGATCCCAAAAGCGTGTCAAATACCCTTTCTCAGGATTTATCCTTGTTTTTAATTCTTTGACTCTTCAAGTTACCTTATGTTCTTCACATTGGTCATAGAATAATGTTTCTTGTAAGCAGCAAAGAGTCTCAGTCACTCCTGAGGCAGCTTTCTTTCTGTAAGTAACGAGGTTACCTCAGCAGGACGGGGTAAGAAAATGGTGTCACAGCAAGAAGCTTATATTGTGCTAGTTAAGTGTGGGGAGTGACCAGTGGTCTACAATCAGAGCCTGGAGACTAAACAACAGTGGCAGCCATTCTGGACAGATTCCTGCTCTATTAATTCAGTTATGCATTGTGATAACTACTATGCATTCTTAGCGATAAACTGCAGGTGATCAAATTATGCCTTTCAATCATCATGATAATGTAGAGGGGCGTTATGAGAGCTGCTGCTCTCAAATGCTATGTACTTAGTAACCAAAAAACCAGGGTTAAGAAATAGTGCTGCCAGGAAGAGTCATTTTTCTTTTGTTTCCTCTTTTTCTCTACCTTTTAAAATTACTGGTTCCTTCCCAAACCACTAGGAAAGTGTCAGCCATACATTTTAGCACTAGGTCTTATCCTTCTTCCCCTCGTCAGCTAGTACAAACCCTGAGAAATGAAGTAGAGAAAAAAGTCTAACACTCTGGATGTATGATCAGAGAGTATTGTTTACATCTGAAATTAAATAGACTAATGCGATAGTAATGAGGGAAGGAAAGAATGGATGATGACAAGTCACTTAAAAAAATAGCCCATAACATATGGAACAATGTAAGTTTAACGTGAAAGTTCTCACTTCAATTGCTTCTGTTAGGTCAGAAACCTCTACCAATTTATAGATGTCAGGAATAAGATTAAAGATAATGTGATTATGATATTTATGCACCCAACTGATAAGAATTTACTGCATGCCCAATTGCCAGGTACTGTTCCAGTTGTTGAAGAATACAGAAGTAAACAAAGTCCTTGATCTCATGAAGCTTATATTTTAGTGGTGGTGATAAAATAGGGACAACAACTAAGCAAGTAAATATACAACATGGTGGATGATGAGGAGTACCTCAAAGAAAGGATAGAAAAATGGGGTAGTAGTGAAGAACTAGCTATTTTATATGAGATTATCCAATAGAATCTCCAATTAGAAGATGGCACTTGAACATACACCTGTAGGAAGTAAGGAAGTCATCACTGTGGATATTTGAACCGAGTTTCCAGGTAGCAAGTGCAAAAATCTCTGAAGAAGGAACATGCTTAATGTGTGTGAGGAAAAGCAGGGAAATAACATGGTTGGAACTGAGAAATAAGGACAATAGTAGAAGATGAAGTCAGATAGACAGGTGGGAGGGGGTGGGAACAGTAGGTCAGATTATGTAAGTAGACCTATAGGACTCAAAGCTTGGAAAGACATCTTGCTGTTAGGTTGAGAATACGTTGTTGGGGTTGGGATCAGGGCAGCCACAGGGAGACCAGTTATGGGGTGTCTTATAATTTGGGTTGCTATTACAAAGCGCCTTGGATTGGGTGGCTTATAAACAACAGAAAGAGAAAGGTTCTCGTCAGACTGTGACCATGCTGGCACTGTGACCTCAGATCTCCAGACTTCCAGTCTCATTGTATCCTCAAAGGGCAGAAAGAGGGAGAGACGGCTCTCCGGGGTCCTTTTTATAAGAGCACTAATCCTATTCACGAGGGCTCCATCCTTTTAACCTAATTGCCTTTCAAAGGTCCCAGGTTTAAGTATCATCTGGGTACTAACTGGGTATTAGGATTTCAACATACGAATTTTGGGAGGTTCAAACATTGAGTCCAGTGCAGAGGTTATTATAATAAAGCTAGAAATAACATAACTTGGATTAGATTTTGTATCAGTGGATGTAGTGGAAAGTGGTTGGCTATTACAAATGAAAGTTCTATGAACATTTATGTATGTACAAATCTTTGTTTGGATATATGCTTATATTTCTCTGGGTAAATAAATACCTTGGAATGGAATGACTTGGTCACATGATAAGTGTATGTTTAACATTCTGAGAAACTACCAAACTGTCTTCCAAAGTGGTTGGTCCATTTTACGTTCCCTCAGTACAGTTTGAGACTTCCAGGTGCTCCACGGTATTGCTGACAGTTTTTACACTCTTTAATTTAGCCGTTCTAATAGGTAGGTAGTGAGAGGTATCTCACAGTGGTTTTCATAGGCATTTCTCTCATAACTAGTAATGTTGAGTGTCTTTTTCATGGTGCTTATTTGCCATCCATATATCTTCTTTCATGAAGTGTCAGTTCAAACCTTTTGTCAACTTTAAAAAACTGGATTGTTTGTTGTCTTACTGACTTTTTAAAAATTTATTTCACTTTTTAATTTTGGCTGCGCTGGGTTTTTGTTGTGGTGCTTGGGCTTAGTTGCCCCGCAGCATGTGAGATCCTAGTTCCCCAAACAGGGACTGGACCCACATCCCCTGTATTGGAAGGCAAATTCTTAATCACTGGATCACCAGATAATCCCTGTCATCTCATTGTTGAGTCTTGAGATTTCTTCATATAATGTGGATTCAAATTGTTTATCAAATATAATTTCCCAGTGGAGAAAATATGTTCTTAACATTATCTTTTGGAACTGAAGTTCTTAATTTTAAAAGAAAAAATTAAAAAGGAAAGGAAAAGAAATAAATGAGGCCCAGTGTTCAATCCAACATCATACGTTGCACTTGTCATATCTCTTCTGTCTCATTTAATCTGGAAAAGGTCTTCAGACTGCTTTTGCTGATCATATCCTTGAGATAATTGGAGAATGCAGATAATTGAATACAATACAGTTATTGTCACAGAATGTTTCTCAGTTTGGATTTATCTGATGTTTCCTTGTGATTAGTTTGAGGTTATACATTTTAGGCAGGGATACCACAAAGGTGATGCTGTATACTCCTCAGGGCCTTGTATCTGGGTCACATGTTGATTTGTCTTAATACTCGATGTTCAGTTCAGTTCAGTTCAGTCCCTCAGTCGTGTCCGACTCTTTGAGACCCCATGAATTGCAGCATGCCAGGCCTCCCTGTCCATCACCAACTCCTGAAGTTCACTCAACCTCATGTCCATCAAGTTGGTGATGCCATCCAGCCATCTCATCCTCTGTCGACCCTTTTCCTCCTGCCCCCAATCCCTCCCAGCATCAGAGTCTTTTCCAGTGAGTCAACTCTTCGCATCAGGTGGCCAAAGTATTGGAGTTTCAGTTTTAGCATCAGTCCTTCCAATGAACACCCAGGACTGATCTCCTTTAGAATGGAATAGTTGACTTTGATCATTTGGTTAGTTTTCTCTGTTGTAAAGTTGCTACTTTTCTCCTTTTAATTAGCAAGTATTTTCTGGGAAGATAATATTTTGTAAGGTACACAGGTCTCTCGATTCATTACCGAACTTAAACTCAGTAGTCTGATTGATGCTTTTTGCCTAATTCAATTATATTTGTCATAGAAAGCTTTTTATCTTCCCATTCATTTACTCATATGTTTTCTTTTTTCTTTTGTTTTTGATTTTTAAATAAATTTTAATATCTTCCAATTAGTCTGTTTTCCTAATTCATTCATATGTTTTCTACATTAGGATAAATTCATGGATTCTTATTTCCTTGAATGGAATTTAATGTTAGTGTATGTATTTTCCTAAAAATAATAAGATAATTATTTTAATCTGCTAATATAATGATTTTTACATTTGGCCAGGTAAGAACTTATTCAAGATGATTCCTGTGTTTTATTGCCATCCCTAACATTTTTGAAACCTTTTCTTACTTTTTGGCACAATAAGATGTTCACGGTTCCTCTTATACTTTTTCTGCCCCAGGCTGGAATCAGCTGTTTCTCTAAAGAGACTTGATTCTTTTAGTACAAAATACATTTAGAAGTCAAAATTTGGTCATTAATTGTACTCTCTGCTATTGTGGAGTGATTACTTCAAACACATATGGACATTCGTATACACATATCCCTTAGCTATTTCTTGACCTCTTTCCCTCTTTTATGGGCTTTCCTGATGGCTCAGCAGGTAAAGAATCTGCCCGTAATGTGGGAGATGCTGGTTTGATCCCTGGGTTGGGAAGATCCCCTGGAGAAGGGAACGGCTACCTACTCTTAAAAATCATATGTTTAATATTTGCTAATGGTTCTTTCTTTGCATTGATCACTGAGGAAGGCTTTCTTATCTCTCCTTGCTATTCTTTGGAATTCTGCATTCAGATGCTTATATCTTTCCTTTCTTCCTTTGCTTTTCGCTTCTCTTCTTTTCACAGCTATTTGTAAGGCCTCCTCAGACAGCCATTTTGCTTTTTTGCATTTCTTTTCCATGGGGATGGTCTTGGTCCCTGTCTCCTGTACAATGTCATGAACCTCCGTCCAGAGTTCATCAGGCACTCTATCTATCAGATCTAGACCCTTAAGTCTATTTCTCACTTCCACTGTATAATCATAAGGGATTTGATTTAGGTCATATCTGAATGGTCTAGTGGTTTTCCCTACTTTCTTCAATTTCAGTCTGAATTTGGCAATAAGGAGTTCATGATCTGAGCCACAGTCAGCTCTTGGTCTTGTTTTTGCTAACTGTATACAGCTTCTCCATCTTTGGCTGCAAAGAATATAATCAATCTGATTTCAGTGTTGACCATCTGGTGATGTCCATGTGTAGAGTGTTCTCTTGTGTTGTTGGAAGAGGGTGTTTGCTATGACCAGTGCGTTCTCTTGGCAAAACTCTATTAGCCTTTGCCCTGCTTCATTTCGTGCTCCAAGGCCAAATTTGCCTGTTACTCCAGGGGTTTCTTGACTTCCTATTTTTGCATTCCAGAGAACAAGGTGGCTGGATGGCATCACCGACTCGATGGACATGAGTTTGAGTGAACTCTGGGAGTTGGTGATGGACAGGGAGGCCTTTCATGTTGTGGTTCATGGGGTCGCTAAGAGTCGGACACGACTGAGCGACTGAACTGAACTGAACTGAATGGTTCTTTCTCTTTAGAATGAAGATATAGTATTAAAATGCTGTGTTCAAATGTTACTTGAACCTGTAACTAATGTAAGGTTCTATGTCAATTAAATCTCAATTTCAAAAAAGTTACTTGAGGACTTCCCTGGTGGTCCAGTGGTTAAGAATCCACCTGTCAGTGCAGGGGACACAGGTTGGATCCTTGGTGATCTTTGGTCTGGGAAGATCCCACATGCCCTGGAGAACTAAACCCATGTACCAGAACGACTGAGCCTGTGCTCTGCCACAAGAAAAGCTGCTGCAATAAATCTGGGCATCACAACTAAAGAGTAGCCCCCCTTGCCACAAGTAGAGAAAGCCCACACACAGCAATGAAGACCCAGTGCAGTGCCCCCACCAAAAATAAATAAATAAAAAATTTAAAAGTTACTTAAATAGCTTTTCTTGGTCCACCACGACCCCCAACTCCCCTACCTCAAGTATGGTTATATCATCCTTTTGGAATACAATAATGTTCGTTTGCTTTGTTTTTTCATTTGCTTTGTATTTCCTTTTAAGAATATATTCATTAATTACTTTATGTGTTAAAACATTAACATGGTTCAAAGTCAAAGTGATAAAAAATTATATCCTTAGAGAAGTATCACTCCTCCCAACTTTTCTATATTCTATCTCAGAATTATTATTACTTTTAAAATTTGACAGTGCTCTTTAAGACCTTCTAGTCACTTACTGTCCTATGTCTGGGAAGGCCCTTCATGATCCAGCTTCTGACTAATTTTTAGCTACATTCTGTGATAATCCTTGCTTACTATGTTCCAGGCACAGGAGCTGTCTTTAGTCCTCTGAGTAATTATACTCTTTGGTTTCCTAAGACCCTCTCACACGTCATGCCCTCTGCCAGCAATACTCTTTTCTGTGTCTTTGCTGTTCAGCTGCTCAGTCCTGTCTGACTTTTTTCAACCCTTTGGACTGTAGCATGCCAGGCTTCTGTGTTCTTCGCTGTCTTGCAGATTTTGCTCAAACTCATGTCCATTGAGTTGATGATGCCATTCAACCATCTCATCTGTTGTCTCCCCCTTCTCTTCCGACACTTTATGTCTCTTATTTATTATTATTTAAACTCCAGGCCTAAGCTGAATGCTACTTCCTCAGGGAAGCCTTCTCCATCCCTTATGCCACCTCCCCACCCTCTCCAAGATGTCAGTCACATCTTCCTATTATTATATCCTCCTAACATTTCCTTTAAGGCACTGATCACTCCAGTTCAGTTCAGTTCAGTCAATCAGTCGTGTCCCTCTTTGCGACCCCATGGACTGCAGCACGCCAGGCTTCCCTATCCATCTCCAACTCCTGGAGCTTGCTTAAACTCATGTCCATCGAGTTGGTGATGCCATCCAACCATCTCATCCTCTGTTGTCCCCTTCTCCTCTTGCCTTCAATCTTTCCCAGCATCAGGGGGTTTTTCAATGAGTCAGCTCTTTGCATCAAGTGGCAAAAGTATTGTAGCTTCAGCTTCAGCATCAGTCCTAATGAATATTCAGGACTGATTTCCTTTAGGATTGACTGGTGTGATCTCCTTGAAGTCCAAGGGACTCTCAAGAGTCTTCTCCAGAACCGCAGTTCAAAAGCATCAATTCTTCGGTGCTCAGCCTTCTTTATGGTCCAACTCTCGCATCCATACATGACTACTGGAAAAACCAAAGCTTTGACTAGATGGACCTTTTGTCAGTAAAATAATGTCTCTGCTTTTTAATATGCTGTCCAGGTTGGTCATAGCTTTTCTTCCAAGGATCAAGTGTCTTTATATTCATGACTGCAGACACCATCTGCAGTTATTTTGGAGCCCAAGAAAATAAAGTCTCTCATTGTTTCCATTGTTTCCCCATCTATTTGCCATGAAGTGATGAGACTGGATGCCATGATCTTAGTTTTTTGAATGTTGAGTTTTAAGCCAGCTTTTTCACTTTCCTCTTTCACTTTCATCAAGAGGCTCTCTAGTACCTCTTCACTTTCAGACTTAAGTATGGTGTCATCTGCATATCTGAGGTTATTGATATTTCTCCCTACAGTCTTGATTCCAGGTTGTGCTGATCACTATTTGCTGTTAAAATAAATATTTAATTGTTTGCTTATTTGAATCTGTGGCCCACCATCCCACAAATTCCAAGGACAGAAATACTTGTTGAATTAACTTAAAAAATGAAGTGTAAGTTAGTATGTAATATCAAAATAAATGCCATCTTATATGTAACTATTTTAGCTGATTCATAGTTAGTTTTGTTCACGAATTCTTGTTTATTTGCCCAACTAAAGTTAATCTAAAATATAAATCTGGCCATGGCTAATTGATAGTGGTTCTTTTGGTAAATACAACCTCATATTTTAAATAACTAAATTATAGAAAAGAAAGGATATTAAGCAAAAGAGAGTGGATAAGTGAAATAACTGCTGTATTTCTTGTTGCTAAGTGTAGGAAGCAGATGGAGTGAAGTGGGAGATAAAAAGAGTCATTCTTCAACAAAGAAAAGATAGCTATTTTGGTATCTGACTGAAAACCCTTTTCATTATTTTTGTTATGTTTTCCAATATGATTGCAAATATGCTTACAGACTTTAATGCAGAGCAAATGTTTTTATTTTCCATGGTGAATAGATATAATTTTATCTACAACAATTGCAGGCAACTATTATTTTTAAAAAATGTTTACTTTATTTTATGTTTTTAATAGACTTTATATTTCAGAGCAGTTTTAGGCTTATTGCAAAACTGAGCAGAAAACACAGAAATTTTCATGTAATCCCTTCTCCAGATATCCATAGTCTTTCCTCTTACCAACAATCTCTGATAGGGTAGATTATTTGTAACAACTTATGAACCTACTTTGACATATCCTTATCATTGGAAATCTTTTTTTTTTATATTAGGGTTAATTATTGATGTTTTACATTCTATGGGTTTGGACAATTTCTTAATGGCATGTATGCATGATTTCGATATCATATAAAGTGGTTTCATTGCTTTAAAAATTCTCCATTCTCTACCTATTTATCTCTTCTCACCAGTGCCCAGGTATCCACTGTCTGCATAGTTTTGCCTTTTCCAGACTGTCTTATAGTTGGAATCATACAGTATGTAGCATTTTTTGGTTGACATCTGTCAGTTAGTAACATGTATTTGAGGTTCCTCCATGTCTTTTCATGGACTGATAGCTCTTTTCTTTTAGCACTGAAAAATATTCTCTCTTCAGTTCAGTTCAGTTCAGTCCAGTTCAGTTCAGTCACTCAGTCATGTCCAACTCTTTGCGACCCCATGAATCACAGCATGCCCGGCCTCCCTGTCCATCACCAACTCCCAGAGTTCACTCAAACTCATATCCATTGAGTCGGTATTGCCATCCAACCTTCTCATTCTCTGTCATCCCCGTCTCCTCCCACCCCCAATCCTTCCCAGCATCAGAGTCTTTTCCAGTGAGTCAACTCTTCACATGAGGTGGCCGAAGTATTGGAGTTTCAGCTTTAGCATCAGTCCTTCCAGTGAACACCCAGGATTGATCTCCTTTAGAATGGACTGGTTGGATCTCCTTGCAGTCCAAGGGATTCTCAAGAGTCTTCTCCAGCACCACAGTTCAAAAGCATCAATTCTTCGACAATCAGCTTTCTTCACAGTCCAACTCTCACGTCTGTACATGACCACTGGAAAAACCATAGCCTTGACTAGATGGACCTTCTAAAAAGTAATGTCTTTGCTTTTTAATATACTATCTAGGTTGGTCATAACTTTCCTTCCAAGGAGTAAGCGTCTTTTAATTTCATGGCTGCAATCAGCATCCGCGGTGATTTTGGTGCCCCAAAAAATAAAGTCTGACACTGTTTCCACTGTTTCCCCATCTATTTCCCTCTTAGCATATCAATTATTCTTCTTTTACAACTTTATGTTTAGTGGTTGCCCTAGAGTTTGTAATACACATTTACAACTAATTCAAGACCATTTTCAAATAAACATAAACAGCCCAATGGGTAGTTCAAGTACCTTATAATAACAAAACATTCCTAGTGATATGAATGTGTCCTATAGAACCAAGCACTGAGGTAAGTGGACAGTGAAAGAGAAAAACGGTGTTTAAAAACAGGAAGCTAGTCTGTAGAAAATTCTTCTAAGAATTAGAAGTGTAGAACTGTAAGCAAAGCATCTCCTTCTCATTATCACCTAATCAAAATGGTTGTTCTCTCCTATCAGTAACACACAATAATGCAGAATGTACAATGATAAATGCACCATATATTTTTTCTTTTGGATGAGAATCACAAAAATAAAATTTATCCAATAACTCTTGTGTTTATAGGTCACAAACTTTAGGAATATTACAAACTGAATAAGTCTCTCGACAGGCTGTGCATGTCATATATGTCAGATCCCTTCTTGTAGTATCTGACATATTTTGTCCTTGGAAAGTTGAGTAGTTCCTGATGAAATTGTACATGAAGAAATACAGACTGAAAAAATAAGTGCTCCAGTGACAAGATATCTATATATATTAATCAACTTAGTTAATGTCTATAGTTTAAGAATAATTTGATTACATATTGATGCAGCTCAATATAATGCAGCAATAATTTAAAACTGTATTTTAGTTACTCTTGTGTTACAGTTAATTTTGTATGTATATTTCAGAGTATGCAGCCAAAAAAATAGAACGATGGGGACTTCTCTGGTGGTTCAGTGGCTAAGACGCTGCACTCCCAATGCAGGGGACTTGGGTTCAATCCCTGGCTAGGCAACTGGATCCCACATGCTTCATCTAAGAGTTTAAACGTCACAACTAAAGAATCTGAAAGCACAGCAAAGGTCGAAGATCCTTTGTGACATACCTACGACCAGGCACAGCCAAATAAATAACTATTAAAAAGTAGAAATATGTATCAGAGAGTCTTATCAGGCAATTAATCAATAAAATAGCTATTTTCCGTATTGTGTGATGTTTAATGTATTTGTCTGTTTCTTAAGTTGTATTTCATTGTGGTTTATTTTTCCTTCCATACATATATTCACATTGGTTCCTAATATTTTATTTGTAGTTTTATTCTTTTTCTTAAAGAGTAACCCCTTAAGCTGAATGGATTTATGCAGACTTGATCTTCATTTGGTTAAATGAACTAAAGATGTTTGTGTCCTTTGAAAGTGTTTTTCTGTTAATCATGAAGATAATTAAACACATACACATACTGCTCATCCTCAACTATGTTCTCCAACATTTATGAGATAATTGTTCAGCTTTCGTTTAAGTTATGTTTGGATTATGAATTCACAGAAATTGGGTCCTTAGAAAACTTTTAACCCTTCCTCCTCCAGAAATGGGTCTATTTTTTCTTGGCAAAGACAGGCAGCATCTTACCAGGAAGATGAGTCAGTGGTTTGAGCCAGCACACAATAACAGAGGGAGCTGGAGCTGGATGGAGAACTAATTAAAAAAATAAGTTTGCATAGTTAAAATCTTACTATTGGTGTTAAAATTATAGTCAGATGATATCAGATGCCTCGGAATAAGCTACTAAATGCAAAGAAACCAAAAAAGTCACTGAGTTGGAATCTTAAAAAAAAATAAAAGGTTATTATGGGATTGTGGGCTTCCCTCATAGCTCAGTTGGTAAAGAATCTGCTTGCAATACAGGAGACCCGGGTTCGATTCCTGGGTCTGGAAGATCCTCTGGAGAGGAAAAGGCAACCCACTCCAGTATTCTAGCCTGGAGAATCCATGGACAGAGGAGCTTGAAACGTTATAGTCCATGGGGTTGCAAGAGCCAGACATGACTTAACAAATAAACCACAATCATGGGATTGCATGAAATCATATATGTGAAACTTCAGAAAATTATAAAGCACTATAGAATCTAAAGAATCTTTCATTCAATTAAAAATAAATAAACTGACAAAACAATTTTACTCTTTAATTCTCCCAGCTAAAAAATATGGAAAAATAAAAATTATCAAATTTATATATAAGCTGTTTATTTTATAATTATGTATTATTTAAGATATAAATTATTTATTTATGATTATATATAAATATATACATAATTCCATCTGTATAGTTTTCCTTCAAGTTGAAAGACTGTTTTTTTCATATGGTTAGGTTTGTTTGTGCTAACATTTTTGTTTTGTTTTCATTTATCTGAAATGGCTATATTCACCTTTGTTCCTGAAGAATACTTATGCTGGAGGCAGAATTTTGTCTTGGCAGAATTTTTTAAACCTCTTTGATGTCTTTTTACCTCCATAGTTTCTGATAGTAAATCAACAAGATTCAAACTGTGTGCTCCTTTATGTATAGTTGTTTATCTGCTTTCAAGTTTTTTGTTTTTCTCTTTGGTTTTTAGCCTATTATGTGCCTTTGCATGTTTCTGCTCATATTTTTTCTTCTTGAGATTTCTTTGTTGTTGTTCAGTCACTAAGTTGTATCTGACTCTTTGAGACCCTCCATGCACTGTAACCCTCCAGCCTCCTCTATCCTCCAATATTTCCTGGAGTTTTCTCAAATTCATGCCCGTTGAGTTGGTGATGCTGTCTAATCATCTTATCCTCTACTGCCCCCTTCTCCTTTTGCCTTCAGTCTTTCCCAGCATCAGGATTTACTGGATTTCTTTTAAATCTGAAAATTAATTTCATTCATTAAATTGTGAAAGTCTTTCGTTAGTTAAAGAAAAGTCACTGAGTTGGAGTTTGAGAAATGTTGAAGCCAGAGGCTAAGCATCAATGTAAGCAAAACAGAACAGCCCCCCAAAATATCCCAAAGGAAATAAAAGGAATGGAAGACAAAAGACTAACTGAATGGATTGTGTAGTGCAAGCTAGGAAAATCTCTTGGAAGTTATTTGAAAAGAACTGCCTCTCTCCTGGCCAATTTTGATGTAAGTTAAAGCCTCTGCTTCTTGTTTTTTCCAGCCTCAGATTTTGGTCTCCTTTGGACTGTGATCTCATATCTAGTGAGCAGCAATGACATTATTCTTCCATATTTCCCACAGGGGCTTGGCCATTGGATCTTTCTGGCTCTTACTCACCTTTCCTTTTGGGCTTTGTTTCTCCTTAGGTGGAGCTAGAAGTTGCAATTTCTAATTGGTAGCTCAAGTGGCTAAAGCTCTTTGATGTTTCATCATTGGAGAAAAAGTAAACTAATCTACAGATTATAAAATATTTGCTATCAGAGTACATGGAAGGAAGGATAAAGAAAATCCCAAGGCCTTTCCTGGTGGTCCAGTGGTTAAGACTTTACCTTCCCATGCAGGGTGTTCGAGTTCCATTGCTGGTGGGGGAACTAAGATCCCACCTGCTACGAGGTCAAAAAACTAAAACGTAAAGCAGTAACAGTACTGTAACAAATTCAATAAAGACTTAAAAAAAATGGTTCATGTTAAAAGAAAAATCTTAAAAAAAAGAGAAAATCCCAAATTTAAGAACAGGTCACAAAGTGTTGAATTAGATAAGTTAACAGTATGGTTGGGGATTCTGCAACCACACAAAAACCTATTAAGTCAAACATCTGAAGCTTTGTCATTCATTCTTATACATTTCTCTTTTTTTGCCATTCCTTCTCTCTTAAAGTACAATGAGATTTGTTATAATTTTTGACAGCAATCTGGTTATCAGAAGAAAATGTAAAACATGTACATCAAAAAATGGAGAATTCTGAGCTGCAATAAGAAAAAAAAAGGGTCAAATTTTAGCAAAACATCCTCGAGCCTCTGCACAAAAAATTACCTCCTCTGGAGAGCTGTAATAATATGACTCAATCTGCTGAGTGTCACATGATGCTTGTTTTGAAAATACTTTGCATTTCTTAGCTGAAGGGCACGCTCTAACACTTCAGATCCCAATACTGTGGACTTACATTTCAGCTACTTTAATTCACATCAATCTCACAATCCGGCAGAAACATTTTCCACCCCGTCTGCATTTGTTCTGGTCACACAGAGAATTCTGTTTTTAGAACAAGGTGTTTCGTACAGAACCAGAAGCACAGATGTAGAAAGATGTCATCCTGCAACTTATGGATGTGTTTCCGATATCAGACTTAGGAAGTGAGGTATTAGTTAATTTCTGTGGACGGTTCTGTCTTGCCTGGACTGGGAAAGGAAAAGAGGAAACAAAAGAAAAAGAAATACATGCTTAGCAAGCTCAGGGAAAGCTTTCTGCCTCTAAAACTGTTTTCTTTCAAGGGTAGAGAAAGTGTAAGGGTGGAGAATTATTTGTCATACCCTGCTCTGATTATATTTCATGTTTTGGTTTAAATTTTGCTCATGTGCTTCAAGGATACTTCATGAAGAAGAGGAAAAAAAAAACAAACCCTCCCAGAAATGCTTATTAAATCTAACAGCACGCCTGCTACAGATTAAATGCCAGTCTCTCTTTGACTCTTCACATCTGAACATCTCTCTTCACTGAGGTATATCATTTTTACTGCCGGAAATTCTGAGAAACGTGGGAGTTAGACATGCAGGCCAGTTAAAAGGGGCTAGACCTAAACAAACACGTTTGAGAAAAAAATCTTCGTCCAAAGCTTATGATATTTAGCACTGTAAAACAAGTTCCTCATTCTTTTGATAAACATCAGTGCTTCATCCACACTGGAATGTTCCGTGGAACTGTTAACAAATAATAAATCTTACCTTGCTATCTCAGAAGAATAAGAAATAAGAAAGCTGTCTTCTAAAGGGAAGTTCTTCTAGATAGGTAACCTGCCATTGTGTGTTATTTACTGCAGTTTATTTTTAATCATTTTGCAAGCTTCACCTCAGAGGCACTTGAAGGGAGGGGCTAGGTGAGGACCTTGCCCTAAGATAGAGCTGAAACCAGGGAGGGAATCAACAGCCGAGGTGGAAGCAGCTGG
The DNA here is from genome assembly GCF_049115385.1 of Moschus berezovskii. NCBI lineage: Eukaryota > Metazoa > Chordata > Mammalia > Artiodactyla > Moschidae > Moschus > Moschus berezovskii. The sequence continues at coordinate 95,920,736 of NC_142465.1, forward strand.
TAGAACAGACTTGTATCTGGAAGGCAGTACTTTTCTAAGAGGCCAACCCAATGTGTGATGAAAGGTTGCAGAATGTAGGGACTGGTGAAGCCAGATAGTAGCTCAGGGGTGAAGAATCTGCCAGCTGATGCAGGAGACATAGGAGATGTGGGTTCCATTTCTGGGTCAGGAAGATCTCCTAGAGGAGGAAATGGCAGACCACTGCAGTATTATTGCCTGGGAAATCCCATGGACAGTGGAGCCTGCCAGGCCACAGTCCAGGATTCTTTTTTCTCACAAAAGAATCAGACGTAGTGACTGAGTACGCATGAGTATAGTTATCAGATTTTTTTTTTTCTTTTATGGACTTATCCAACTTTTTTGTTGAAAAATTGATTGGAATGAGACAGAAATGGATTTAGGGAGACCATGAAGGTCGCTCTTGTCAGAAACATCACCAATCCAGCTTCAGACCCTGATGCCAACAACTTGAGTTCTGGGAATAATTTTAACCAGAGCAGAGTGTACATAGAGCTAGGTTCAGATACACTAGCCGCAGAATCTACCTGGCTGCTGAGTGTGATATCTTGTTCCCAGCATGTCCTATGCCATGAGGCTGCAGCCTCTGTCACTACAGCTCTATGGGCCTGGGTCATGTGCCAGCCACTGTTTCAGGGTTTCCTTCTTCTTTCATTTGGTATGCCTGGCTGAAACCTTTTCCTAAAACCTGCCCCTGACCTCTCCCTGGCTTCCCTCTGATCCCTGTGCATGTGCATTCAGTTGTATCTGACTCTGCAATCCCATGGACTGTAGCCCGCCAGGCTCCTTTGTCCTCTGTCCATGGGATATTCCGGGGAACAATTCTGGAGTGCATTGCCATTTCCTATCCCAGGGGATCTTCCCCACCAAGGGATCGAACCTGCATCTCCTGCATTTCAGGCAGATTCTTTACCAACTGAGCCACAAAGGAAGCCCACGATACTATACCAGACAGTATAACATAGCAATAACAGTAAAATGAACCATATCTATGGCTTACTTTCAGTTCAGTTCAGTTCAGTCGCTCAGTCGTGTCCGACTCTCCACGACCCCATGAATCACAGCACGCCAGGCCTCCCTGTCCATCACCAACTCCCAGAGCTCACTCAAACTCATGTCCACAGAGTCGGTGATGCCATCCAGCCATCTCATTCTCTGTCGTCCCCTTCTCCTCCCGCCCCCAACCTTTCCCAGCATCAGAGTCTTTTCCAGTGAGTCAACTCGTCGCATGAGGTGGCCAAAGTATTGCAGTTTCAGCTTCAGCATCAGTCCCTCCAATGAACACCCAGGACTGATCTCCTTTAGAATGGACTGGTTGGATCTCCTTGCAGTACAAGGGACTCTCAAGAGTCTTCTCCAACACCACAGTTCAAAAGCATCAATTCTTCGGCGATCAGCTTTCTTCACAGTCCAACTCTCACATCCATACATGACCACTAGAAAAACCATAGCCTTGACTAGACGGACCTTTGTTGGCAAAGTAATGTCTCTGCTTTTTAATATATTATCAAGATTGGTCATAACTTTCCTTCCAAGGAGTAAGCATCTTTTAATTTCATGGCTGCAATCAGCATCCGCAGTGATTTTGGAGCCCAAACAAATAAAGTCTGACACTGTTTCCACTGTTTTTCCATCTATTTCCCATGAAGTGATGGGACCAGATGCCATGATCTTTGTTTTCTGAATGTTGAGCTTCAAGCCAACCTTTTCACTCTCCTCTTTCACTTTCATCAAAAGGCTTTTGAGTTCCTCTTCACTTTCTGCCATAAGGGTAGTGTCATCTGCATATCTGAGATTATTGATATTTCTCCCAGCAATCTTGATTCCAGCTTCTGCTTCTTCCAGCCCAGCGTTCCTCATGATGTATTCTGCATATAAGTTAAATAAGCAAGGTGACAATATACAGCCTTGACACACTCCTTTTCCTATTTGGAACCAGTCTGTTGTTCCATGTACAGTTCTGACTGTTGCTTCCTGACCTGCATACAGGTTTATTTACTACTTAATCCACTTTTTTTCAAATTCCTTTTTTTAGGGTTGGAAAAATCTTACTTAGAGAAAATAAAACAGAGAGAAGAAAAGAGACAACAAAATATGATAATCACTCTTCTGGAATTGATAAATCAACTGAACCCTCTGTATTGGTGACTTTTTCTATGTTCGTCCATAAACCACTAAATGTACTGTTGTTTTCCAAAGTCACATCAGTCTACAAACTGTAATACGTTCAACAACCTAGACTTTAGTATGTTGCCAGAGGCCCTTATCTCACTGCCCTGTGTCATACATAGGAGCTGAAGTGAAACCTTGATATTATATCACTTCACCACAGGAAAGGTAAAGCGTGTACCATTCCTGCCTGCTCGATCCAAACACTGTTGAGATCTGCTCCATGTGTAATAGGACTTGTGAAAGGCTGTTCATTCGATTTCTAAAATGTCTGTAAAATCCGTTCCCTCTTCCTGCATCTGTTCACACTTCTACTATCACTACAGTGATTTGGACCCTTTGTCGTCCCTCGTATGAGTTATTTTCAACAGTCTCATGGTTTTTCTGCCTCTTATATCTCCTTTCTCTACTCTTTCCTCCTGGCCTATAACCAGAATTAGCTGTCTGAAATGTAAATATGGTCATTTAACTTCCCTAATTAAAAATCTTTTATGACATTCATTTGCTTATATGAGCAATTTTATAACCTAAAAATAACAGCAGGGTTCTATTTCCAAATTAGAAATATAAAAGAGATACATTAAAAAGATATCAAATGGGGTGGGGTAGAGTGGAAGGGGTCAGAGCTTTGATCTGTTGTGCTCCCATTAGGGGAACTCTTTGGGGCCTGCGGGCTCATTGGATGACCTGGTTGACCTCATCAAAGCATTCATGAGTCTTTACAACCTGAGCACACTTTACCCTCTATCACAGCCTTGCTAGTCCACCCACATACTTTCTAACCCCTGAACTTGTCACTGTTTCCAACACTTTCATTTCTGCCTTGGCATCTTCTATTAGTCCCGATTAGAGAGGCTGCTGGTGAAATTTAGCACCCAGCTTGAGTCTCATCACTTATGAAAGGCTTTTCAGATGCTTACAATCAGAACCAGGGTCTTTCCACCCCCAACACTGGTTCTGCACTCAACCCCATCACAGCACTTAGCACATTATATGATTTGTTTCCTTATTTGGCATTAGAAAATATTTTGTTCATCTTGGTGAAACTAGTGCTTTCCTAACACTGATAGTGAGGTGTTTGCTGAATGCAAGATGGTTCTACTTCCCTCTGGAAGTAAAACTCCTGGGGTGGGGGGTGAATTCAACATAACTTTTTCATCATCATCAATTTCCTCCCTGCCACAATATACTGCTGTGGACTGAATGTTACCCTCTGCCCTCAACCCACCAATATATATCTTGGAGTCCTAATTCTCAATGTGATGATATTTGGAGGTGGGACTTTTAGGAGGTAATTAGGTCATGAGTGTTGAGCCCCAAAGCTTGGGGTTAGTGCTCTTATAAGAAGAGATATGAGAAAGACACTCCCTCTCTGCCCTGTGAGGATAAAGTGAGAAGGTGGCTGTCTATAAGCCAAAAGCAGGCTCTTGTGAATTGAAAGTGAAAGCTCAGTCATATCCTACTCTGCAACCCCATGGACTGTAGCCCACCAGTCTCCTCTCTCCATGGGATCTCCCAGGCAAGAATATTGGAGTGGGTTGCCATTTTCCTCTTCCAGGGTATCTTCCTGACCCAGGGATTGAACCACGTGTATCTCTTGAGTCTCCTGCATTGGCAGGTAGATTCTTTATCACTAGTAAAGAAGCCTAAGTGGGCTCTTGCCAGACACCAAGGTGTCTTGTAACACCTTGATCTTGGACTTCCCAGTCTTCAGAACCATAAAAAATAAATGTCTGCTGTTTAGACTGTCCAGTCTATGGTATTTGTTATAGAAGCACAAGTTGACTAAGACAGATACCTACATATTTAAGATGCTGACTTTCTCTTTTGCCTGATTTGAATAGACTTTTCAACAAGACGTGACTATCCCTTTCTTGGGTTTTGTACCAGACTTTGGATTACAAAGAAGAGTCCAAGAGGATCATGGGATCCCTCCTGAAGAGCTACTAGAGGAGAAAATGCAAGAGAGGTGCCAAGCCTTAAAATACAAGATCTTGGAGAGAAAAACAGAGAGCCCCAGAATTGTTTTTCCTTGTGTCGCATATAGTGAGTATGAATTTCTCAAAATCCAAAATTCAGATGGGCAAGAAAAGAACATTTTTAGATTTTTTTTTCTTAATTTCAATGCACTATCTATTGAAAGACTCTATTCTTCCTAATGGCAGTAATCATAATTTTAGTCATTTCCTGGCAAATTCAGTCACTTCAGGTTTTAATGCAGGCAATTCCCTGACTGCGTTTGAGTAGCCTTTTGGCTCCAGGAAGGAGGAAGTATCCAGGCCTTGGTAAGTAGTTGTCCTTGCTGTCATTTGCTGAGGTCATTGTGTATGGTTTCCAGATGTAGTAGTCACTATTCTACAGTAGCTTCTATTGAGATGTTCATGTTCCTTGTAATTCCTGATGCTGCCATCCAAAGTTCCAAAGAAAGCTGCAGTGTTTTTTTGTCATGACTACAAATTTCATTCAGGGCTCTTCACTGTCTGTCAACTAACTCTGTAAACCTAAGCCAGCTTGGTCATAACAACTTTAGGTTATTTTAGTAAATAATAGTAACCACCATAAAATTGACTTCAGTTCAGTTCAGTTCAGTTCAGTCGCTCAGTCGTGTCCGACTCTTTGCGACCCCATGAATCACAGCACGCCAGGCCTCCCTGTCCATCACCAACTCCCAGAGTTCACTCAAACTCATGTCCACAGAGTCGGTGATGCCATCCAGCCATCTCATTCTCTGTCGTCCCCTTCTCCTCCTGCCCCCAACCTTTCCCAGCATCAGAGTCTTTTCCAGTGAGTCAACTTGTCGCATGAGGTGGCAAAAGTATTGCAGTTTCAGCTTTAGCGTCAGTCCTTCCAATGAACACCCAGGACTGATCTCCTTTAGGATGGGCTGGTTGGATCTCCTTGCAGTCCAAGGGACTCTCAAGAGTCTTCTCCAACACCACAGTTCAAAAGCATCAATTCTTCGGCGATCAGCTTTCTTCAGTCCAAAATTGACTTACTCTCCATAAATTATGCCACAAATATAGACTTTATTAAAAAAAAAAACACTCACTGGCAAGCAGACTCAAAAACATATATGCAAACTGTTTTGTAAGGTCAATGAAGTCCAAGTTCTCTGTTCTTTTGAAGAGCTCCAACTACCCCTTTACAGGAAATGTTTACCTCAAGCAGATGCAAAAATATCGAGGCAGAATCCTGTGCTGTTGGAGTCACATGAGGCTACCAGAAGTCCTCTGACTCAACAATTGGACAAAGGTTCACTTCTGGGTCAAGCCTTCGGCATTATCCTTAAGGGTACAGGCTACAGTCAATCCTGGATGTGCCTGGTAGTTCAGACAGTAAAGCATCCACCTGCAATGCAGGAAACCCAGGTTTGATATTTGGGCTGGGAAGATCCCCTGGAGAAGGAAATGGCAACCCACTCCAGCATTCTTGCCTGGAGAATTCATGGACAGAGGAGCCTGGAGGGCTACAATCCATGGGGTCACAAAGAGTCAGACACGACTGAGTGACTTGTACTTAACACAGTCAATCCTAAAGGAAATCAACCCTGAATATTCATTGGAAGGACTGATGGTGAAGCTGTAGCTCTAATACTTTGGTCACTTTATGTGAAGAGTTAACATTGGAAAAGACCTTGATGCTAAGAAAGATTGATGGCAAAAGAGGGTGGAAGAAGGTGAGATGGTTAGATAGCATCATGGGTTCAGTAGATATTAATCTGAGCAAACTCCGGGAGATAGCAAAGGACAGGGAAGGCTGGCATACTGCAGGTTATGGGATTGCAAAAAGTCAGACACAACTTAGTGACTGAACAACAGCAGGCTACAGGCCTTGGTGGACTTTCGTATTCTGTTCATTGAACAAAATATCTCAAATTCCACTCATTTCCACTATGAGACCTTGTTTCTAACATTCATGATGCTAATTAGAAAACCTTGTATTGATGAATATGTGGATAACAGAAGGCATATATTCCTATCAGCTGTCTCTGGAGTGTGGGTTCCTGATTTGCATGCCAGCTGGGCCCTCCTGGGAACTCAGTTCCTGATTTGGGTAATAGTTCAGCCTGCTATCACAAAAATACCACAGGCTGGGTGACTGAAACAATGAATATTTATTTCTCTCAGTTTTAGAGGCTGGGAAGTCCAATATCAAGGCATAAGCAGATCTAGGGTCTGGTGAGAACCTTCTTCCTGGTTTGTAGATGGACATCTTATTTCCTCCAATGATGGAGAACAAAGAAAAAGGGAAGCTCTCTTTCTCTTTTTATGAGGACATTAATTCCATCATGGAGGAGCAAAGGTCATGATCTAATTATCCCCTAGGTGCCCCACCTTCAAATACCATCAATTAGGTCTTCAACATATGAATTTCCTGTTGTTTAGTTGTTATATCATGCCTGATTTTTTTGCAGCCCTATGGACTGTAGCCTGCCAGGCTCCTCTGTCCATGGAATTTCCCAGGCAAGAATACTGGAGTGGGTAGCCATTTCCTTCTCCAGAGTATCTTCCCAACCAAGGAATTGAACCCTCACATCTTTTGAGTCTCCTACATTGGCAGGTGGATTATTTACCACTGAGCCATCAGGTAAGGCCAACATGAAATTTGGAAGGACACAAACATTCAGTCGGTAACTGGAAACTAAACCTTGAAGATGAGGAGCCAGTGGCTGGCCATCAGAAGTTGACAACAACCAACTGAGAGCATCATTGAAGCAGATCCTCTTACATCTACACAAGAAGTTGCTGAAGAGCTCAGCATCAACCATTCTATGGTTGTTTGACATTTGAAGCAAACTGGAAAAGTGAAAAAATTTGGTAAGTGGGTGCTTTGTGAGTTGACTGTAAATAAAAAAAAAATCATTGTTTTGAAGTGTCATCTTCTCATATTGTACGCCACAACAATGAACCATTTCTCAATCGGATTGTGATGTGTGATGAAAAGTGGATTTTATATGACAACTGATGATGACCAGCTCAGTTGTTGTTTAGTCACTCAGTTGTGTCCGACTTTTTGCGACCCCATGAACTGTAACCCACCAGGCTCCTCTGTCCATGGTATTCTCCAGGCAAGGATATGGAGTGGGTTGCCATTTCCTTTTCCAACCAGCTCAGTGGTTGGATAGAAAAGAAGCTCCAAAGCCCTTCCCAAAGCAAAACTTGCCTCCCAAAAAGGTCAAGGTCACTCTTCGGTGATCTGCTGTTGGTCCGATCCACTATAACTTTCTGAATCGTGGCAAAACCATTACATCTGAGATATATGCTTAGAAAATTGATGAGATGCACTGAAAACTGCAATGCCTGCAGACAGCATTGGTCAACAGAAAGGGCCTAATTCTTCTGCATGATGTCTGACCACATGTCACTTCAAAAGTAGAACAAATTGGGCTACAAAGTTTTACCTCATCTGCCACATTCACCTGACCTCTCGCCAACTGACTACTACTTCTTCAAGCATCTTGACAACTTTTTTGCAGGGAAAATGCTTCCACAATCTGCAGGAGGCAGAAAATGCTTTCTAAGAGATCACTGAACATTGAAGCATGGATTTTTATGCTACAGGAATAAACAAACTTATTTCTTGTTGGCAAAAATGTGTTGATTGTAATGGTTTCTATTTTGATTAATAAAGATGCGTTTGAGCCTAGTTATAATAATTTAAAATTCATGGTCTGAAACCACAATTACTTTTGTACCTATCTAATATTACTCATGTTGATGGATTTTAAATTTGTCCTCTTTGTACTCTGGTTCTGCCATTATAACTATCCTTTTGGACAACTATCCTTATGTTAAATTGCCTGAATTTGAGGTGGGAGTGGAGTGGGATGAAGTCAGGATACATGGATCAGTACTTCAAAATACTATCCTACTCTGTAAATGTACTTTTGTCTTTTGAGAGGAAATGCAGAAGTCATTTGCTCATAAACCATCAGCAGGAAATGGATAACCCTTTTAGATAAATGTTAACATTTGTATTTTTTTGTGACAACAGAGCCCACTGACATGTTGGGTAAAAGAAAATTTAAACTGACCTGATCTAAGTTTAGAAAGTGAATCTTGGAGCTTTTCTTTTCTTAAGACAATCCAGTTTATCTCTAATTAATCATTACATCACAGTAGGTTGCCTTTTGTAATCAACACACAGAAAGGCAGGGATTATAAAGAACCTTGAAACATCTTAAATCCTTAAGTGTGGAAACCATGGATAGAGGAAAAATAATTTTAAGAAACTTAATAGCAAGAATCTGTCACAGCGTAGGGCCTTGTTTTTGAATGAATGAATGAAAGCATGATATCAAAGAGTTCATGGGGGTGTTATTAAAACATAAGCATTGGCATGGCAACCTTATGCATGGTAGAAACTTCTAGATGATTGAGAGAGAATTTGTTTCTGCAGACATGATCATAGGAAAAAAAATGCTGTCAAATTCTTGTGGGACAATTAGGGTGAGGAATCCCCAGTGACTCTCACCTCTGTGCCTTTGAACTTGAAGCTCAGAGTCTGAGGTTTTCTGACGGGGACAGAGAAGGATTATGAGAACAAGGAGGACGCCTCAAGAAGGCATTTGCTCCTCTTTGAGTGTCAGAAAACAGAGCAGGGCAGAAATTACCTGTTGGAAGAAATTTAGAAACAGTCATTAAACTTTGACTCCTACATTGTAGGAATTTTATTTTCTTAACTTGATTTTATTTTTAATTAAATTATGCAGGACTGATATAAAAGGTTATATAGTTGTATAAGGTGGAGAAGGCAATGGCAACCCACTCCACTACTCTTGCCTGGAAAATCCCATGGACGGAGGAGTCTGGTGGGCTGCAGTCCATGGGATTGAGAAGAGTTGGACACAACTGAGTGACTTCACTTTCACTTTTCACTTTCATGCATTGGAGAAGGAAATGGCAACCCACTCCAGTGTTCTTGCCTGCAGAATCCCAGGGACAAGGGAGCCTGGTGGGCTGCTGTCTATGGGGTCGCACAGAGTTGAACACGACTGAAGCGACGCAGCAGCAGCAGCAGCAGCAGCAGTTGTATAAGGTTTATAAAAACAAGAAGTCTTCTTTCTTTCTTTTTTTATTTCTACATCCCACTACTTAAAATGATTTTTGCCCTTGCTGAGAATTATGCGGTATGTTGGTTCCTTGCACCTTCGATCCCTGCATTGGAAGCAAGGAGTTTTAATCACTGAACCACCAGGGAAGTCCCCCAAAGTCTCCTCTCCTACCTCTCTTTACTCTTGACCCTTCTGCTAAAGTGGCAACTAATTTTAACTCTTTTAGTTATTATCATGTTTATACTTTTATCTCCTATTTTTTTCAGTTTTAGACATTAACTATTCACTTCCTAATACAGAGGATGAGAATTTAGCTTGTGTATCCCCTCCACGCCTTTCCCATTTTGTCTTGGCTGAGACACCTGTAATGAGACTGATTGACGAGAGAAAAGCAAACAGCAGTTTATTAAGGTGTATACCTCACACGTTCATGAGAGAGACCCAGGGAAAGACAGGTAACTCCCCCAGGTGGCATAGAATTCACACTTAAATTGCCTTCCTAATAGGGAAAAGGGGTGGAGGACATACACGTCTTAGGTAAATGATTTTGAGGAATGACAAATGGGCCCTTAGAAGCATAGGTGGGAGGGATGATAGTTTGTGACAAAGTTTGTCTGGGTAAGGTGTCCATTTCTAGTCTCCTCTTCCGTAATAAGAATCAATCTTCCCTGCTTATGAAACTCCTGGGATGGAGTTTATGACCATTGAGTTCCTTACAGGGCACTGAATCTGTCTTTAGACAGATAACAAGAGCTCAGAGAAGGCCTCTTAATGCACCCAAACCACATATTTTGGGGTGGCAGGTCCTGAATTTCTGTAGTCATATTTTGGGAGTGGCATAGTCTGCTACTGGCCGTTTTGCTACTTATACTCCTAATATAATGAATCATAATTTTTGTTAAATCATCATTCAGTGTTTATTCTCACAGGACCACGTGAATATCCATCACGTAGCATGATTACATTTTATTTTTGGTTCAATCCATTTTCCCTGGAATATTTGTCTCAGTGTTGCTTGTTAGGTTTTCTCTGTATCTATTTATCTTCTAAGTCTTCCACAGAGGTGTAAGTGTCTCAATATATTTAAAAACACCAGACATTTCCTTGGTTTTTATGGCATGTACAACCTATGTTATAATTAAGAGTATCTGAAAGTGAGAAGTGTTTATTGTTCAGTTGCATCTGACTCTCTGCGACCCCATGGACTGTAACCCACTAGTCCATGGGATTCTCCAGGCAAGAATACTGGAGTGGGATACCATTCTCTTCTCCAGGGGATCCAGCGATTGAACCCAGGTCTCCCGCATTGTGGGCAGATTGTTTACCATCTGAACCACCAGAGAAGCCCAAGAATACTGAAGTGAGTAGCCTATCCCTTCTCCAGGGGATCTTCCTGACCCAGGAATTGAACTGGGGTCTCCTACCTTGCAGGCAGATTCTTCACCATCTGAACCACTGGGTCCTGGATGAACTTCTTGGGATGAACTTCTCTGCTGACTCAGACGTAAAGAATCTGCCTGCATTGTAGGAAGACCGGGGTTTGATCCATGAGTTGGGAAGATCCCCTGGAGAAGGGAATGGCTACCCACTCCAATGTTCTCGTCTGGAGAATCCCATGGACAGAGGAGCCTGGTGGGCTACAGTCCATGGGGTCGCAAAGTGTCAGATATGACTGAGCTACTAACACTTTCACCCTTTTCATAAGGTTTCAGAGGATGTTGGGATGATATGAACATAAGAAATGGTTAACTTTTAGAACAGTAACAGATGTGTTGTAAATGTTAATTTGTAATAGCCCTCCTGTAGCCTCTGTTCTTCTGCGCTGGAGTATTTGTGTTGTGTGTCTTGGGGCTTATGTTTCTTCTTCCTTGGTTCACTCCTTATTCTGGAAGGAGTACATCCACTGGAAAAGTGCTTCTCAGGCTTTGGCTTGCACTCAAAGTTTGATAGGATACAGGTTGTAAACCCTCCTCTCCTTCCCTTTCTCTCCCACCCCTCCACTCCTGTGCCAGCCCCTGAGTTTCTACTTCAGTAGAGTTGGGGTAAAGTCTCAGAACTTGTATTTCTAAACAACTCTCTAAAAGATGCTGATGTTGCTTTGGCAATCACAGCTTTAGAAGCTCCCTGAGAAAGAAATTTTAAGAAGGAAAACTTCTGAGACCTTACTTTATTCTGTAATCATGCATGGTTGATAGTTCAAATGGATTAGAACTCCAAGGTGCAAATCATTTTCCTCTATAATTTTGACTGTTTTGTAACTTCCAGGAATTCTTGAACAGCCAGTATAATTTTCACTCCCTATAACTTTGTATGTGATCTGCTTTTCTCTCTGAAAGTGAGTGTTAGTCGCTTAGTCATGTCAGACTCTTTGCGACCCTGTGGACTGTAGCCTGCCAGGCTCCTCTGTCCATAACATTCTCCAGGCAGGAATGCTGAATGGGTTGCCATTCCCTTCTCCAATGGAAGTGTTTAGGGCTTTCTTATTCCTAATATCTTGAAGTTTTTCTATAATATTCCTGGTGTATATATGTATGTTTCAATCGGGCCAGTGCTCAGTGGGGGCTTAGGCTCACCTCCATAAGTTCTGGGAACTTTTCTTGGTGATTTCTTCTCTTTTTAAAAATTAATTAATTTTTTTATTGAAGGATAATTGCTTTACAGAGTTTCGTTGTTTTCTGTCAAACCTCAACGTGAATCAGCCTTGGTGTTTTCTTTTTGACAATTTCTGTTTATCCATTGCTCTGTTCTCTCATTCTGGATCTTCTGCCACCTGAATGTTCAACTTTCTTGCTGGTTTTCTTTTTCTCAACTTCTTCACATATATATATATATATTTACTTACAGATGGTTTTATTTCCTTTTGGACAGCTTCAACTTTATCTTCCAACACTTTTATTGACATGTTTATTTCTACTATTTTTTAATTCTAAGAGCGCTTGTTTTCTAAGGATGACTTGTTTTCTAAAAAAAAGCATCCTGTTTGTATTTAATGGATGTAATAGTTTCTTTCCTCTACCTGGAAACACTGGGGTTTGGTTTAAGGCATTTTCTCTTGCTTCTTGTGTTGTAGGTCATCTCTTCCTTTTACCTGTTTTGCCTTCTGCTGCTGCTGCTGCTAAGTCTCTTCAGTCGTAACCAACTCTGTGTGACCCCATAGACGGCGGCCCACCAGGCTCCCCCGTCCCCGGGATTCTCCAGGCAAGAGTACTGGAGTGGGGTGCCATTGCCTTCTCCAGTTTTGCCTTCTCGTTTCATATTAAAAGCCTTCTGCATGCTCAGTGGTTCTTGGCAGTGCTTTTAGGTTTAACTGTAAGGCAGTAAAAAGCTGGTTGAAATTTCTGTGTGCTCCTGAGAGATGTGTCAAATGTTGGCTTCATTGCTGGGTAATTAGCGTGGAACCTGTGTCTTTCAGTGGGGAATCTCCAGCTATCTGCCCCTGTGGGTCTTCTCCTGGGTTGATCAGTTTATCTCTTGCTTGAGGCTTATTGTTGAAGCTGCTGCATCCTGGGAACAAACGGGGAAAAGGCATTGGAGACTTTACTATTCAGACTGCAGATTTTTCATTTAATCCTGGTTCTCATGATTATACACATCTTTTGCTCCCAGCTCTGTCTATTGTCCTCAAGTCCATATTCCTTTATTTAAAAAAATATTTATTTTTAATTGATTATTGCTTTACAATATTGGTTTGACTTCTGTCATACATCAACATGAATTAACCATTGGTGTACATATATCCCCTCTCTCTTGAATCTCGCTCCCACCTCCCGCCCATTCCCACCCCCCTAGGTTATTATAGAGCCCCAGTTTGAGTTCCCTGAGTCATACGGCAAACTCCCATTGGCTATCTGTTTACATGTGTTAGTGTATATGCTTCCATGCTGCTATCTCCATTCATCTCACCCTCTCCCTCTTCTCCCCAACCCATGTCCATAAGTCTGTTCTGTACGTTTGTGTCTCCATTGCTGCTCTGCAAACAGATTGGTCAGTACTATCTTTCTAGATTCCATATATATGTGTTAATATACGATATTAACTTACTTTATTCTGTATAATAGGCTCTAGGTTCATCCACCTCATTAGAACTGACTCAAATGCATTTCTTTTTATGGCTGATTAGTATTCCATTGTATATATGTACCACAGCTTCTTTATCCAATCTGTCAATAAATCCATGTTCCTTTTCCTTCATTTTCTCCAAAGAGAAAACCTCTGGTCTTCTACTGGAGTTGGTGACAGGTAGACACCTAGTTGCAGGGAGCTGGGGAGTTGATTTAGGCATTTAATTGATTTTCACTTTCGACTTTCTGCTCGCCTTGAACACCTCCCATCTCTTTTCAGAAGCATCTTATTTCACCAATTGCTGTGCTCTTCTGGGATTTTTGTGGGGGGAATTTAATTTCTTGATTTTCTTCTTACCTGTGATTTGTCACTCAGCTACTTAATTTTGATTTTCAAAATTTTGTCACTATTTCTCAGTTGTAGTTTCTTTTCTTTAAAAAATGGAATACAATGTTTATTTATACTTATCTTTTATTTAAAATTGTTTTTTTGGCTACAATGCATGGCATGTGGGATCATAGTTCCCCAACCAGGGATCAACCTCGTGTCCTTACAGTAGAAGCTCAGAGGCTTAAGCACTAGATCACCAGGGAAGTCTTTGTTATGGTCTCTCTTGTATTCTTGTTCTTATGTGTTTATACATTTTGTTTGGGTAAGTTAGGGGCAAAAAAGTGTATTCAAATTACCAGATTTTGCCAGAAGTTAAGTAAATGAATTTTTCAAAGTACAGTGTGTATCCTCACACATGAAATTTGATTGATGAAATGTCTTTTGAACCGGTAATGATTTTTAGAGTAACTGATGATGCAGTTTGTAATAAGAAAAAAATGCAAATTGTAAATACAGGCATCAGGAGGCAGAAGAAACTTGTACTTGCTATAGAAAAAGAGAAGAAACTAAAATAAAAGTGTATTCTTGGAGATTACTAGGCATCTAATTTGTTTTTCTCTACATATTTGTTCAAACTAACAATCTTGATGTCATCCTGACAATGTGCTCTTTTACATCTTCATGTTAAATTTTCCCCTAAATTTTATTTTCCTCTGTCCACATTACTCTGAGCTTAGTCCAAACAGTATACCGCCTCTCATGTATACTACATAGCCTCTATGTACACTAATGGGCTTCCCAGGTGGCAGTAGTGGTAAAGAACACACCTGCCAATGCAGGGGTAACAGGAGACACAGGTTTGATCCCTGGTTGGGAAGAACCCCTGGAGCAGAAAATGGCAACACACTTCAGAATTCTTGCCTGAAAAATTCCATGGACAGAGGCGACTGGTGGTCTATAGTCCATGGGGCTGCAAAGAGTCAGACACAACTGAGTGATTGAATACACATACACAAATAGCCTCTGTGATGGTTAATTTTATGGTTAACTTGGCTGGGTCACAGGTACCCAAATATTTGGCCACACATTATTTTGAATGTTTCTGGGAGGGTGCTTTTTTAAAAAAAATTTATTTTATTTATTTTAATTGGAGGATAATTACTTTATAGTATTTCGATAGTCTTTGCTATACATTGACATGAATCAGCCACAGGTATACATGTGTCCCCCCAACCCTGAACCTCCCTCCCACCTCCCTCCCCACCTAAAATTAACATTTAAATGAGCAGATTTTGAGTAAAGCAGATTGCTCTTTATAATTTGGTGGGCCTTGTCCAGTCAGTTGAAGGCCTGAAGAGAACAAAGAGACTCACTTCCCCTGAACAAGAGAGAATTCTCAGCACTCTGCCTTTGGACTTCCACTGCAACACTGAATGACTCTTCTGAGTGCTAGAGCACACAGCCTTCAGTTAGAACTGTGGCATCGGCTCTCTCAGGTCTCAGCCTACCAGCCCAACTGGCAGGTTTTAGATTTGCCATCTTCTATGAGCCAATTCCTTAAAAGAAACCTTTTTCTATATAAATACATATACACCTCCTTTTGGTTCTGTTTCTTTGAAGAACCCTAAAACAGCTTCCTTACTTTAATTTTACTCTTACTCTGTTTTTTGGCTGCACTTGTGGCATGTGGGATCTTAATTTCCCTGACCAGGGATCATGACCAGGAATTGAACCTGCACCCCCTGCAGTGGTAGCACAGAATCTTTCATTTTTTTATAATTAATTAATTTATTTTAATTGGAGGCTAACTACTTTATAATATTGTGGTGGTTTTTGTCATACGTTGACATGAATCAGCCACAGGTGTACATGTTTACCCCCATCCTGAACCTTCCTCCCTTCCCCATCCCTCTGGGTTGTCCTAGAGCACCAGCTTTGAGTGCCCCACTTCATGCATCAAACTAGCACTGGTCATCTATTTTGTGTATGGTAATATACATGTTTCAATGCTATTCTCTCAAATCAGCCCACGCTAGCCTTCTCCCACAGAGTTCAAAAGGTCTGTTCTTTACTCCTGGATAGCATGGCAACCCACTCCAGTGTTCTTGCCTGGAGAATCCCAGGGACGGGGGAGCCTGGTGGGCTGCCGTCTATGGGGTTGCACAGAGTCGGACACGACTGAAGTGACTTAGCAGCAGCAGCAGCATGGAATCTTAACCACTGAACTGCCTGGGAAGTCCTTCAGTCTTACTCCTATCCACTCTTCAAATTGCAATATGCAATTGTCTTCTAAAACTGAAATAGGAAAGTTTCACTTACTGTCACTCCTATGAAGTGTTAATAATGCCTTTCCTCTCTTTCCCAACCAAATGAAGGCTTTCTTTTCCTAGCTTCTCAAAACCTCTCCCATAGTCATATATGGAAAGAAACGCAA
Source organism: Moschus berezovskii (assembly GCF_049115385.1). NCBI lineage: Eukaryota > Metazoa > Chordata > Mammalia > Artiodactyla > Moschidae > Moschus > Moschus berezovskii. The sequence goes on from NC_142465.1 coordinate 95,936,803, forward strand.
CCCAAATTGATCATACTACATGGAGATTATTTGGTTTTGTTTCTACTTCTCATTAGACTTCAAGACTCTTTAAGGGGGCCTAGTACATAGGAGATATGTCATTAACATTTAATTACTATATCTGGGGGTATTTAAACCTTTTCATCATTTCTTATTGCAGCTGGAAAAGGACAGGAAAGAAATGAACCAAACTCACTGCAATTGAACTTAAATTTTAGTTCTGTATGTCATAGCTGACACAGCAAAGAAGACTATTTCTATATTTTCTGGTACAATTCTTCCCCCTCCCTGTCTGTGAGATCCTGCCGTCGTGTTTTTTGACTGCTGGTGTAATGTTCTAATTGTTTTCGTGTCTTCATAGTTTCTATTGTATGCATGCTTCAAACTTTTCTGGAGATTGACAGTCTATAAATAATAAATAGCCTAAACCAGCATATTGCTTATTTTCCCAAGAGGCTTTCCTTGTAAATGCACAGTTCCTTTTTCTTTTGTGAAGCTTTATAGATTGTTAAACAAATAAAGGATGAGAAAAATATCTAAAATAAAGGACATATAAATAAATTACTACCTTCTTCAATTTTTCCTGAATCCTACCTCTCTCCATGACAGAGACAGATTCTAGAAGTGAGAAGAAGCACTATCAGGCAAGTTCTTTCTTGACATTATCCCTCACTTGGCCCCAGCTTTTCATAATAAGAACCAAACTGATCTCCAACTTCTGAACTCTGAATAAGTTGATGCCTTTTCCACTCCACCATCTCGGGCAATGGGTTTCTCCCTGCTGTTGTGATCATGTGATGAGTGGCAGTGTGGGGTTAGGAACTTCCAGAACTCACCCTCCGGGCCTCTATCAGACTCTGGTTTCTAGTTTCCTTTGAGCTCCCAGGAAATTTACACTTTAGAAAATTCTTCTTACTGACCTCATGAAGTTCTTGTCTCTCTTGACTTCCCTGATATTTGTGCTTCTGTTCTGTCGGTTGATTTTTTTTTTTTTTCTTTCAAATTCAAGTTAAAGTTTCAGCCTTTTGTTAAGTTCTTTGGGCAACAGCTGTGCAAACGAGCCCTTTTCCTTGTTGCTAGTGGCTGAGCCTGGAAAAGAGGGAGAGAAGCTGTCAATTACTTTATTAAGGCAGATTCCTGTTTGTTTATTTTAGAAACCAGTCTGTCTCTCTTAATGCTTGATTTTTTTTTCTTTCTTTTAAAGTTCTTCTTGGGTTACTGGATTCAGTGAGCTTTCAAATTCTTCTTTAATCCCACCATCTTTTTTTTCTAATCTCTTCGAAAAGTTTGTTATAAGTGATAGGTCACCTGAGAAACCAGGAATGAATGTAAACCTACGGCTTGCACCTCTACAGAATAATTCTTTTGTATAAGGATTCTAAGAGCCTTTTCTTTGCTAATAGGTATGCAGGATAAAGCTCTTCTCTTAAGAACCTGACTGAAGGGAAGCAATACAAAGCATCTAGCACAGCAAAACTGCAGCAACAAAAGAGGTTCCTTTTTATAGTTTCCAGAAAAAATGAAGTAGAAACTTCCAGAAGAATATCAGAGCCTGTTATTTTACATATGCTGTGGTTAGAGTTGAGAGCAACCAGTTTCTCTCCCTAAAATGGGTTGCTGTTGTTGTTTAGTTGTTATGCCAGGCTCCTCTGTCCCTGGGATTTCCCAGGGAAGAATACTAGAGTGGGTTGCCATTTCCTTCTCCACGGAATTTTCTTGACCCAGAGATCAAGTCCACATCTCTTGCATTGGCAGGTAGATTCTTTATCCTTGAGCCACCAGGGAAGCCCAGTATGGATTGTACAATATCTCTATTCAGGATCACCCTAAGAAACAATGAAAAGTGGCCTTGTGGCCAGGGAGAATAATCATTCAAGGAAACTTGATATTTACTCTGTTTTTTGATTAATTATTACTCTAAAATGAAATATGTAGTGATGGTTTCCATCTAAGTTTTGTTTTCCTCACCACCCTGCCTTGAACATTTCCCTGTCTGGTACTGTTGGTTTCATTTTATTGGAGGCTTCTCTTGGTATCATTTTTTCCTGTGAGCTGAAATTTAAGTCTTTATTTACAGAGAAGAAAGCAATCAACTTAATGCAACACCCTGTAAATGGAAATTGTACTGGATGTAAGTGAAGTTGGTAAATAGTTTCATGCCCCTTTTATTGTTAGGTACTTAAAAGAATGTTTTGGTTCAGACTTTGGAAATCTTTTCTTTCTTCTACTCAAAGGGAGACTCAATAGGTGGAGAAACAAAAGCCTTGCAGGTGGCTCCATGCAGAGCCAAGACAAATGGAGATCAGCAGGCAGAAATCAGACAAAAGCAGTGGATGTGGCAGTGGTCTGAGAGCAAGGGCGTATCCTGGAAGGTCAGGTGAAAAGCGGCAGCTGTTTTCTAGTCAGGTATTTGGTTCCTTTCTATCTTATTCTTCTAAAAACAGAAAGAGGAGAGAGACTGCAACATGTATATGTAAGATGAAAAGTTCATGCATATTACAAAAATTCATTACTTTCCCTTAGAATCAGAACAATGTCACCAGGTAGAATAAACTTTTCCTTTCACTCTTGTAAAATAAAATAATTATTACCATCAAATGGGTATGTACTGCATGCCTGGTGCAATGCTGGGCATAGTGTGTACATTGTCTGATTTAATCACCATCATTAATATTAGTCCAATTTTCTTTTTATTTTTTCCAATCTAGTACTTTGAGTTTTGTGAACTTGGATTTTTGTCCATGTTAAGTTGCATCCAACTGTTTGTGTTCTGTGGACTGTAGCCCGCCAGGCTCCTCTGTCCATGGGATTCTCCAGGCAAGACTGTTGGAGTGGGTTGCCATGTCCTCTTCCAGATACCTCGAATGCAGCTCTGTGTTGCCATTATTACACGTGCTTCCTCTTTCCCAGACACTAAAGTCAGGTACATGGTAAATGCCTTGTACACAAAATAAAAAGTTCTGAATTAAACACACTTCATCAGTGTTATGGGCTTTCCTGGTGGCTCAGTGGTAAAGAATCTGCCTACCAATACAAGAGACTCAGGTTCAATCCCTGAGTTGGGAAGATCCCCTGGAGTAGGATATGGCAACCCACTGTAGCATAATTGCCTGAAAAATCCCATGAACAGAGAAGTCTGACAGGCTACAGTTCATGGGGTCACAAAAGAGTTGGACAGGACTTAGCAACTCAACAACAACAACATCAGTGTTATATATTATCTGGAGTCCTGAGAAAATAATTTTCGTCAGGTAAAGGAGATAAAGCGACACTGCATTTATTTGAAGATGACCATTTTCCTGCACTTATTTGAAGATGACCCTATTCTTCATAGCAGAAGATCTCATACCCTGTGTGTACATTGAAAATGGAGTAAAGACACGTTGTGCGTTGTGGATCCTGCTTAAACTGCTGGACGTTATTGACCTGATGCATAGGGTACCAAAGCTATGGTCCCAACCTTTTCAGCAGCAGGGACAGATCTCCTGGAAGAACATTTTTTTTCAGGGAACTGGGGTGAAGGAAATGGTTTACGAGATGATTCAAGTGCATTTCATTTACTGTGCACTTTACTTTATTTCTAGTCTAATGCTGCCCCTGATCTGGTAGGAGGTACTGAGATGCAGCCCCGAGGGCGGGCATCCCTGCAGTAGGGTATTCCTAGCATACATTTTACATCTGAGATTCAACTCGAGTCAGCTTGGCCTTATGACCATCACCGCCTGTTTTAGTGGCATTGAGACCTGTGGCCTGACTTTGATTCAGCAGCAGCGTTCCTTGACAATTGTGTAATAGTCATCCAGTTTATCCCACAGGGTTTCATGATCAGGTCTCCGAACGTTAAAGCTTTCAAGAGGTTCACAGAATGCATCAAGTGAGCCGGCCACTTCAAATTGATGACTCTACTCGTAAGCGTCGCAGGCTAAACTAGAGAAATTTTCAAAACTGAGCGTTTGGTCAAGGCTCTTCACCTCGACTTTCCAACTCACTTCGGCCAGGAGCCTCGCCTTAGTGCTATCAATTCCAACAGGCAACACCAACCCTGGCCTTCCCTGATGGCTCTAGTTTTAAAGAATCTGCAGACGCTAGAGATGCAGGTTCTCTCCCTGGGTCAGGAAGATCCCTTGGAGGAGGAGATGGCAACCCACTCTAGTATTCTTACCTGGAGAATCCCATGGACAGAGGAGACTGACAGGCTACAGTCCCCCGACCACAAAGAATCTGAAAAGCCAGAGCGCGCACACACACACAAGCTCCGCCCCGGCCGGCCCACCTCTGCCAGCCCCGCCCTCTGCAGGCCCCGCCCCCAAGCTGCAGTGCCGGGAGACGCCCCTACCGGAAATTATCGCGAGGGCTAGCTGCTGCCTGCTAAGCATCCAGGAAGAGAGTGAGCTCTGGGCTGTAGGAAAACTTGTCCGATGGTTGCAGCTTATTAGAAGCGTTCACATCCCATTGACGTATTTTGTAGGTAGAAACATTCCTTTGTAGGAACTCAGTAATTTAAAAATCAATTTTGTATCCACTTTTTTGAGAATCAGTTGTTTAAAGAGCAGGTATTTTAAACCAAGGAATATATGCAAGCTTTGTTACAGGTCAGCCATCCTTTCAATTCAGTAATTGTTTGTTGAGTATCTACTACGTCATGCTCTCTCAAACAACTGCTGGAGAGAATGCCATTAACAATAGCCAAACAATTGTACAGTTTTGTCACGTAGACCTACACAATTATTATTTTTTGAACAACACATACAGAGGAACTTCCAACTGTCCTCGACTCGGTTGCATTTCTTGTTACATACCGAATGCACACTATTTAAGAAAGGACCTGGAACATCTGAGAAAAACGTTGGAATATGTCTAACTCAGGTTATGTCCTCATTTCCACAAAATTTCTTTCTTGTGGACTTTAGCATTAGCCCCTCAAAGTAAGAAAATGGGAAATCAGTTTCTTTTAAAAAGTAAAAGCATGTATCAGTATAATAATTACCTTGTAGGAACTGCTTTTGTTAATCTTCTTTGTAAAGGATTTTCAAAAGCGGAAGAGTACTTATTTATCAGCAAATTTAGTCTAATGACAGGTACATTTCTGTTTTGCCTTGTAATGTTAGGTAAGGTTTTAAGCTTAAATGAAAAAGAAAAAAGTTGCAGTGAATTCTTTAGGGCTCAGTGCTCTTCTTCTTTGTTGGTACCACTATACCAAAAAGATGACCTTTTCCCTTTTCTTGCATCAGCGAGAAACACCAAGGCTTCTGGAAGTGAGATTGTTTTTAATATGTAAAAGATTGTTGAATTATTTCAAAATTAAAGGCCTGGAGCAGAGAGAAGTTCTTAATTGATAATGTCCCCAGTGGGGAGCTTATGCATTTAAGTAGAACTTTTCAGAAACCACTAGGGGAAGAGGTGATTTGGAGAGGAAAGGATGCTTTTGAAACTCTGAGTACTTAGGTGAAAAATGATGACATAAATTTGGCTGTATGTCTCATGTCTCTTCTTGGACCTTTTTAAAAAGGGAAGAATGGACAGTAAAGATTGGGAATAATTTCACGATGTATTAAGGTTGCACATAAAATACAGAGGAGATGCAGGGAACTAAAACCATAAAGGCTCATTCTTCGCTAGGATAGGTAACTTCTCCAAAATGTATTTGAAAATCATTAAGAACTCAACTGAGACAGTGAATTCAATGATCCAGTGAATCAAAGAGCCTGCAGTGATTACTCTTAACCAATTCTTTATTTAGATTGAGTTTAATAAACAGTCTTCTTAGGCAGTTTTGATATTGGACTATTTTTTCACTAGAGAAACGTAGACTAATCAGTAACTCTTATTTATGTTATTAGGCCTGCTTGAGAAATTTAAATAAGAAAGGAGAGACCTTTGGAATTTGAGGAGCTGTTCCACTAACAGTAGGTATACATGTAATTGTTTAGTTAGCAAAGCATATCACATGTCTGCTCCCTTTGGGAACAACCTTTAACGGGTAACTTACTATGTCTGACATGAAGTAGTACGTGGTTGATGGTGATTAGTTTGTTCTTTTAAACACTCTTGGTCAAACTTCCGTATCTTCCCATGTCTACATTTCCAATAAAGGAACGTATTAATGACTCAAAGGCCATTTGAAACAAATGGTAGAACATTATGTCATTTTAAGCTGCTTTAAGAAATGGCAACCCACTCCAGTATTCTTGCCCGGAAAATTCCATGGACAGAGGAGGCTGGTGGGCTACAGTTCATGGAGTTGCAAAAGAGTCAGACACGACTTAGCAACTAAACAAAAAAACGAATACCACAAAAACTCATATATTGACATATATTATTTAGTCCAAAATAAGTGTGTCTTTTGTAATGTTCCATTGCTATGTGAATGGAAAGTTTTTTGTTCATTTCAGGAACTGAAACAGAATTCTTTTCCTGTATGACATAGAGAAGAGTAAAATTGAGCATTTGATGCTTCCGGCGTTCATAGATTAATGAGAATATGAATACTGGCAAGGGAGCTCTGTGTTTAATATTAACTCTCATATTTGAAGATGATGCTTACAGGGTGACTGTGATATCAAAAACACAAAAATTTCTTGTTTGCAGGGGTTGTTTTTATTCATGAGAGTACTGGCAAAGTGGCTCTAAGTAGGAGACTTGAAAATAAAACATGGCAAACTAGAAGGAAGCTTATTTCTCTCATTCCTAATTGTTCAAAAGTAGGTGAGCTGACCAGGACAAGTTGACAACTTTGTTCCACAAAACCATGCAGGCACCCAGGTTCTTCCCATCTCAGGTTATACCCTCCCTGAGGGTGACTCATCACCACCACATTAAAGCTCCAACCCCTAACAGGCCAAAGAGGAAGTACAGATTCCTCTTAAGATTATGACCATGTCAAACTTTACCAGAGCCCTGGGATTCTGGAAACCAGTGATGGTTAAATAAATCCCTCCTTCTCTTTCAGTTCTGAGAAACAGCTTACTGCAAAGAACCCCCCTTACCCATGGTTTAGGTAAGAACTCAAGGAGGCCCCTCTTGTTTGTGTATTACAAGACCAGACACTGACTCTCCACATTCCCATTCTTTGCTTCCTAACTGATTAACTGAACTGTTTTGTCTCCACTGATCACTGGGAACAAAATATTTATTAACCAAGCTTTAGTTAAGATTTTCTCCTTCCCTTGTGCCCCTTGAAATTTGATCTGCCTTCAGCCTGAACTTGGGTACAATCCCTCCTTAAATGTCTCCCAGAAAGCAGGCTGGACTCAGAGTGAAACATTCTTTGATCTACTGTCTGAATTTGCCGCCATTCCATCCACTATCCTATGCCTGGTTCTTTTTAGCCTAGATATCTTCCTCTTGGTGGAAGAAACCTGTTTTGCCTGACACGTGCAGTTTGTGCAGTCAAAATGCTCTCCCTCTTGTAGTAGTTCTCTTTCCTCCCACTGCAGCCATCCCTCCCCAGCACTTTTGCAATAATCCTTTTGACTAAAATCCAGATTTGTTTTTAATTTGACAGATGTCAACTGAAAATTCAACCGATAATTCCATTGTTTGGAAGCTAGCTGTCAAGGAGACTGGGAAAGTATCTAGCCAAACAGCCAAACCTAGCTAAAACTAGGGGGGAGTTTGAGTTTGAGTGTTAGTTGCTCAGTCGTGTCTGACTCTTTGTGATCCCATGGACTGTATCCTGCCAGGCTTCTCTGTCCATGGGATTGTACTGGCACGAATACTGGAGTGTGTAGCCATTCCCTTCTCCAGGGGATCTATCCAACCCAGGGATTGAACCTGGGTCTCCTGCATTGCAGGCAGATTCTTTACTGTCTGAGTCAACAAAGAAGTCCCTAAACTATGGGGTTCTGTTCCTAAAAGAAAGAAGTGATGGATATTAGAGGACCATTGATGGCATCTGGCACACTCTTCATAAAGCCAGCCACCATGTGTAGTTCTGCAGCCTTTTCTCTCTGTCTGGTCCTTTTGCTCAATATAGATCACCCAAGGCTTCCCTCATGGCTCAGTGGTAAAGAATCTATTTGACAATGCAGGAAACACGGATTCAGTCCCTGATCCAGGAAGATCCCACATGTGGCAAAGCAACTAAACTCATGCGCCTGAGCGGTAACTGTTGAGCTTGTCCTCTGTAGCCCAGGAACGACAACTGCTGAGCCCATGTGCCACAACTATTGAAGCCTCTGTGCCCTAGAGCCCGTGCTCCACAGCAGGAGAAGGCGGGGCAGTGAGAAACCCACTACAACTATGTTGCAGAAACGCTGCAGCTGCGTAGCAGCCCCCCATTCCCCGCAAACAGAGAAAAGTGAACAGCAGTGAAGACCCAGCACAGCCAAAATAAATAAGTAAATAAAAAATTTAAAAATATGTCACCCAGAATCTAGAATATATATACGTATATTTAAATCTATATTTTAAACATATTTTAAAAATAAATATATTTAAATATTTTTTGGATTCCAGGGAGTCACCTTGGTCTCCCTGTCAAGGTTTCCCTGAACTACTCTGCCATATTTCTGAAAATGTGTCAGTATGGTTTTCCTTCCGTGAAAATGCTTGCTTCTTGTTAAATTCCCCTTAGGACTTCAGCTTTAAACTTAGGGCTCGGTGTTTAAAACTTAATCAAAGTCTTCCTTGGTGGCTCAGTGATAGAGTCCATCTGCCAGTGTAGGAGACAAAGGTTCGATCCCTGGTCCAGGAAGATCCCATATGCCATGGAGCAACTGAGCCTGTGCTCCACCACTACTGAGCCTGTGCTCTAGAGCCAGGGAGCTGTACTGAAGGTGGCGTGCCCTGCAGCTTGTGTTCCACCACAAGAGAAGCCACCACACCGGGAAGCCTGAGCACTGCAATGAAGAGTAGCCCCAACTTGCCGTAAGTAGAAAAGCCTTCATAGCACTGAAGACCCAGCATAGCCAAAAATAAATAAAATTATTAAGAAAAACTTAAAACTTTTTGCGGAAAGAGTTGGGCTTTAACTGGGCCATTGTATACAGCTGTGTAGGTTGAACAGCCCTATCAGGCAGCCAGAGGGATAGGTGTAATATCAAATCCTGGCACTGCAGGATTGTTCAGTAAAGTAAAAGTGTTAGTTCCTTAGTTAAGTTATTCCCTTAACTCCCTGGGATTTAACAAATATTTAAATATATTAAAAAAATATTCTCCAGGCAAGAATACTGGAGTGGGAAGCCATTCCCTTCTCCGGGGGATCTTTCCGACCCAGGGATTCTTTACTATCTGAGCCACCAGGGAAACCCTTATAGGAATGTTAAGCCTGGTGTATAACCTTCTGAAGATTTGTTCTTGCCTGGAGAATCCCAGGGACAGGGGAGCCTGGTGGGCTTCCGTCTATGGGGTCACACAGAGTCGGACACGACTGAAGTGACTTAGCAGCAGCAGCAGCAGCATTACTGCGAGAATTAGAGATAAGATTCATGAAGTGTCTAGTTCAGTTCCTGGCCCTTGGCATGTGCTCGATGACTGGTGGATGCCATTTTAATTATTAGATAAAACTTTTCTTTGGAAATCTGGAATTCTCCCATTCCGTCTTCTCTTCAAATGTTTGATCATTCTGTGTTGCTGCCCTTATTCTGTTTCCACACCCACATCTCATCCTTCCAGACAACACACTGTGCTTTCTTCAGTGTTTTTATTTTCTCTTCTCTGCTATCAAAATTGCCTAATCTGGGTTGAATTACTTTAAGGCTCAGTTTTCTGATTTTGGATATAAATTTTTTTAAAAAAAGATAATTCTGGGACTAAAACAGATAGGATGAATTGTCTTTCTGGTTGTTCCAAACTGCAACCTGCTGAGCTATGGGACAGTGAAATGACCCTGTGATATTTTCTTAAGTATCCTCCTATTAAGGGGTTCCCAGATGACGCCAGTGGTAAAGAATCCACCTGGCAATGCAGGAGACGCAGGAGACGAGGGTTTGATCCCTGGGTTGGAAAGATCCCCAGAGAAGGAAATGGAAACCCTCTCTGGTGTTCTTGCCTGGAAAATTCCAAGGGCAGAGGAGCCTGGTGGGCTATACTCCATTGTGCAGCAAAAAGTTGGATGTGACTGAGCACACACAGAGCACATCCTTCGGTTCACTGTTTTCTGGACACAGTAGGAGGAGTAGAATTGCCTTGCTCCCACTTGTTGAGAAAAATCTCATTCAGTTCAGTTCAGTTGCTCAGTCATGTCCAACTCTTTGTGACCCCATGGACTGCAGCACACCAGGCCTCCCTGTCCATTGCCAACTCCTGGAGTTTACTCAAACTCATGTCCATTGAGTCGGTGATACCATCCAACTATCTCATCCTCTGTCTTCCCCTTCTCCTGCCTTCAATCTTTCCCAGCATCTTTTCAAATGAGTCAGTTCTTTGCATCAGGTTTCAGCTTCAGCATCAGTCCTTCCAATGAATATTCAGGACTGATTTCCTTTAGGATGGACTAGGTGGATCTCCTTGCAGTCCAAGGGATTCAGGAGTCTTCTCTAACACCACAGTTCAAAAGCATCACCACAGTTAAAAATCCCATTAGGATATTTAAATAGCTAGAACATGTTACATAACTTGTCGGCCTGCGTTTTGTTGGAATATACGTCAAATGGTGATTGAGATTAGTTTCAGAATCGAATCTCTGACCGGCAGAAAGTTGAAGTCACTCACCTCTTTTATGGTGTTGAGATAGTGTTTGTGGGTGAATGTACATGGGTTCTTATTTCAGGTGTATATGGTTTTAAACTCAAATCTGCAAGTCACGTGGGGTGCTTCCTTAGGTGTTCTTTTGATAAAAATCATTAAACGCTTTACAGTCCTGGCAGTGGATTGCTTGTTTTGCTAAGAATAACTTTAATCTTTGAGTTCTCACCAAATTCAGGCTTAATTATTCTGCAACCAAATATTCCATACCATCTGTTGGTGTTGTTTACAAGGGAATGAAAGTATGCATGTATAAATTTGAAGCAAATTAAGTCATGTAGAGAATCCTTAAGGCTTCCAGGTAAAGGAAAAAACAAATTTCATATAGGGAAGGCTCAGTAATTTTTCTTGCATTAGATGATATGAAAACAAGGCTTCACAGATTAACAGCATCTGAGCTTGGTGCTGTAAAGGTTTCATGATGATGAAGCATTTTTACTCTTCCCTCAGTCTTACTGCAGGATTTGGGGAATACTGATATAAATGGGAAAATGTGTTGAGTAGTCTTTTGGCAAGATTGCTAGAGAATAACCAAACAATTATAAGAAAATATTTAATGTGAATATCTAAAATTATTATTCTGCATCCCCTTTTGGAGCCTAAAGACTGGCTGGTGATAGTTATAAGACTAAAACAAACAAGAAGAAATTAAAGTCAGCCACAACTCTTCCCTCCTCCACTCAATATCATGATGAGATTTGATTTTACTGGCACCTTGGCGCCTTAGGCACCTAAGCCTAAGTCACCATCATCTCCTTCCTGGACTATTCCAACAGCTTCCTAACTTGTCCCCATCTACTTCTTTTGCACTTTTCCAAATGATCACATGATAACCAGAGTAATTTCCTAAAAACAGAAATCAGATCATGCCACTTTCCTCTTTAAAACTTCTCAGTGGTTGTTCAGTTGCCAAGTCATGTCCAACTCTTTGCAACCCCATGAATTGTAGCCGGCCAGGCTCCTCTCTCTGTAAGATTTCCCAGGCAAGAATACTGGAGTGGATTGCCATTTCATTCTCTAAGGGGATCTTCGCAACCCAGAGATTGAGCCTCTGACTCCTGCATTGGCAGGTGGATTTCTTACAGCTTAGCCAACCAGAAAGCCCTGTGGTTCAGTGGTTAAAAATCTGTCTTGCAATGCAGGGGATGCAATTTCGATCCCTGGTCAGGAAACTAAGATCCCACATGCCACAGAGCAACTAAGCCTGCTTGCCACAACTACTGAGCCCACGGGCAGCAGCTAGAGAGAGTCCATGTGCTGCAACAGACAATCCTGAGTGACCCAATGAAGATTTCACGTGCTGCAACTAAGATCCAGTGTAGCCAAATAATAAAAATAAAATTAAACTTTCTGTATTAAGTTAAAAAAAAAAAAAAGACCCTTCTCAATGTTTCCCATTGAAGTTAAGTAAAAGCCAAGTTTCTTCTCATGCCCTACAAGATTCTGCATTTTCTGGCTTCTGAAAATCTTTCAGTCTGGTCAGCACTTCTTAATAAACATGCTTGAGACCCACAGTCTACTTAACAGTGCTTTCCCACTCAGTCTTCTGCCTTTTCCCACTCTGCACTGGGTATTTTCCTCCTCTTTCAGGTCACAGTTTAACGATAACCTTATCCAGGAAGCCCTTCCCGATTACCCCCTCCCTCTTTCTCTGGTGTCTTCTATGGCAGCACCTGTTTTCCTCTTAGGCCTTTGTTGTTTGAATAATTAGATACTGATTTGTTTACTGTGCTTCTCTCCCATTAAGGTGTAAGCTGCGTAGGGTACAAAGACCATGCCTCTTTTACTCACCACTCATTACTCAACCTTAGGAGGATGCCAGGAACATAGTAAGTGCTCAGAAAACAGTTGATGAGTGAATGAAATGAACAGTGATTACAAAAACAAACATCTTAGACCCTTCTTTTGTGTTAGATAGCTGTCCTGCCATGATTCTAACAAGAAACATTTAAGAAACGTACTAACATCTATGGTTTATGGATGAAGAACCCAAGGTTTAGAGAGTCTAAATAGCTTGTCCAAAGTTTGACAGCTAATAGATCATGAAGCTAGGACTGCGACTTAATTCAAACTTAAAGATCATGCTGTTAAGCACTGTGCTATATTGATGTCTATCCATTTATCCTGCAAATGTTCAGTAAGGATATAAAGTGAATAGAACTATTAGGAAACAAGGAGCAATAGTAGTAGTGGTGCTTTGTTTTAAATTTATAAACGACTGGCATTTGAAGCATATTTATGGATGGATTTACCAGATGATATTTGTAAGGCAGACTGGAATCCAGCACAATATTGAAGTTTCCTGTCCAGAGGGATTACAGGGCAGAGATAATTGAGAGTGAGCAGTGATTGATGGGAGTTGGCTCTGCCGTGAGGAACATTATGGGCGAGACTGGAAGAAGCGTCTGATTGAGCTTGTTCTGGGGCTAGAGAGGAGACCATGGAGATCGTAACAAATGACAAGGCTGTGTCTAGGGTGATATAGGAGCAGAGCCGAAATCAGGTTTTCAGTCTACTTTTGAGGAAACAAATGGTAATGTTTACTTTATAAATGTTTGTTGCCTCCATGGAGAAAATACCCCTTCAAGTCATTTGAAAATGTTCCATAGTTTTGTGTTGTTATGGCGATGTGATAGAGCTGCTGTAGAATGAGATTTGTAAAGGAAAAAAGAACCTTAAGCCTGAATGCTTACAGCCTGTCTTATCAGTCGACTTTATTTCTCTTTGAAAACATGGAGGGGTTCTTGGGGCATTAGAAAGTGTGCAGCCATCAAGAGATTGTTCTAGCTTTTGGATATCCAGCAGGTTGAATATTCTAATACACAATTACATTAAAGCACGAAGGTCCCTTCTAGGTTTATCGGTATTAAAGTAGCAACTTTAGAGGTTGTCTCTAAAAAGGAATCATGAACTAATTAAACAGGAGGAAGTGTTACTTGAGCAAAAGGTCAAGATGCTTAAAATTATACTTTCCCATGTATCTTGAAAAATCTCAGAAAAAAATTATTATTGTTTTGTCAATCATTTGGTTATTTGCTTTTAAATTCCAATTATTACATTTAGGCTGAGAAGTACTTTGTACAAAAGCACATTTCAGTTAAATATTTTAATACCTCCAGTTAGGTGTTTATTTGTAGACAGAAATACAACATTTCAGACACTGATTGGACTGATTAATGGTGCTCATCAGGAAGAACCAAGGGATCATAATTAAACACCAAACCTACATGGTCTGTTGGTTTTATGTTACATAAATTATGTATGAGTTTGGCATTTATATTTCACGGAAAAATTACAGTGCTGTTTCCTCAATGCATTTTGTACATAAAGAATATTATATGTGTGTGAATGTGAATACGAATTTTCAGAACCTGATGTATTACGTTTTTTTTTTTAATAAGCAAAAATTTCAAACAAAGATTCATGAGTTTCTGCTTGAGGATGCAGGAGGCTCTGCTTCTGGTTGTTCTATACTATTGCCGCTTACAAAAGAGTCAGTTGTTTAAGGTAAAAAGCAATCTAGATACTGTTACCTTTTGAGTCAGTTGTTCCTAGACGTGTATATTTCACAGAACACAAGAAGATACCCCAAAGTCAGGTGAAAGTAGTTTTGGGGGTGCAATAAAGTTGCTCTCTTTTGACTTTTCTAGGTAAAGACATTGAAAATAAAACCGACTATCATCACTATTATTTCACAAAAAACTAGTAAGGACACAATTATAAAGTTCAAAATCGAATGAGCCTATTAACTGTTCTCTACATTGTCCTGTTTTTCTTGCCGCATCTCCAGGCACTAAAATTTATTATTCACAGCATGGCACGAACCTGCGGACCACATTTTGGAAATTATTTGCTTCATAGGTCATTAATTTCTATTTCCTAGGTACTATTTACACATTGTTGGCAATTGGTAACTCCATGGCTATAGTAACATATGCCTGGCCTCTCAGGATAGGCGTTGTATGCTAGCTATTATGAAAAAGGCATATATCTTAATCTCTTATTATATTCCCCACCTGCTTGCTGATTAGACCACAGCAGCCTTCTTTCAGCTCTAAGAATGTACAAGGCTTCTCCTCCTTCGGTCTCGTACTGCTTTTCCTCCATCCATAACAATCTTTTGAGCATTCTTCACCTGCCTAATACCTCCTTATTATCTTTTTTGGACTCACTTTAAATGTTTATCAGGGAAACTCTCCCAGACCATGCATTTCAATAAGGTTTCCTTGATAGACTTGCATATTAAACTTGTGGGCTTCCCTGGTGGCTCAGATGGTAAAGAATCTGCCTGCAATTCAGGAGACCCAGGTTCTCTCTCTGGGTGGAGAAGATCTCCTGGAGAAGGGAATGGCAACACACTCCAGTATTCTTGCCTGGAGAATCCCATGGACAGAGGAGCCTGGCTGGTTACAGTCCATGGGATTGCAAAGAGTCAGACACGACTGAGCAACTAACACTTTCACTTTCACTAAACCTGTGGCTTTCCTCTGGTGAACTTGATGCAGTTAATAGACTATAAAATCTCAGAAAGTACAGAGTAGGGATATGCTTACCTTTGTATCCTTGCCACCCATCATATGCTTATCACATAGCTGATGCTCCACAAACAGTTGAATGATTACTAATTGTACAAAATGATAACAACAGTATTACCATTTGTTGAGTGCAGACTTTGTTTCCGGTTCTTTATGTGTAATAGTTGTCTCTAGTCTTCATAATAAACTTGGGAGGTAGTTCTTTCAATGCTTGCTGTGTGAAAGAAGAAACTCAAGTTCACAGATTGGTTTTTTGGTCTATGATTATCTAGCTAGTAAATGACAGAGTCAAGAGTTTTAACATAAATGTGGCCTGTTTCAGAGCTTGTGATCTTGGCTCTGTAATGCTAAAGTTTTTTTTTTTTTTTTAACTAAAGAACATGGAAATTGCTAATACACAAAATAATTTCTTACTTTTAATTTTTCAACTACCTCCCATACAAAAGCATTTATTGTTTCAGTTATCACTCCAAACCCTTAGTGTCTTAAAACAACAAGAGTCATTTTGTTTGCTTATAACTCTGATATATGAACAGGACCTGATGGGACAGTTCTTTTCTGCTTCACATGACATCAGTTCTGGCAGTTTAATTATGGCTGAAAGATCCAGTTCTAAGAATCCTCATTCATATGCTGGCAAATTGATACTTGCTAGGAACTCACTTGGAGCTATCAGCCAAGGTCTTGATGGCCCTCCACATGGCCTCTCTACAAGGCTAGGTTGGGCTTCTCATCACATGGTCACTGGGTTATGTGAAAGAGTCTCCTGAGGGCAAACACTCCAAGTGGACAGACTCCATGTGCAAACATCTGTTTTCATCATGCCCATTAATGTGCGTGCGTGCTCAGTCATTTCCAACTCTTTGTGACCCCATGGACTGTAGCCTGCAGGCGCCTTTGTCCATGGGATTTCCCAGGCAATAATACTGGAGTGGGTTGCCATTTTCTACTTCAGGGGTCTTCCCAACCCAGGCATCAAACCCACGCTCTTGCGTCTCCTGCATTGGCAGCTGGATTCTTTAACATTAAGCCACCTGGAAGCTGCCTGTTAGTGTACTGTTGGCCAAAGTCAGTCAAATAGTGAATCCCAAAGTCAGGGTTGAAGAGGTCTACGTCAGGTCTACCCCAGGAGGCATGGTTCACTGGAGGCCACCAAAGAAATCATCTGCTGACTTGCTGTTAAATGCAGAGTCGTAGGAGTAAGATTCTTGGTCTCATTTGCTTTTAGCCTCTTTTTCTTAAAACTGTGAAATGATGGCTGACTCATAGGTACTTATTTTTCTGATCACTACTCTTCTGAGAAAAAGTACAGTCATCTCTGTATTGGTCAGGATAAGCTAGGTTTCTAGCAGGAATAACAGACAACCCCCACATTTAATGAACTCAGTGCAACAAAGCTTCCTTTTCTTTTGCCTTTTTAAAAATTTATTTTTAATTGGAGGATAATTGCTTTACGATGTTGTTTACAACAAAGTGAATCAGCCATCACTATACATATGTTGCCTTGCTCTTGAACCTCCCTCTCACCCCACCCCTCTAGGTTGTAAAGAGCTTTCTCCTGAGGGCAAAAGCTTATTTCTTGTTCTTGCTGCATTCCCAGTGCCAGTCAGAGGGAGGCTCTGCTTGTCACAGTTCTTCAGTGACATTGACTGATGGAGGATTGATCTTGACATGTACCTTGACATGACCTGAGCAGAGGTGAGAGAATGCCCTGAATCACACACTGGCCTTTAAAACTTCATCTGGAAATGGTACACATCACTTTCATTCACATTTTATTGGCCAGACACGGCATATGACCACACATAACTTCAAAGAGGCTGAAGAAATGCAATTCTACACGGACTCAGAAGGGAGATGGCTGGAAGTATTTGGTGACCAGCACTGTTATGAGTTGAATTATGTGGCGCTCCCAGATTCACATGTCAAAGTCTTAACTCCTAGTATCTCAGAAAATGACCTTATTTGTAAGCAGGCTCATTACCGAGATAATTAGTTTAGATGAGGTCACAGGGTGAAACCCCTACTCCCACTTGACTGGTTTTCTTATGAAAATGGGGAATGTGGTCCTAGCCATGCATAGAGGGAGAACACCATATGAAGATAAAGGCAGAGATTTTCATGATGCAGCAGAAGCCAAAAGGAACACTGAAGGTTGCTGGTAAACCACTAGAAGCCGAGACAGAGGCATGAAACAAATGGTCGCTTACAGCCTGCAAGTAACCAACCCTGTGGACTCTTTGAACTCAAACTGGTAGCCTTCATATCTGTAAGACGAAGCTTCTGTGTTGTTCTAAGCCCACCATTTCCTGATACTTATGGCAGCTTTAGCAAACTAATACAAGCACTAAGGACCACCACCATCTCTAACCCTCTCCTATTTTCCCTTTAAAATACTAACTTTCTCTTAGTTTTCCTTTCTGTTCTCCTTCTTCACATATTGTGCACTTGGGTGTTAGTAGTAAAGAATAACCCATTTTTCCAATTTAAGACTTTGAAGTTAGGTGCAACTCTTGTTTGTTTTTTGCATCTAATTGGAGTCAGTTTCTGATCCACAATGCTTCGTGCATGTTCTTATCTTTCTTTTAGCCTAGACCTTGTTGCCTGTTCCATGTCAAGGTGATAGGTTTCTACCTCACTTCTTTGTCTCAAGTCATGCATTGCTTCTATCCACTTTGTGTATAATTTTCAGAATTGCCTACTTTCAACACTAAATTTCTATACTGTTTCTTTAGTTGGTCTAATGTGTCCTGTTATTTCCTAGTCGAGTTTTTACATCTCTGGACTTATTATGTCTCACTCTCTCTTCCTCCATAGCTTCTTTCTCAATTTTCATTATGAATAGGTATCACCTGTCTAACCCAGCAGAATGTACCTGATGGTCACCCATTACTATATTCATCCTGGTAATTTTATCTCAGTGCTTTTGTCTGACATTTTTCCATATGGAATGTTCTCCCCAATAACTCATGTCTTTCTTTAATGGTTTGCTCAGAAATCACCTCCCCAGGGAAGCTTAATGGATAATACCATCGATACTACTCTTAACCTTCTCAGCCGTTATTTAGGGTACATTATTATTATTACTTTGATCTGGGCATTGTTCTAAATGGTCTGTATGAATTATTTAATATAATTTTCTTGCCGGTACAGTAGATAGTATTATTCATATCTTCTAGACAAAGTTTCAATGAGGTTGAAACCCACTGAATCTTTTATAATAGTGAAAGTGGTCATGATGAAAAAAAATCACTTCAGGTCTAATTTATATAAAATAAAATGCACAGATTTTAATAGTATAATTTGATGAGCTTCAACATGTGTATGCATATATTCTCTATAATGATCACTCCAGAGAAGATAGAAAATATTTTTATAACCCCAAATGCTTTTCTTATGCTGCTTAGCAGCCAGTTCTCCATCTCCATGCTCAGGTCTGATTTCTATCACTGTTGGTTAGTTTTGCTTTTTCTAGAACAGCGTGTAAATGGAAGCATACTGTATATTCACTTTGGTGTTTGGCTTTTTTTGCTCAGCATTATGATTTTAAGATTCATTCATGTTGTATGTACATTAGTAGTTCTTTTCTTTTAATGCTGAGTAACATTCCATTATGGGGTTCACTGGTGGCTCAGTGGTAAAGAATCCACCTGCCAATGCAGGAAGCATGAGTTTGATCCTTGGGTCGGGAAGATACCCTGGAGAAAGAAATGATAACCCACTCTAGAATTCTTGTCTGGGAAACCCCATGGACAGAGGAGCCTGATGGGCTATAGTCCATGGACTCGCTACAACTAAACAACAACATTCTATTATACCACATGCCACAATTTCTTTACCCATTCATCGGTTGATAGGCTTTGGTTTCCATTTTTGACTATTTTGGACATAGTTGCTATGAAAATTTTTGTTGCAGTTTTTGTGTTCACATATATTTTTCTTTTGGGGAAATATCTTTGACTAGAAATGCTGGATCATATGATCAGTATACGTTTAACTTGAGAAACTACCAAACCCCTTTCAAAGTGGTTATAGCATTTCACATTCCCACCAACAATATATCAGAGTTGTAGTTGTTTTACCTCCTCGTCAACACTTGGTATCACCAGTCTTTTAAATGTTCACCTTCGTGTAGTGAGTATGTAGTGATATCTCATTATAGGTTTCTTTCTTATTTCCCTGCTGTCTAATGATGTAGGGAATATCTTTATGTGCTTCTTGACCATTTATCTTGTTTTGAGAAATTTCTGTTTAAAATATTTGGCCTGTTAAAAACCAAGTTATTTGACTTCAGATAGTTGGAAGAGTTCTTTATATATTGTGGGTACAAGTGCTTTGTAAGACATAACAATTATGAATATTTTCTCCCAGTCTGTGACTTACCTTTTCATTTTCTCAATATTTTTGAAAGAGCAAAGGCTTTAGTTTTGTTCAAGTCTAATTTAATTATTGTCTTCTCATAGGTGATATTTTCGGTGTCCTGCCTAAGAAAAATTTGCCTTCCCCAGTGTCATGAAGAGGTCTGGTAAGTTGTGTCTTTCAAGAAATTTGTTGATTTCATCTTATTGGCATAAGTTAGCTGAAAATACATCCTTAATATTTTTAAGAACTGTGAAAAGCTAAGATTTTACTCTATTTGTAAGTTATTGAGTTGATGCTGGTAGAAGACACAAGAGTCTTGGGTCAGAGGTGAAGGATAGTTTATTACTCATAGCAATAACAGTAAGTAGAGTGTTACTGTTTCTTTATCAGTTCCGAAAATCTAGTTCCCATAGGGTGGCATAAGGAAGGCCAGATGACACTTGCACATGCAGAGGGTTGTCTTATAGGAATTGCACACTAAGTTTAGGAAATCCAAAAACTTTTTCTTGAGTGGTAATCATACCTGCCCTTTGTTATAGAGGGAATCACTGTCTTCCAAGGCTATAAGCACGTCCTAACCCTTATGCTAACCCTTCATTAGAAAGTTGATTAATTAACCTAAAGATGCCAGTTTAATATGTTTAACAAGTATTCATCTGGCTCTTATTATTTGACAGTCATTGATCTTAGCACTTTGGAAACATCAACTCATTTAATTCTCTCAATGACCCTACAAGGTAGGCATAATTAGCACTCCTATTTTATAGACAAAGGATAAGAGGTACAGAGAACTTAAATAACTTGCTCAAGGTTATATGGCTAGTAAGTGGCAGAGCCAGATTTGAAAGCAGGCAATCTGCCTCCAGAGCCTGCATCCTCTAAGATTATACTGTGCTGCTGCTGCTGCTAAGTTGCTTCAGTTGTGTCCGACTCTGTGCGACCCCATAGATGGCAGCCCACCAGGCTCCCCCGTCCCTGGGATTCTCCAGGCAAGAACACTGGAGTGGGTTGCCATTTCCTTCTCCAATGCATGAAAGTGGAAAGTGAAAGGGAAGTTGCTCAGTCGTGTCCGACTCTTAGCGAGCCCATGGACTGTAGCCTACCAGGCTCCTCCGTTCATGGGATTTCCCAGGCAAGAGTACTGGAGTGGGTTGCCATTGCCTTCTCCGTTATACTGCCCTACGTGTTGGAAATAATTTTTTATTGGTAAAATAAGTGGTATTTTAAGATATCGTTAGTTGACCAGAAGTAATATTCAGATACTTCTGTAAATGTTACATAATGATATTATATCATAATATTATGCATTAATAAGAATTAGGGAGCCCATCAGCCTAAAACCCTTTGAAAAAGGACTCAGTACATTTAGTTCAGCACTCCACCACTTAAAGGAAAATTCTGTTGTCTGCTCTAAGTAGAGGATTTTTTGATTCTGTTGCTAAAATATTTTTATGTCTGCCGTGCTTGTGAGATACATGTTTGAGTGTCTAAAGGAAGGACTTCCCCCAGGCTCTGAGATTGTGTGGCATTTTTAGTGCCTGCCTGCTAATACGTGTTGTATGTGTCACAGTATTTGGCCTAGGGTTTGCTTTCCTGGTGGCTCAGACAGTTATGTATCTGCCTGCAATGCAGGAGATCTGGGTTTGATCCCTGGATCAGGAAGATCCCCTGGAGAAGGAAATGGCAACCTGCTCCAGTATTCTTGCCTAGACAATCCCATGGACAGAGGACCCTGATGGGTTGCAATCCACGGGTTCACAAAGAGTCAGACATGACTGAGAGACTAACACTTGCTTTCATTATAATATCCTACTGTTCATAAGACTGTAGGTAGAGTTCTCTGTTGGAAAAAGACCTTGACACTGGGAAAGATTGAGGGCAGGAGAAGGGGTGACAGAGGATGAGATGGTTGGATGGCATCACTGATTCAACAGACATGAGTTTGAGCAAACTCCAGGAGTTGGTGATGGACAGGGAGGCCTGGCATGCTGCAATCCATGGGCTCGCAAAGAGTCAGACACAACTGAGCAACTGAACTGACCTAAATTGGAGATAGTGAAGGACAGGGAAGCCTGGCGTGCTGTAGTCCATGGGGGCCGTGAAGAGTTGGACGTGGCTTAGTGACTGAATAACAACAACAGAATTCTCATCTACTATTAATTTCTAGAGATTGTAGACATCTACCAAGAAGAACCAGATAATTTGGAAAGTCTTTTTGGCTTAGATCTGTTAACAATGCCAGGTTTGTCTGAGTCCAAAATACTTTTGTACAGATTATAGCTAGCTTATAACCCTTCATTCTGTACTTCCTTTAGAAAAAGACAACTCATTTATTTTGTTTTTGAAAGGGTAATAAAAACACATGGCAAAAAAAGTCGAAGTGTATAAATAACTGAGAGTGAAGTGAAGCTGTCCCCACCGTGGCTATCTTTCACTCCTCTTCTGTAGAGGAAACCACTGTGTTTGTGTATTGTCCAGAAGTATTCTATGTGCACGTAAGAATGTATTCTTGATTGCTTCTCAATTGTTCTTTATGTGTCATTTCTTACCCCCAAATATCTTTCGTGTTCATTAATGGAAGACTATTTGTTAAAAATTTTTTTTCCATACTGCTCAATGTAGTTTCTTAAAAGAAAAAAATACTCTCAATAAATACATATTTTTGTTTTCTATTTGGGTAAAATGAATAATCAAGAGAAAGGAGAGTTGGATTAAGTTAAGGGGTATATTCTAGTGTCCAAATAGCTTGAAAACTTCAAACTCATAAGTGAAATAATACACACATCCACATGCACCTTCTAGAACTCTTTTTTCGCCTATCAGTTCGGGTAAAGAAAATCCTCTTTCTGTCTTATATTCCTCATACCAGGGAGGGTCCATGGATACTGTGGGATACTGCTTTCTTTCCTTTTATAAACAAATACAAAATGATTAACTTTGAATAAGAAGAATATCAATTTACTCATTGTGATTTAGACCTCATATTCCCAAACTTCAGTGGTTTTGGTTCCAAATGATGCCGTGTTTGTTTGTATATTTATTTTGTTAGCCAGTTGACTCCCACCTGTACAACCTCTGAAACTCCCCAGTTGTTCTCAGATTCCCATGTGTGCCTAGCATCCCTCTGATGCTCTTTCATCTAACTCTTCCTGTTGAGAGCTGTTGGCTGCAGGCTGCTTTGCAGCAGCCTCTGGGAAGGCTGCTTCTCTACCCACCATATTTTCTCACAGAGCTAAAGCTGCAGCCTCTCTAAACTGCCAAATGCGACTGAATTCCTCTCCAATTTCAGGGCCACATCAGAGCCATGCTGTGTTATTTACAAGTAAGATAAAATGTCCTTTGCTAAGCTTTGCCTGGGACATTGTTAACTTGGCACCAAGCTCATGACATGCCTTCTGCAGACAGCCACTTCAACTTTTCTCTTCAACCCTGATCTCTAGGATAGTTCAGACTGAGTCTTGGGTGGCAGGCTGTCAAAAGAACTAGATGTTATCCCTTGTCTTTGTTCCTCTCTGGACCCAGGAATCCACATATAAAACCATTCTTCTCTATCCCCATATTCCATCTGGCTCCCACAAATGGATACTGAAGCTGGGAGGCGTAGGGATGGGTGTTGCCAACCAGACACATCCGATCTCAGCTATGTTAACATTTATTCTAGTTATTCAGGGGAAATATGGAACATGGTTTACCAAAATGTCTGTTGGCTTCACGTCCTATTTAATGACATTTAGAATTCTCTATTTTGGGGTATCTCTCTAACATCAGTGTTTTTCTTATTTTTTTCAAGTGAAGGATCTTTGCACACTGGATTGTAAACAATGTGTTTGTGTAGTTCACATTTTAACTGTTGTGCTGAAATCAGTGGAGACATACTCTGAATACTGATTTGATAGAAATGCTTCACTGATTTTACTAGCACTGGGCCAAATTCATTAACTGGATTCATTAGGAAGGCACCATTAATTCAAGGAAAATTAAAAAAAGAAGATTACATTCTTTTATTATATTTTATAAAGCATTACACATTAATCAGTATTTAGTATGTTTGGTTTTAAGACTACTTCTATTTCATCTATGAATCTTTACAGAGAACACATTAGTTTGCTTACCAAATATTTATTTGTGCTGGTCTCTATGTTGAGTTTTGTTGAGCTATTTGAATTGCAGGATAGGGTTTTAAAATCCTCATTCTTTCATAGGTTAAGTTCTTAACGTCCCCTCCTGCGGGTTCTGGCTTATGCTAAACTAGAATAATACGACTTGGTAAAAATGGGAAAAAAGACAGAAATTCTTTAGACTCAGAGCTATGCAGTGAGATGAAGATGCTTCCTCTGGTTCTTAGAGAGAGGTAGTTTCCCTTTGTTCGTTCTCTCTGCACATAAGACCAGGCTCAGGGGATGGAGTGGAATTAGAGAAGAGGTGGGTTAGAAATCATGGGAGGGAGAAAGGAGGGGAGAAGGAGGCCAGTAAGAGAGACTTCCTGACATTCGTCTGAGCTGAACTCAGTAGGGACTGACTCTGACTCCAGGAAAATGTAGAAGTCTCATTTCTCCATCTCTCGAAGCGGGGTTTATTCTTCCTCTTTCCTTAGTACAGGGCTTCCCTTGTGGCTCAGCTGGTAAAGAATCCACCTGCAGTGTGGGTGACCTGGGTTCGATCCCTGGGTTTGTTGGGAAGATTCCCTGGAGAAGGAAAAAGCTACCCACTCCAGTATTCTGGCCTGGAGAATTCCATGGACTGTATAGCCCATGGGGTCGCAAAGAATCTGACATGACTGAGCAGCTTGCACTGCACTGCACTGTACTTCCTTAGTACAGTTTATTTTGGGGCAATGTGCTTATCAGCTGAGGCAGTGCTAAGGGGATTTTAGGGGTCTTTAGAGCCATCAACATCTCCATCAGAATCCCAAAGCCACCTAAGCAGCCTCGATGAAAACAGTTTGCTAACCAAGCAAATGCCTCTTCCAGCCAAGTCTCCCTTGTCCTCCCTGCCTCCACAGTCAGATTTCTAAACCCCTTCTTGATAGGAATTCTGGAGCCT